>NC_056611.1:22318565-22631065 GCF_018340385.1 Cyprinus carpio
AGTCACACTTATAAAGATGTTATGCTGTAAGATGCTATAAGTGCTCAGTGTAAGATTTGCAGGCTGAAAACTGCACCTAGACGGGGGACGGAGTGGGCTGAGTTAATCTTCCTCTCTCTCTTCTCTCACAGATCTTCCTCACTGCACAACTTATGATGGATAGGAGGCCTTAATGAGCTTCTTACAAGCAATTAAATAATCAGGGAGCCCTGCTGTTTGCCGATGAGGCTTTAGAGAGCGCTGACAAACGGTGGGCCATCAGTGCTCCAATCAACAGGACACGGCGCTCAGTGCTGTCACCAATGCTATTTTAAACAATGACTCTCAGCACTGCCGAGAAAACACTCATAGGAATTATGCTCACAGGAGTGGGAAAGTTTTGCACAGGCATTTACGTCAGTGTTTTGCGATTGTATCTATCTTAGCTGTACAGATGCGCTGTAACAGTTTGATGCGGTTGGCAGATAGTGTATGTTATTGATTTTATTGTAGTTAAATGAATAGTTCACCTCAAAATTAAAATGATGTCATGAATTAATCACATACCTGTATGCTGTTATTTTATTCATGGAACACAATAATGGGAATTTTGAAGAATCTTCCTGCAGATCTGTTCCAACAACAGTTGGTAACACTGAGATTTGAAAAGGAAAGATCATCTGTGCGTAACAACTTAAATTTCTGCCTGTTTCCAACACAAATCTATCATATGGACAACGTTTATCGCTTTGTTATAGTGTTTTTGGTTGTTTTTGCTCATTTTTGGAACTTGTCAGCAAGGTTGCAACAAACTGCTGAATCTAAATGGGTTGTGTGAACAATTAAATTAAATAAAAAAGTTATTTAGATTAAATAAACAAAATAGATTAAATACAAACATGGCAATAATAAATTAAACATTTTACATGGCAATAATATTTCTTAATATTACTGATTTTACAGTATTTTTGATCAAATGCATTAGAGACTTACTCAACCCAATATAGCCTATATGTATATAAGTATATGTAAAATATATGTATAAATTTTTTTTAGATCTATAACAATCCTTTTTTAACCACAGTTCTAAATGAGGCCGGATGTCTGCTTTCATTCTCCCATCAAATCTTTGTTTTATAGCACTGATTGGAGAACAACTTTCATAAACGTTAACATTCATGTAATTAGTTTAAAACTTCAGTTAGTTTTTGTTGCACCAAATTTAGTACTGAAACCAATCACCTCTTGTTTTCCCAGTTTACAAATCTGTTATTCATCTAAGAGAGTATACAGCTGACACATGCACAGACAGTCTTGGTGATAAAGTTCACTTCCAGCTTCAAAGATGGGTTATCACCTTGTTATGCCTCATAAAGTGCTGTAACATCTTCTTTGTAATTAGCTATATTTGGTGCAAGTTGCAATAGTATAATTCTTGCTGTGACAGGAAGAAAAAAACAGCAAGTGCATTTAATTACAAGAACTCGGCTCCGACATGCCAGTATGTGTATGGCGTTCTCAGCTTCTCTTTTCTCACCCATAGGAGATGGAGACAGGGGTCGGGCACCCCTGGGTGCCACAACACCTCTGCCACAGCGGTGACTTCCTCTTGTAGAACGGCACTTGTTCACTCCTGTTGTAGGGTAAGATACTGGAGAATGCCACAGCGAGTGCATGCTGCAAAAAGTAAATATGTTGCCTATTAATAGGCTGGTGGACGGGTAGAACCTGGAGCAGAACCGCGAGGCGCTGGGGGTAGAGTGCCAGGAGTGCGATTCGCTCCGGTGTGTGTGAGAGAAAACCGCTGAGGGAGCAGATTCTTAGCACAGCGTTGGCACAGGACACACTCACATATGCGTGCACTTAGCATACACACACGCATTGAGACACTGCAATCCATGTCTGCGCTTGTTGTAGCCTACTTGTTAGCTTAGCAGTTATAAATGATCTGATATGCAAGTGGCCCTAAAAGTATTTAGAAAATTAGGCCACACTTAAAAATACATGAAAGTCATTGCATTAGCAAAAATATCAAAAAAAGTGACATAGAATTGAATTTTAGAGTGGTCATATGACGCAATTTCAAATTTTCCTTTCTCTTTGAAATGTTACAAGCTCTTGGTGCATAAATAAGATCTTTAAAGTTGCAAAGACTAAAGTCTCAAATTCTTTATAAGATATTCTTTATAAAAGTTAAAAGTCAACCACGTCCTCCTAAAATGGCTCGTTCTAACATGCCCCCACATGTCTACGTCACGATGTGGGAAGATTTTCATCACGACGCCCAAATGTTCATGCAAAGAATTAATCAGTGATTTTGATTCTCACTGTAGTATTGTTGCTGCCGCCGTCATGTTGTGGAGACGCTGTGTGTTTCGTTGTGAAAGGGAAACTACTTTCAAAAGAGGACACGACTAGAAATCAGTGGTTAAGTTGTATTTGCAACACTGTTCTGGAACAGTTCAACCCAAATATTCAGATGTGTGCAGCGCATTTTATGGAGGACAAGGACTGTTTCCTGAACCAGTAGCCTGCAATGCTTCTGTGCTTCTGTTTCTATAAAGTGGGGCAATTCCAACTTTGCCACGACAGTCTGGTGCTTCTGTCACACAGCCTGTAAGTCCGTTTTCATATTTAAAGAATTTGCCACTGATGATTCAAATGCAAGTTTTAAGCAGTGTAGAGTAGTGCTTATTTGTCTTTCTCCGATCACAAATGCAGACATGGTTTTATGTTTATTTGGCGTGATATGCAAAGCAACGCATAAAAACACAGTATAAGTCATTATAATCAGTAATTATGTCCCCACTGGATGCAACAAATGCCTCGATTTAAATAGGTTTTATTGGTTTTGTCTCGTCCTGCTGGGAGACGGCATCAGAGTATGGCAAAGGGCGTAACATTTCCATCATACGCTTGAGGTATCCAACCAATCACAATGCACTGAAAAATGCTGGCCAATCAGCGTAGACCTCACTTTTTTTTAGAATGATTTTGGAATACAACATAAAAAAGGTGGTTTAAAATACACGTGAAAATTCCAGAATGTGCACAAAAATGAGGTGAATGTATTTTTTTAAAAATAATGTTAGTAAAAATTTAATAGTATACTATAATAGTATAGTTTAGTATTTATTTTAATTTCATTTGTTTTCTTTTTCCCTCTTTTTACTTTTATTTATTTAATTATTTATTTTGTAGTTAACTAAACATGGCTGGACATGTCTGTATGGATACCGGTAAGCATTAATAAAGAAATCTCAGGACCGCATGGAAACATTCTGGCACAAACATCACTGCCATGAACAAACATACAACCAAAGAAAAACAAATCAGTTGGAGACACAACCATGAAAATTGTTCTTAACTAAAATAATCATCTTGTCATGTAGAAAATCACAGTTAATCAGAGCATTAGTGTAAACTTTGATGTTTGTGTGGCCATATTGTCACAACAAAGTGCTGGCCAGTTCATTTCAGCATGCTTCCATATGGCTGGCTGCCACTTGGAGAGCTCCACTCGCTCACCCAGAGATACACACGCGTGCAAACACGCTTAATCAGCGTTTTATCATTTCTCAACCATCTAGTTGAACATAGACCAGCAGAACCACAACAATAGCTTGTTGGGCCATGCGTTTTTTTAACAGATTGTGATATATGAGCACATTTTACTACAGAGCCCTGGAGAAATATTGAGACACAACAACAGCCTGGCTACATGCTTCTCTGGTTCCATGCAAATTGCACAAGCTAATTATGATCTAATAACTGGCAGACTGTCCAGCATTATTACAGGAAGAGAAGGTTAAATTAATAGCTTATCATATGCCCTAAGAATCAGTCATTTGTCTTTAACGATCATAATTCTGACATTAAATCTTCATTACCTGTCAAGATCTTAAGGGAGGCCTGTCAATTTGCTGCCTCAATGAGAATTAAAGCAAGTATTGCTCAAGCTAGAGTCTGTTTTTCAAACGAGGCTAACTTCGTTACCCAGGGCCATGGAGTAGCCTAACGGAGGCCGGGCCCGAGACATCTGAATTCTTCAGCCTTGAGAGGATACGTACCTGGTCCCCTTGAATTAAATGTGCGTTTTGGGAATGATTTGTTTTCAGGATGTAGGTTTATAGCTACTGGCTGCATAGAAGAAATGCTAAGTGTGGTTGTTGCGTCCTCATGAATATTAGCATACAATATTTGTATGTAGAATATTAAAGTGGACTTTCATTTTCTTGGAGAGTGCTGTGAGACATATCTAATGGCCTAAAGCAGTGTTTTCTGTTTTGTTAGTGGGATATGGCCCCAAAACAGTTGCAGGTCAGTTTTAAAGGTACACAGACAATGCTAAAAATAAAATGCAGCTAACCATATTATTGCAGTTAGGGATGCGAAAACGCATATCTTTTGTTGTAGATGTCAAAAGCTGATGTGTGCATATGCTATTTTGACACAAATATACTTTTAAATTTTACTAATGTGGCATGAGTTGTGGCATGAGTTTGCAGAATTGTCCTTTTTTAGTTTGTCATATTCATAATTTTGCATATTATTGGATCATTGGCATTTTAATACGTTTTTGTTTGGTTTTAAGTACTTTTTTGTTTACTTTCATATGACAAACAGTTTTGGTACTGTAAGCCTTATTTGGTAAGATGGCGTTTTGTAATTGTGTTCGGTGCATCCCGGTGGAAACATTTTTTTCCCTGAGAAAAATCTGGACTGTAAATGGGAAACAGTGCAAACAGCATCTTCTCGGGCTGAAATGTGGAGGATTTTGGTTGAGCTCCAGAACTGATGAAACCACAGGAGACACAACAGCTTTAAGGAAGTGAGGCAGATCTCTCTGTGCACCATTCTGTTTATTGTGGGTTGAGTTTTCGCAAACAGCTTCAGGCTAAAGATCGCTTAAGGACAAGAACGCTAGGTAGAGAGAGAAGCAAAGATAAAGAGTCTGAGCTCAGGGCCTATCATGTAGAAAACAATATTGTGGCCTTACACTGTTTATTGAAGGGTGGAGGGCAGTGTGACTGAGGAAAAATGGTCAAATAAATCTAAATCAATCAAATGTCCCATATAAATACGAGCAGTGCCAAGAGGTGACATCCCAGAGGCTGGAACAGAGCAAAGCTGGGTGATCCATGTGAAAGGACTGCCTTTGTGCTGGAGAGAAATATACGCTCTGCGTCAGCCACAACAGTCAGATCATTATGAGATTAATGATACTCTCTGTTAGAGCAGATACGGCATTATACCGTAATTGAGCATTTTCTGGGAAGTGCAGTATGGTCATTGCCATACAGCAGATATGGCTTTATAATGTAAGAGAGTGTTTTCCTGGAAGTGCGGTATGGATTTGGCCATGTACCCATAAGCCTGTTTACTGCTGTTTCTTCTATGATTTTCAGATGCTGATGGGTTTTTGATGTTACTGTATTTAGACGACCTCATGAACTTTTTGAGTCTAGCTGGTGCTTTGTCATGAAACAGCACTGCTATTGTCATGATTTTTAACAAAGTTACGACGAGAATATTAAAAGTTGTGGTCTATGACAAGGAAAAACTAAAAAACTTTTTAGTTTTATTTATTCATCTATTCATTTTATAAAATTTTAAATAAAATGAATTAAGTAATTGAGTAATTAATTAAACTGAATTGCATTGTCTTCAATAAAATTATATTTATAAATTATAAAGTAATAATTTATATAAAATAGTTACTAATTATATTACTTGAATATAATAATTGTTTACAAACATTATTTAACAGATTTATTATAGTTAGTTTATTTCTTCATGAATAGTAATGTTTATTTTTATTGCATAATTTTAAGTTAACAGTTTTTAAGTTTTTCGAAAAATTTAAACTTTACTCAAAATTCTGGAAATTAATAACTGTTAACAAAACATTTTTTTTGTACGTTTTTAAAAAAAGGGGTAAATACTAAAATATATTATTTTAGACTTTCTACTTGTTTTAATTCTACTGTGTTACTTGTAATTTCTTTGTAATTATTTGTGCATTTTACAAGCAATTTCTGGGTGAAAATTGTTTCTATGGCAATTTTGTTTTTTTAGTGTAGTCACAACTAAAATGGATTAGGTAAACAGTTTTACAAATTTAAGTTAATTGCATACAAAATTGCATGAAATTAAGTTGTGACAGAAACATTTATAGAACTGTCTCACATTAATGACCAAGCAGCAAAAATCCATTTATCAGAGTGTAACCGCTGTACAAAACTTATTATACCCAAATTGTTTGAAAGTATGGCAAATGTATACAAATCATTTCAGAAAGAGAAATTGAACAGTTTCGGCTGAAAAGTGTGCAAAATTGACCAATTCCGGCCTAAGTTCATCCAGCCACCCGATGGCTTCAGAAACAATGAAAAGGAAAAAGCCGAGCTCTATCAGCGATTAGAAATTGCCAAATTGTCTTCTCTCTCCCGATCTCTTCCTCCAGCTCCTCTCTTCATCTCTCTACCTCCACCCCCTTCTCTTTTCTTTTCCTAACCACCTGCCATATAAATAACCCGTTAAAAATGGACACCTCAAATTGAGCTCTGGCTAAAACAACCAAGTCATTTCACCTCTCGACAACAATTGATCAATTGTAATTACCGACCTGCGGATTGGACCTGGAGTCTGCCTGGTGCCCCGGGGGGATCCTACAGAGAAAGCAAACAGCAGTAACAGGTAGACTCCATAGGACAGAGCAAGAGAGGGAGGCTTTTAATTGCTTTGTGCAGTGCGTAATTGAAGGTTCAAGTGTGTTGCCATGAAGAGTGTGACTTCACTTGGCCTTGTCTAATTAATCCCGTCACACGATCCTTCTGCCTTCAATTTTCACATTGGGCTTTCATTGCTAGGTGCGAATAAAGCTGGAAATAAAGGATGGTAACTGTATGCTGCTTGCTGAGCCAGATGCACACAAATAAAACCATATGGAGGGATCCCATTGTTTTGGATTCGAGATAAATGATTTCAAATCTCGTGCGCAGAGCAGCGGAAAATTTAAAACATAATGCCGCGGTTAGCATTGTTTACATATGTCGCACAGATAAAGATGGCACGAAGGGGGCGGCTATTATACATTGTGTCAAAAATGTTTTCTTATGGTTTGCTTTGGTTTCTCAGCTTCTAAAATAAGTGATTTTATATTGAGGATATCATGAGGTTATCTGAGTAGGAGTTGTGGAAAAGAACATGAATTTACCTCGGAAAACCCCACAATGCAACAGGTCCTATAAGTGTATTTTCTGTGTTGATGTATTTACTATTGAAAAATATAGTTGTAATAATAGTGTTCAAAAGGTTTTTTTTTTTTTTTGAAGAAATACAATTATTCAGCAAGGATGCATTAAATTGATCAAAAAACATTAGTAAAGAGTTTTACATTGTAACAACAACAAAAAAATTTAAACTTTGTATACTTTTGTATCAGTATGACTGTTTTCAACATTAATGATGACAATAAATATTTCTTGAGCAGCAAATCATCATATTAGAATGATTTCTGAAGGATCATGTGACATTGAAGACTAGAGCAATGGCTGCTGAAAATTCAGCTTTGCAACACAGGAATAAATGACATTTTTAAATAAACGATAATAGAAAACTGTAAAAATTGTAATAATATTTCATGATATTGCAGTTATTAATGCATTTTTGATCAAACAAATTAAGGTGATATAAAACCATTTTTAGCTGGTGAAAATACTAGTGTTCTAATCATTTTGGCCACCACCGTATGTGCCAATAGCCTTTGTTTAGTACAGGAATTTGCTACTTACTACTTGCTATTCCTACTCAGCTTCATATATTATTCTTTGTTTTCTAAATATGCAGATATTAGCGCCACATGCTGCATGCCGTTCTGGAATCAGTCTCCTCTTGAAATATTAACCTAATAAACCACAAAGAGGCACAAGTGGTCTAGAGCGCACACTAAATAAACACCCTATGTTCTTCCCAGCAGGACTTAACGACGAGCTCTTTGGCTGACTTTCGCTTCAAGGAGCTGACAACACCAGCTTTCCTTCCAACGCAGTGTTTACACAGTTACATATGTCTGGACTCACAAGAGCGCTAGAGGGCTGTTGCCCGTCGTGGCCCGTGCTGCATCGCTAAGACACGAGGAGCACGGCGCAACAGTACGTACCACCTCACTTCCTTCTGTTCTGTTCACAGCACATCTGAAGTAGGCAAACTGCACTTCTACTAACACCCCTCCCCGATACCCATGTTGCCGTTGGACGGCAGCCACCAATCATGAGCCAACCGAGTTAACACAACTTCCGTTCAACACAAGGAACCATCTGTTTTTAAGGCAGAAAATAAATAAATAAATGCATGCACCCCAACACACACACACACACCGTGCATCACTCGTAAATAGATGCACAAAAGAAAAATGTGTTTTCGCAAAGGGTTTTATTCACGCTCGACCACATGTCTTTTTGCATAAGTCAGTGTGACTAAAAAGTTTAGGACGGAGACAAATTGCAATAACCCCAAACTCATACTTGGAACTCGCAATTTTTGTGTTAACGTTCTCATTAAGTTCGTTCTGAATGGTCTGTTAACATTTAAAATGTCCAATTCTTTAATTGTTTTAAAAAAAATTCTTGGTTATACTAACGTTAGAGAAAACAATGGGAACGTTCCATTTTTTAAAATTTGCAAATATAATGCGAACATAACTTTTGAATGTTCTCTAAATGTTCCAAAAACGTAATAACATTATTAAAACCCAAGACCATTTCATAATTTTTTTTTGTGCTAACGTTTTTAGAACGTTATTAAAGACCAGATAACACTGAAAATTCTTTTACTGGAGAATGTTTGTTCATAACCGCGAGAGAAACTTTTTTCGGAACATTTAATTTTTTACAAACATTGTGAGAACGTTACTTTGGAATGTTCTCTAAATGTTCTAAAAACATAACAAGTATAACATTAAAAAATTCAATTAAGAACTACAACATTTCAGAACATTTCATGAATCATATTTTTTGTGCTAACATTTTGAGAATGTTACTAACGTTTAACTTTAACTTTACTTGAAGAATGTTCATTTATAACTGAGAAAATCTTGCCAGAACATTTCATTTTGCAAACATTATGGAAACGTTACATCTGAATCTTCTTAAATGTTTTTGCGATATAATTGCGATATGTGACGAGAGCTGAATGTATGGTGCTTTTATTCTTGTGATCTCTATTCTAAGTTGTTTTTGAATTACGAAAGCTGTTTCTGTATGTACTTATTGTCCATGCCTCTGTTCTGCAGGATAACGGTTATGGCCTTTAAGGTGGAGGTACATCCATTATCGTCCTTAAAGAGCTGAGGTATATTTTAATAAATGCATTATTTAGCAGTTTTGACACTGGGGCCATACGTTAACACTGAGATCCAATTTCTGTGTAAAAACTAAGCAAAGCAGAGAAAAAGACGTCATTATTCAGAGAGCCTATTTCTAGGTTTCTTTTTTAAAAGCTATTTCAGGAGCCAAGGGCTGTTATAAATGTGTCTGCCTAAATTTACCTCAGTAACATTAGTCTTGACTCCACCTCTACTAGTATATTTTCCAGGCAGCGTGATGACAAGACTTCATCTGTGGAGATGACATGACTGCTGTGTGGAAAGCTTTTTCTCCTCTTTTGTTCTTCGCTGTCACAATCATGAGGCACATGAAGCACAATCAGTCATGACTTTCTAAAGCTTCTCTGTACTTTCTTCGCTGTACAGTATGAACAAAAATAATGATAGGAATTTTGAAATGTGCACTGCAATTCAAAAGTTTGGATTTTTTATGTTTTTGAAGTAAGTCTTACCAAGGTTACATTTATTGAATTAAATACACTAAAACAGTAATTGTGCGAAATATTCTTCTAGTTTAAAATAAGTGTTTTCTATTTTATTGTATTTTAAAATGTTATTCATTCCTATGGCAAAGCTGAATTTTCAGCATCATTACTCCAGTCATCAGTGTCACACGATCCTTCAGAAATCATTATAAAAAGAAAAACATTCAAAAGAAAAACATTTATTTAAAGTAGAAATATTGTGTAACATCTTAAATGTATTTAAGGTCACTTTTGGATATTTTAAATGCATCCTTACTGCATGTATTTATTTTAATTAAATATTTTGCTCTGACCTACTTTTATAACTTTAACACATTCTGTTGTATTATAAAGTAAGCATGAATCATTCATTTTTTTGGGATAGTAACAGACAGTCTAAGAGGGATTCGTATTCACGTAGACAACTCTCTCTCTCTCTCTCTCTCTCTCTCTCTCTATATATATATATATATGTATGTATATAATATAAAAATTACATTTAATTTTTTTTTTTATTTTTTTTAAATTATAATTTCAGACCACAAACATGTAACATCTTTTAAAATGTTATCAAGGTTGTAGCTAAAATCATAATCAAATTAGCTACAATATTTAATAGACAAACACACAAGAATTGGAATAATGTGTTTTGTTTCTGTGGAAATCTGCTGAGCTTTTTCTATGTACACTGGTTTTATTTTTTGAGCTTTTTAAAATACTTTAAATAGCAGTCCATGCATATTAGACATGCAAAAATATGCACTTTTTTGAATAATTAACAACATGTTGGATGTCTGCGTTATTTTTCAGACATATCTTCCATGAAAGTGTTCATCTCCGTCAAAACAGCACAATAAAAAACCCAAAGGGTATCATATTTTTGGACCTCTCCTTATTGATTTCTCCCTGCTTAACTCCTTCCTTTTGTCTCTGTCTGCTCTCTCCCTCTCTCTCTAGTGACAGATGGGTTGGCCCACCTCTCTGAGGATAGTGTTATGTGGACCTGTCTGTGCCTGACAGGACGGCAGAGATCAAACGACATTGTGGAAGGTGAAGAGCCTTTCCTTTCGCCAGCTTCGCTGTGTGACACGTGGCAGAAGAGGCCAGTTGCAGCCTGACTGACCAGGGAGTCAAACTGCTTACTAACCTGTTTAGTATACAAAATGCTAGCACTGAATGCTGGCAGAGTGGAAGTGAGTGCTAAAATACTGTCTGCATCAACATCTGTCCACCATCATCATCATCTGACCTTCTCATATTACTGTTAGGGGAGTAATATTTTAGTAATCAAGAAGCAGAAATCGTAATCAAGATAGTAATCAGTGTGCCATATTTCAGTAAGACACATTTATAAGTTCCACAAGTAGTAATTCTATTATAATAGATACACACAGAAAAACATCATATAATCATATTAAATTTAATCTAAAAAGTCATTATATTACAGGGTAATTTAAAAAAAAAATGTATCGGTAACATATCAGTGTATCAATAACATATGCTATATTTTTTGTATAAGACACATTTATGTACAAGAGGAATTTACAAGTTGTTACTGTAATAATATGATTTTAACATTTGCATTAAAAAAACGTTACATTTATTTTTTAAACAAGTCAGAATGTTAAAGGGCGATTTTGTAAAAAAAGTGACAAAATTATATCAATAACTCATTTCAGTTACTGAATTGTATTACCTTTACGGTCCTAATTCTTTTAGCTACCATGAATAATTTAAGTTTAAAGCAAAAGTCTAAGTGGTACCTACTTTATTATTTTGCTAAATGGGTTAAATCATTTTAACTAAAATATATTTTTCAGCTAATAAGTCAAGGACAGTCTTCAACTAGCTGCTTTAATGAAATAATGTTCATTTTAAATGATAAAGGTTAATTCTTTGCGGTCATACAATTTTAATTTCATAACTAGTGTTACAAAAGCCACCGACGGCCACACAGTTATGATAAAATCCTGTATGATTTTAGTACCAGCAAGCAACATTAGCATGTGTAATTTATGTTAACATTTAACTAACAACCAAGATATTATACAGTATATTATATTTTAAAATGCCTCTCTCTCTCTCTCTCTCTCTCTCTCTCTCTCTCTCTCTCTCTCTCTCTCTCTCTCTATCTCTATATCTCTCTATCTATCTATCTATATATATATATATATATATATATATATATATATATATAAATATTATTTTGAAATTCAAGGCATCAAAATTAAAGTGGAAAAAAACATGGACATTAAAAAATTTGGAAATTTCTCTCAAAATTATATGTTTGTCTTTTTTCCAGGCAGAGAGAGAAAGAAAGAGTTGAATGAGTCATACCTTGTTTATAATATTTAGTATGTTGCAATTATCCCAGGTCTTCCCTATAATAATTTGTGCAAAATTACAGATTGATGTTATAGTACACACACAAAAAATTGTTCTTAATTTATAACATTATTTTACATTCATGCACATTCACACAAAAAAAAATCTAGTGGAAAGTAAATAAAAAAAAAAAAAGTTTAGATGTTTCTGTTGACGTGAACTTTAATCAAGACAGAAGCCCGTTTCAGACTAACTTTAGACTCCCACCGTCTGCCAGCATCTGATTATAACCAGCACGGATGCATGTGACCCAAAGCTATAGCACGGCGCCACAACCCAATTTCACCGCTTTCTGAGCACACATCAAGAGCGATTCATCACTGTCGTACTTGCAGACATCTCTTCCAAAAGCCCGACCCCTTTTGTGTTTTTATCTGCCGTGAACCTGCAAAGTGAGCAGCGCTGAACAATGTAATGGGTGTCAACCGGTGGCAATGCCTGAGTTCAGCCTCTGCTCAGCATCAATTATTGTTCCAACACTGTGATCCTTTCCAGAGTCAGCAGCAACTACCCCCATCTTTGATCATCTCGCTACATACGATTATCAAAGGTGTGTAAATCAGGTCTACGTTCAGAGTGTTTCTACAAGATGCAATGGAAGAATGTGCTAAACTATTTGTACTTCTCAAAAACAATATCTGTAACCATTTCAAAATGATTCGAAATAGAAAATATAATCATTTACACACTAAAATGTGCACAGCTTGCACCAATAATGGGTCGCTCATGAGATATCACAGACACAAATATTAAATATTTGCTCAAGCGTTAACACCTTTCGAATTGCAGTTTATTTTCCGTGACTGTAAACAGTTTAAATGGTCTTCGTTATATCAGTCCACCTTTCCAGCGCATTTGTTCCCTTGAATTACCTCGTGAATGATTTATGTTCACCACTACGGCTTTCGATGGCTAAAGGCTGAGGGCCAATAAAGATTTTTTCATAGGTAAACACGCCATATTAAAAGCCAGCGCTTCAAAGACGTTTCGGCTACAAGGAGAACATTTGGTCTCATTTCACTTGTCAAACATGTGAGTGTCACAACCACTCAGACAAAACAAACCATTTCCCATAAGTAAACACAGCCTGCCTTAAAGCGAAGCAAGGTAGCAGGACTCTAAGCATACAGACAGAATCAAGCTTAACCGCTGGAGCTACTTTGTTAATGGATCTAGTAGTTATTGGCTTGCAGGTAATAGCTGATTTATCGCTTCAAAGTGGTAAAAGTGTGTTAACGGGCAAATTTAGAGAGGTTTTAATGG
This sequence comes from Cyprinus carpio, assembly GCF_018340385.1. Taxonomy (NCBI): domain Eukaryota; kingdom Metazoa; phylum Chordata; class Actinopteri; order Cypriniformes; family Cyprinidae; genus Cyprinus; species Cyprinus carpio. The sequence continues at coordinate 22,332,045 of NC_056611.1, forward strand.
GTCGTGGTGTCACAAATGTAGAAGCCCAGATTAGAAACTAAGGCGGTTACCATCAAACCTGCAAAAATAATCAGTGTTTTTCCATGCAGGCTCATCTAGAAACAAATAAAAACAGTCTATTCTGGGCGTAGAGTATTCAAATAGACCTGAGAACAATTCAGCGTACGAGATAACAGAAAGAGGACATCTGTAGCCCTATTGAAAGATTTGTTTAACAAGATTAGCATGGAGATTATCGAACCTTACATGGGTCCTTTTTTCCCCTGTCCTCTTTCCAGAGCACTTCCTTCCACATACTTCGAGCGCCGAGAGGTTTTGCATGAAATTTTAATGGGAGATGTTTGAATAAACCACGGTCATTTGTGCTTTTTTGGTGACCGTGACAGTCGTTTTAACAGCCAAATTTGACCACAGCTTTGCACCAGTCTGTGCTTGATATTATGGGACACAGTTGTCAGGCTTGTTTACCACTGTGTTGTTGTGACGACGTGTTTGTATAAGCGTATAAAGGGTGACGGTTTGTCTGCACCGCTCAAACAAATGTCGGTAATACCAACGTACTTTCAAATATACCATGGCATTGTTTTGTAAGTGGCATTTCAAAGTACAAAAGTCAACAAATTAAAGGATAAAGCAAAATGTAAGCAATTTAAATAACAAATTAAAGTGGTTACATTTTGCTTTATCATTTAATTTGTGTGTTTGTGTGAGTGGCAAGCATCAATACAGTAAAAAGTCAGTGTTACAAAAAAAAAGTTGAATTGGACAACCATTTCAAGTAATAACTTCTATTTTTATCAGTTTTATTGTGTGTTTGGAACCTGAATGAAATCATTAACTATAGGGAACAACACTGCTTATTTGCTTGGCTGTTTTTGTGATTGAAATATGAGACCAAGATTGACAAAAATCACAAAAAAAAAAACAACCCAAATGTATTTCAACACTATTTTATTACAGAAGTGTAGCTATTGCCATTCCTTTCGCAATTATGTATATATTTTTTACATTCAATAAACACTGATGTTTTTTTTTTTTTTGTTTTTTTTGATGTAGAAAAAAAATAACGAATGTACTGCAGGGCATAGCTGCCGTCTGATCATATGTGAATAGAGTTACACAAAAAGCAGCATTGAGGTGCATTAACCTGAATATACATGTTTTATATTTTCAATGATGGCATGGGGAGTGAGTAATGGACCAACATCCACTTTTTTCCTAATAAAAAAAGCAATTTGTCACTCTAATAGTAGAAATGTAGCTTTAAAAGAATGATGTCATAGACACACGTGAAGCCTGTCTGAAGATAACTATTTGATAGCTATAGGCGATTTTGCTAATATTTAGATCAAAAAGTCATATTCAGTGAAATACGGTGTTAATTATACTGTATTGTTACTTAAGTATACAGATGTTCATTTAAATAGATTTTGAAAAGCAGTATTTGAAACACTGTGTACTGTAGTATTACAAAATCATGCTGTCATGGGATTTTTTTTTAATTTTTTTTTGTCTTAATGAATTAAATAAAGAAAAAATCTGTTGTTCATTGAGAAAATTACCTGCATCTTCCCCTCCTCTAAGACATTATATTCATAGGAGAATATGTTTATACGGGTATAACTTGAATATTAGTGTTTCACAAATAACATGAATCAGTCGTTTGTTGTAACTGTGCTAGTAATTAATCACTGTATGGGTCCTGAACGTGCAAGAAAGGGCCATTTACTCAGTTCAGATGTGCTCACTTTGAGATGGAGAGTTTTAAGGATTTTATTTCCATAGTAATACACTGTATTATTTACTGTTTGACACCAAGGGGGAGAAAACAAATGCTGTGAAAATGTGCGAAAATAACAAAGCGCTCCACAAACAATCCAAGAGTTTCAATGGTAAAAGAGGTTGGGATTTTTCCACTCACGTGCTCCAGACTCTAACCTGTCTAAATAGTTCAAAGAAGAGGCCATTTGCCCTTAAGAGTCTTTCACTGTGAGAAACCGGCATGCTGAAACACCCCATCCCCTTCAATAGCAACAAAAAACACCAAAGGAGCATCTAACGTAACTACACCAGTACGTTTGTAGGTTTACACACTGCCATCATCCTCTGTCCATAAAGTGCTCTCTTTTGTCCTGGGGAATGACTGAAGGAAATGAGGGATAAGTCTGAAAGTTTGTTTTGTTTTCGAACGGCCGGTAGCAGTTTTCAGTAGACGTAGCCCTCGTTGTACGGGTGCGGATTGCAGTAGCCGCCCTCTTGAATGTACGCCATGTTCTCATCGAAGTGGGACAATGGCACGGTGTCTTCCTCGTTGATCTGCCGCTCCAGGTCGGTCTTCAGCACCGGACGCTGATTGTCAGGGAAGGCCATGGAGAACAAAGCCTCGGGGTCGCAGACAAACTTGTACACGTATCTTTCGCCTGCCACCTTTGAGTCAAGAAACAAGAATATTACTATACATTTCAACAGTGTAAGGACGTTTTTTTTATGACTTGCATTAAAAGAGTTTTTGAGAAGTTGACAAATGACATGTCTTTAAACGTTTTTTACGTGATTTCCTCTGAATGTAAACAAGGTGCAGTGAATGCGTGTTTACGTCAGTAGCACCACACACGTGTTGTTTACGTGCAGATCAAAGCATGCGCAAATTACGGTTGAATCACTGATGTCGCTTGAACAATTTTAAAGATGTCCTTACTACATTTCTGTGCCTTGATTGTGGTAGTACCCTTGCTGTCTATGGAGGGTCAGAGAGCTCTCGGAGTTCATCAAAAATATTTTAATTTGTGTTCCGAAGATGAACAAAGCTCTTATGGGTTTGGAATAACGAGGGTGAGCAATTAATGACAGAATTTCAAATTTTGGGTGAACTATCGCTTATAAGATATATATATATATATATATATATATATATATATATGCATGTATATACACATATATACACATATACATATATAATGTCATTCAGGTCATAAAAATGACATGTTTAACAATTATTCATAAATTTGAAAAAAATAATGAAATTGTTTTAGAACAATAACATGTCAAAAAACAAGAATTTTCACTACATTCAAGTCTAAATTTGGATGTTTTATTGTTCACCATGAATAACCCTTTTTGCTTAAAATATCATAAAATGTATAATTACCGTAAAAAAAAGGTAAGATTTTTTAAAAAGCCTCACCAATTCTTCATTTATTTTATAAAATTTTTTTAATATTGTTTTATATATTTATAAAAACAATTAAAAATTAAAATCAGCATTTATTTGAAATATAAATTTTTGTAACATTATAAATGTTCCTTTTGAACAATAGCTTATTCAGACTTAAGCATTGCAGCTGAGCATTACATTTTCCTATAAGCATATGAGCTTTAAAACAGTCATTAGCATTATTAAAAAGTAACTTATGAAAAAAGTCAATATATGCAAAAAGGACAGTATTTTGAAAGTATAAAAACTAGTTGTGTTGTGGTGTATCAAAAGCTTGTAGTACCTTTTGCATGATGCCTTTCTCATAGTAATAGCGCAACGATCTGCTAAGTTTGTCGTAGTTCATGGCAGGCCGATTCTTTTGAATTCCCCAACGTCGTGCCACCTTTGAAGCAAAGGGAATAACTGGTTACAAATGAAGGTACTGCAAAAATACAGAAGTTTCTCTCAAACATAACAAAAAAAATTAGACCTAACATCCACTAAACTAGCTCACACAAGGGCCCTCCTCAAAAACAAAGCATTGATGGGTCTGCAGCTAAACCCTGTCAGGGCTGAAATACAAGTCGGCGTCCTTTCATTAGCCACAGCCGTGTACTCATACCTCTAGTCAGAGATGTGTTCATTAGGAACAGCAGATTGTGGCAGATGTTCCTGCACCTGTCCGCACGACCACCCACCTGTGCCCCCCTCCTTTTCAAATCTCCCTCCCACCACTCTCCCAGAGCCCGGCGCTGTGGGCCTTTTTCACTCTACTGCGGCTCATTCACGCCTTGCACCCGCCCAGACAATCCCAACGGCCCACAGTCACCTGATGGCATGAATGACTCCCCTGTTCCCTACAGCTGCCCTGTGGACCAACGCCAGTACACACACACACACACAGCACTAACAAATCCCACTGTTGCCGACACTTTACACAAACACACCTCTGTCCATGCTTTCCAAACACTTCGGAATTTTGGAGAGTCGACATGTTGAAATACTTTATTTTTTGGATGGACATGACAGGTGCTTTCTAACAAATAAATAAAGAGACTCTCTAGGAATCAAAACTTGCACATAGCATATATTATATAGCTTGCATATATTTAAAATTTAGTAAAGATAATCAGATAATGATGTAATTAAGCACTATATCATGTCCTAAAATTATTTTAACCCTGTAAAGCCAACTGTACCATATTTGATGCACAAAATTTAAAAGCCTTTAAATTATCAGCATGATTAAAACTTTGCTGAAAAACAATTGTAGCATATTTTTGCTCAGTTTGGGCCTCTGGATAAAACTGAGGTGTTTTATTTTTTACCCAAATATGAGCTCCATATTCTCTTATATCTTAATATATGAACAATAAAAGCCTGGAGTATCAAATATAATATTCAGAAGAAAAACTAAAAAAAACTGTGCATTTAAAAATTTTAGGCTCAATAAACTGTTCCATCAATTTTTTTTTTCCATGTCAGGTTTTATAGGGGGTTACATTTTTGGGAAAAAAGTACTTATTTTAGTTTCTTTAAATTATTAATGTCCTAAATCAATTTTTATTAAATCTCACAGACACAATGCACACCACATACAGATAAAATCTTGGTTAAAAAATGTACTGTTGAGGCTAGTTAGTACCTCCTCGGGCTCAATGAGTTTAAACTCCATGCCCCGGCCTGTCCACGCAATGAAGTGTGAGTTTGAGGGGTCATCCAATAGGGCCACCAAAAACTGCCAAAGCTGTAGCGAGCCTCGTCTCTGATAGGTCGGGCCTTCACGGTAGAGCCCCACCTCCTGCTTTATATCACCTGTGGGAGGAAAAATTACAAAGGACGTTAGCTCACATAGCCAAACCTATAATGCCTATGGGCTAGACATCATCATTGTGAAAAAAAAAGGAAAGCGATGGCACAGTCTTCGGTGGATAAAGTTGTCATTTTATATGTTACATGTTGGAAGGGTCATAGAGTATTCAAGACTATAGATGAATGTACAGTAAAGAGTCAACTTATTATTTAATAAATAATATTTCAGCACATAAATATAAGTAAATAAATCAATACATACCTTCAACCTTCTCTGGTACCACGCAAGTGTCATCATAAAAGTGCCTTGCAACTTTGTCGAACATACATCCTATTGAATAAAGACATTGAGATATTGTTATAATCTGACTTTATACATTAAATAAAAGTTCAAATTAGACATTATAAATAATAAAATAGCCATATAAGATCAAATATATTATACTGTGTGGATAGTTACCCTCTGTTCTGTTATTGTGGGCCAGATATCCTTCTTGTCTAAGATATACAGAGTGACAGCTAGGCACTTCTGAAAAAGGATAACAACACAAAAAAAGCATTTTAAAAAGCGGAAAAAAATGCATGGGTTCAGTTAAAAAACTAAAACTAAAACTTATTTATTTATGTATTTATTTATTTGCTTACTATTTTTAGACAATGGAAAATAAATCCCCAGGACAACATCCCATTTTCTATTCAAAAGAGTAGGTTAAAACATTATGGACAACAGATTTGTGAGGATTAACCGCAGTGGACGCCTTGTGCTCCGCGTCAGTCATGTTGTTTGTTGGAGCTGTGATTCAATCAAAGCAAAGCAAGACAGCTTAAGTGAATGCTCCATAAAACATCTAACCCTGTTCATTTGGACCTATAAAGATCTCTCAGGGTTTCATTCAAGTAATGGGCCTGTCGAGGAAATTACCGCTGATTAAATTAGCCGCTGACTGCCCAGTCCTAACACAGCTCACAACAAACAAGCTCCTTTATGAGGCAGAATAAATTCTTCTAAATGGCTGGGAGGGAATGCAAAACATGTCGATGATCTCCTACACTGATGTAAAGAACCAATGCAGACAAATCACTCACATTCACAAAGCTCTCATCACTTCATTTGTTAGCTTTTAGTGTGTCTAATTTTATAGATAATAATTGGACAATATGTTATAGATAATAAAATCGACATACAATGTAAAAATTAAGGCGTACAGTATGTACCTGAGAAAAAAAAACTGTAATTTTTTTAAATACCACCAACAATTATTTAGGAACTGTCAGAGTATCTGTTGTAAATATTAATTTTAATGAACTAAATGTAAGAATAACTTTGATATTGTAAGTAATATTTCAAGATGAACACAAACTGGACTAAAGCATATAGTATAAATTATAACAAAAACGAATTGTCTGTTGTAAAAGTTAATTTACATTTACATATTTAGCAGACACTTTTATCCAAAGCGACTTACAGTGCATTCAGGCTAACATTTATTTTTATTTTTTTTACCTAACATGTGTTCCCTGGGAATCGAACCCACAACCCTTGCGCTGCATAAATTAGATGATGTTGCTTTGAGATTAAGTAAACAGAAAAGGCCCCAGTATTACTGCTATTATCCTCAGGTTATATTTTACAGATTCACATAATCAACAGGAAACAGCTGAGAAGCAGCGCTGCCTTCTTTCCTGACAGGCGGCTGCTTCCACCTCCATTTTTTATGAATGAAAACCAAAAGCCTCTTCATTCATGCCAGAGCTGGGCAGACAGCCTGGGGGCCCCTGGGGGAGAGATTAGGGGCCCCTCTCCTTTCTAGCCAGGCCCTCAGGAAATGAGATCAGGCCCAAATTTCCTAATAACACGCTAATTCTATCAATCTCCCTGTCCCTAATAAAGTTGCTATCTGGCTGTATGAGTATCCAAAAGAAAACAAAAGAAAAATGATCTTCCTGTTAGTTAAGTGAAGTACATACTGTCTCCATATCCTTATAAATCATGCTTTATTTATTTATTTATTTATTAAAGATTTCACCTATTTATTCTATTCTATTTGTTTATTTTTCTGTTTAATTATTTAAACTTTAGGGTCTTTTCATGTTTTTTTGCACAAAATACAGTAATATTGTGAGATATTTGTACAATTTAAACCATTTTCTATTGTAATATATTTTAAAAAGCTGAATCTTCAGCATCATTACCCCAGTCCTCAGTGTCACGTGATCCTTCAGAAATCATTCTAATATGCTGACTTGGAGCTCAATAAACATTTCTTTTTATTATCAATGTTAAAAACAGTTGCATGACCTGTCAGTATTAGCAGACTTGTAAACGAATAGAAACCAAACTCACCTGAGTCGTAGGTGAAGTCGCGAGGCTCTTGTTTGATCATCATGGAGTGCGGGTACGTCTGGGGGAGCGGCGCCCCCACCATGGCCGGATGTTCGAAGAGAGGGTCGCCGTACTCCTGCTTGAACCCCTGAGGAGGGAAGGGGATGCTGGGTTCTGACATCTGTCTGTGATACATGGGCCGTCCGTCCCGCGACATCGAAGGAGAGGGGAACGAATGACACGGCTCCGACAACTGCCGCCGAAATCTGAACAAAACACTGAATAGAATAAGTATCACGCATGATATCTATCTATCTATCTATCTATCTATCTATCTATCTATCTATCTATCTATCTATCTATCTGTCTGTCTGTCTGTCTGTAGTGTTTTGGTAAATGGCAGTACCTGTGGTCCATGGGGTAAGCGCTGTCAGGGAGGGGCTGTGGGGGTGCGAGGTGAGGGTACGTCCTGTCTGGTTTCGGGGTGGGGGCGGCAGTGGGAGACACATGCTGGCCAGGGGACACAGGCGTGCTGCAGGGGGTAGACACTGGGCTGGAGGCCTTCATTCCCGAGGGATGCTTCTGCTCGTAGGCACTGGAGACACCAGGGAACAAGAGCAGTTTAAGTTAGTCTTTCCTCAGGGCCTTTCAGGCTACTGAGATTATTATGAGACTGTGCTCGACTTTATTGCTGGAAAATGAAAAAAATTAAAAAAACATTAACGCTAAAACTTTTTGTCTGTAGCATACTCCATAATGCATGCTAAACTGGTATTTCAAAAATGGCTGGAAATGATTTTTTAAAATATATTTTTATATCTTTTAAATTACATGTTTTTAAACAGGTAAATTGATTTAAAAATGTCAAAAAATATTACTAATAAAAATAAAAAAAGAAAATAAAAATTAATAAAATTGTATTTATCTGTTGAACCATTGTGAAAAAAAAAATATTCATAAGACTAAAGGTATTACAATTATAATTTATACAATAATAACAACGATAAAAAAATAATCAAAATAAGTATATAATATTTACTCAAATATAATTTAATTTATTGCTTCAAAGTTTGGGGTCAATCTCTTATGTTAACCAAGTCTGCATTTAATAAAAATACCATTACAATTTAAAATAACTGTTTTCTATTTTTATATATTTCAAACTATAGTTTATTCCTGTGATGCAAAGCTGAATTTTCAGCATCATTACTCCAGTCTGCAGTGTCACATGATTCTTCAGAAATCATTCTAATATGCTGATTTACTGCTCAGGAAAAAATTTTATTATCAGTGAAACCATTTTGCTTTTTTCAGGATTCTCTCATGAATAGAACGTTTAAAAAGCAGCATTTATTTGGAACACATCTTCTGAAACAGTATGTGTTTACTGTCATATTTGAACAACTGAATGCATTGTTGCTAAATAAAATTATTAAATTACTTAAAAAAACAAAATCTAACTGACACCAAAATTTTAAACAATAGTATGTGTGTGTGTGTATATATATATATATATATATATATATATATATATATATATATATATGTATATATTTATAATGATGTATATAGTGTACATTTTTGACCCCTTACTTGCAGGAATTGTTCACATAGTTCCATAATCTAACAAAGAAATCCCACAGTTCCCCTCATCTATTCTTTATCCATCCAGCTCTCCACCCCTCACATGCCACAATCGACAAGGTACCAAAGAGATATCATCTGATATCTTGTCAGATATGAACCTTAACGCAATTACACTCCATTCAGAAACATTTAAAGACAAGGAAGGAACAGGCTTCTATGGGGCTTGACAATCTCCAAAGCATCTCTGAAGAGAACATCATTATCACAGAGGTTGTTGGTTCAGCTTGAGTGCCATCTGCAATACGAGGGCAAGTTGGCTCCTCCAGCGAAATAAAACATCTAAGTCAAATGTCATAAATTTAAAATCAAATCAATAGGAAGATGACTGTAACCAAGCAACCGTGTTTGCCATAGACGCTTGTCCAAGTGGAAAAGCCATTTATTGGACTTAATGCACCGTAGCGTAATTTTGTGTTTTCTTCCCCCTTTCCAATTTCAGGTGGATCTCATTCAAATCATTTTGAACAGCACCTGCTGTACAGTTGCCTTTGAGTAAATAACTAAAGGAAAACTATTATTATTGTGCTTTTTTTCCATAAATCTTTAAGAATATTCTTGGCTCAGGCTAAAAAGTCACATCTATGCCAAGACCCCATCTGCTTTAGGGCTTTTCTGTCAAATGAACGTCTGTGCTTTTATTCAGCCTTTAGTCACATATAAAAGGTGAAACACACACACACACTGTAACACCTAAGTGTCGGAGGTGAATTTGTGCTTTATGCAAAGCCCTGAAAATTCAGCGTCATGAGCAGCGTGATTAACAAACCCAACATTTGCATTCAGAAATTAGGGGGGTTTTTTTCACAAAACATCTGTAATTAGGAAAATAACACACTCTAAATTGACAAATAATAAGTAAAAATAGTTTGTTAAACGGTAGCATTATTGCAAACGTATGTAGACATATTCGGCCCATTTATCACTTAACTCTCTCACTCCAGATGCCGAGGCTGAATTTGCAAACCAAAATATGTGATGTTAGTGTCTCTCTGACAGCTGAAAGTATAAAGTTTAGAGTTGATTTTCACTGCTTTGGTGCAAAAAACACTTATGGTTTCACGCGGACGCCGCAGTCTAGCATGTCTAGCGTTCGTCTCGTTACTACCGGTATTTTCTTAAAACACTTGATGCATGTAAGTTATACAGTCATTTAGTGTCATATACAAGATGTGGGATTCTGTGAACACTACCTGATGTTATACAGGCACTTCTCCCCATAGTGGATTCTGAAGGGCCTCTCCTGACTGCAGGCTGAGCCCAGATCAGTACACGGACTGTGGGGCTCTCTCTTTATCCTCAACTGCAGCCCGTGGAACGCCACTGAGAAAGAGACAAACGTATAGATGTTTAAACAGAACACCAAGATCCTCACTATATTCATTACTCAAAGGATGCATAAGTGTCATTTTAAACTGCAGTCATTCTCTTACTCACACAAGGCATTTGCAGATGAAGTTGAGAAGACACTTTACAACATCTACATTTTTTTATGCATTCACCAAAAATCATTCGATTTCTTTTGCATGCGGTTTGCATGTGAAAAGGTTGTTTCAAAAAGGTTTCTTGCAACTCACATAAACAAGGACAGGTGGATATGTAATAAAATACTTTTTAAAATATAAATCTGCATCAATTCAGTAACCAAATTCCATTAAAAACATCTTTAAAGGAATATTTAAGTCAATTGAGTATTGCTTTTCTTTAGCACACAGGAATGAGATTCTTGACATTTAGTATTTTGCTGATTACTAATGTATTTAAACATTTCTACTTCTAAAGGTAATCTTTGAAAACATGAAAAAAGGGAAAAAGAATAAAAGCATAAATAGAAAGTACTTCATTTATTTGATTAAATTGTAATCTCAAAGTTAAGAATAAAAATATCAATGTCTAAAGTAATAAAACCTTCATTTATTTGGCAGCCTTCTGAGATTTTAAATGGTCTTGTTAGGATGTGTCGTTGTTCATGATAGTGGATTCTAAAAGTAGCGGTATGGATGAATAATTTATACTTGAGAAGACTTCTTGACGGACCATATTAAGAAGCACGCAGACAGACGAAGAAAAAAATAATGCCATAATTGATTTTACGCAAAGGAATACGAGTAAACGAATCAATACAAAATCTGTTAGCATCACAGGACGTCATACGTGCAGGATGTCATTCCAGGATTGCAACAATTACACATTTATTGATTGGTGTTAATGGACAACATTTTCAAGAAGTCGTTTATGACATTTACTTTCAATTTTTTGTGTCCTTGCAATTAATGAGATGCATTTAAAACCCCCTGAGTACGTCAGATGTCAACTGAAGTGCAACACCTCAAAAAAATAAATAAAAAAGTGTCATTATAAAATCAAAAGAACATCTTGAGTACAGCAAAATATTCATTTCTGTATCTTAACTTGTTATGCAAAATATTCACAAATTATGATGTTGCTTCTGCTAAACATTCATGTTCCATTCCTTAAAAAGTTACATTTCTTTTCTTAAAGCTGCGCTCTAATAGATTTCATTTTCATAAATCAATAGTCTTTTCTCTGCCAAAAGTCCATTCATAATGTTACCGAACACCATTTTCACTGCTCCCTGTGTTGCATAAAAGTGAATTTGTGTAAAAATCACAACTGTTTCTAAGTGTCATACTGTGTTTTTTTTTTTCTGTGCTGATGGTCGTGCGTTTTCTCACCCTTCTCTCTTTCTCACTCTCACCTCTTCACTGACTGTTACTCGCTGATAATAGATTCAGTCACACCTTCTTCTTAAACACTGGGCTTGAATTACGATGGCCTTTACAAAAGGGCAAATAACTAAAATATAACCACTGTTTGATCACACTTCCCCAGCCACAAATCACTATTATATTAATGTTTTAAACGATTGATCTTTTACAGTACCACCACCAATTCTCTTAACAATTACAGATGCATTTAAAAGAGAAAAAATATATACACTACCATTCAAAAATGTGGGGTCGGAAAATTGTCATACACTTAACGCTCACCGAGGCTGCATTTACTTGATCAAAAATACAGTAAAACAGTAATATATTAACATATTTTAATTTATTCCTGTGAATGCAAAACTGAATTTTCAGAAGCCAGCATTGCTCAGTGTCACATGATCATTCAGAAACCAAGTATGCTGATTCAGTGCTCAGTTTTCAGATATAATTCTAGTATGCTGATTTGGTGCTCAATTTCTTTTTATTAACACTTGTGCTGATTTTTCAGGATTTTTTGATGAATAGAAAGTTCAAAATAACTATTTTTAATTTATTTAAAATTATTTATTTGCATATGTACTGTCACTTTTGATCAATGTAATGCATCCTTGCTAGTTAAAAATATTAATTCCTTAAAAAATGGGAAAAACAACAACACATACAGTATATTAGAAATCTTTAAATGATACAAATAATTTCAGTTTATCAGGCCTCACACGTCTAGTGCGCAGCAGCAGTTTGAGAGGTGTATTTTCTGGCTGTGTTATCCCTGTATATCCCATTTTGAGGTGTTTTGTGGGAATGAACCACATGAAACGGAAGTGATCCACTGGCATTGTCGACTCAGACCCATATGGGAGGGCCAGGATGCCCGTTCAAGAGCCCAACCGCCATGCCCTCGCTCTACCTCCATCTGCCTCTCCCTCCTCTCCTCCACTATCCTGCCGACAATGCCAACTAACACCCTGCAGTTCCATCGTTTTTGCTTAAAAATACATGTTGGAATGGAATAATATTTACTTAAAAATATCGACACAAAAAAGGCTTCCGTTAGTGACATTTAACTTCACTTTTTTCATGGCCTACGCTCACAATAAAGTCTAAGGAAGAATACAGTACAATGGCCCATTATCAGCAAACACTAGTATATTTTATTTGCCTAATGAGCTTGAGTTCTCTAGAAAGACAAAGCCCCCCTTCTTCTCCCCTACATCCTCAGTAGCAGAGTCTGTTTTGGCTCCTCTTTAAGACATAAGCTGGACTCGCTCCCCACTGTGCCTCATTCAGTCCATGCCACTTCCGACACTGGCACCGGCTCTGCCACGACCACTGCGCGCCAACTTTACTTCCTATGCCCATTTAAAGGCCTATTGCTTCTGGCTGCACTCGCTGAGAAGGTACACAACCTAGAGAACACACGCCGCTCGCGCTCTCTCTCTCTGTTTATTCACAGAAACAACAGCGGCGAACGACAACATGTCGCAAACAAGCTAAACGCGAGTTGCGTTTGGCAAATTTTCACACAAAATCATCAAATTTGAGCTTTTTTTAGAGTCTGAAGTCACTTTGCAAAATATAAGCTGTTATTTTGTAGAGCCACAGTAAAAAAAAAAAAAGGTCACACTTACAGTTTTCGCTCTGAAAATCTGGAACAAACTGCTCATCATTGTCAGGAACTTGAGCTGGGATAAAAACAAGAGAGAAAAGGGTAAATAAACATTTTTCTTTCATAATTATTATATTAGGTTTCCACAAGTCATTCTAACACAATCTGTACTCTAATAATCACTTTAATGAGTTATTTCCTCTAATAATCCTCTGTAATTGAAACACTAATGATTTGAAATTCTCAGACCAACCCATTAAGACATTTATTGGTTTAAAACAGACAAAACATATCCTCTAATTATGTCAGTAATTTAATTTGTTGGACAAAGCAGGCTCTTGCGTGTGAAATGCATCCCATATCTGTCCCAGCCTTTCGTTTTGACATAATTGTGTCTTAAAATAGTTGGAGAAATAAAAAGTAAAATAAAACAGACCAGGCAACCAAAGGAAAAACACCTTGCCTTGTGATCAAATGTGCTTTACACAGCGTCTTCATAAGGATAGCCATGCAGCGAGAAAACACCTATTGTTCACACTGTCTAATTGGGACACATCCCCACTGGTGAATGCACCTGTACCTGTGGTGACGGCAGCCGTCCAAACAGAGCACGTTCCCCTACCTTTCCCTCTCTCGTAGCTAATGCTAAAATAATGAAGCCTTCATACGGAGCTCAATTAAGCACATTCATGTTTATATCACATGCATTTGCACTCTTGCAAGACTTCTGCTGTTTATTGCTTGTTCAGCTCGACACAAAGGCGCACCGTGGCGGAGGAGAGCACGAGACCTCGCTGCACGGGGCTATTAGCACGTTTATTCCTCTGCGCTAAAATTGGATTTTCATTTTCACAACAACAGTAACAAGTCGCAACACGCACAAATCGACATTTGCTTTGTGTAAGGCAACAAGTTTTGCTTGGATACTTGGCTTTTCTGCTTTCTTTTTGGAAATGGGAGTGTTTTCGCATGTCTGTGTAAATGGTAATGCATTCATACAGTATATGAAGTCAATATGGGGAAATTTTTAACTGAAAAACGCTTAAGATTTTTTATTTGTTTAATATAGATGAGACTGGGCTACACTGTAAAAATAAAATGTTAAATAAAACTTTATAGGAGTAATTTTCACAATAAAATCTATTTTAGTAGTCATTCTACTTCAGAATTTCACTATACTTGCTGATTATTTAATGGCAATTTCAAAGTAAAAACACCAAATTATTTTCAGAGCAGCTGTCATAAGGTTTTTATCGTAATAATATTTTTTTATTTTTAAATCAAAACTCTAATTCAAATAAGAGTCAACTACATAATGAAGATATATTATAACTAAAAAGTTCAAATACAATAGATTTTTTTTTTAATATATAAATGTCATGTCAGGGCAAGTTGACACATACGCTATAAAACATACACAATAAAACTATTTATTAACAGCATCTGTGGGCCAAAACAAAGGTTTGATATTTTTTGTGTGTGTGGTAATTTTTTTTATTTTTTTTTTTTTTTTTTGCTGTTTCAAAATGTTTTGTTTAATTTTTGGTTAAAAAAATTCTTAATTGCAGATCTTTCTGTGACAACTTACCACACAAAGGTCCACATGTATTTTAATAACTTTATTTTGTTTTATTAAGTTATGTTTCTGAGCAATAATGGTTAAAATAGAAATAAATAATAAATAGAAATGTGTGTGTATATATGCAGAAATCATAAATAATCCCAAACTAGTCACTTGAGTAAAAAGTGTGACAACTAGCCCCAGTCTGTTCTATAACTTCAAATCAGCACCAGTTTATCTTTACAGTATTTGTCGAGCACAACCGCAGCAGATGTCTTTACTGGTTGAACTCAACAAGAAATACCACCACCATTTCTCTGGCTGGTTCCAAAGCAAACACAATCAAAGAAATATTAAACCATCCCCTCACCAGATCAGAAGAGAATGAACAAGTGCATTAAGAGTCAGAAAGGTAGTGTAAACATCAGTTAAAGAGAGAAAAGGTGAGAGGAAGGGAGCAGCAGCCAGTATTCTCAGCAGGGTGAATGAGTCAACCTGTGAATGGGACAGCTGATCCCAGCACCACTCCTGAGGCTAGCTAAGGTGTTGGAACATGTCCACCAGTTAAAGAAAAAGGAGAAGAGCAAAAAACACAAATCCAGCTCCATAAAGAAACTCATAATCACCTCTCTGCCGAACAAAGAGGAAAAGATGCAGAGAAATCAGATAAAGGTCACACTAAAAAATAATGTATTAAGCCAATAAACTAAATCCTGATATGACATATTCAGTGAAGTCTTTTATAACTTTTCTAGACGCAATAAGTGACTGTCAGCTGTCTCTGGCCAAAATGACACATCTACGTCAAATGACGAGCCATCAGCTCTTTAGTCTACGCTGCCGGAAATTCTGTCCGTCGCTCATAAGTCTTCCTCTTCTTTCCAATTACCTGAGCTAATAAATCTCTGAAATGAAACCGCTAGGTCTTCGTTTGGGTTCTAATGGACAGGAAGTCATATATTAAATCTATCTGCGATTTATCTCGAATCTTTGGGCACTGCGGCTGATGGATGGAAGACAGGTTGAATTGTAGTCCTCACTGTAATATCTACTGCAGCGACTACTTTTTTTTTTCTTTCTCTCTGCACACTTTTTTTTTTTCCCTGCCGGATACACTAAAATATTTAAGTCATGTCTAATTCTTTTAGAGGCCCTGAGGTGGATTTGGCATAATCAAACTCACGACAAGGACAGTAAAGTCCGAAATCTGTTCTAAAGCGTACTTTTAATTTTAAAATCCACAATTATACTGCAAGCATTTTTAAATATATTAAAGAGTATATGAAAGCGGTCTATTAAAAATGAAGATTCTCTTTCCTTATGCAGGTGGGCAAGTCCTATTTTACATGTAAGATTATTTGCTTATATTTTAGATGTTTGGTTTTAAAAGTGTCCTGTGTTGCAGCTGTACTAAAGCATATTTTAATGAAGATATTTGAGATGATACTAAATAAAAAGATACTTGATTAAGTTGCATAAGCCAGACTTTCATGTGGCATTCAAAAATTCAGTCACACAAGCCAGATGTAATGCGATCACTAACAGAAAACAGACACACACTCATCTTCATTTCCTCTTTTTGTCCAAAGTGCACGGAAATGCATTCCATAGGCTGAAATGCAGCTGTGATATCAGAAATGCAAAGCGCTGGAATTGGTTTTACAAACTGCTTTGCATGATTTTCAGCTGTCTAACTACTTTTTTTTTTCTTCCCAATTTGCAACCAAACAGCTTTTTACAATAAACAGACAAAAGGCTGTTATGTCTATCATGATTTGCGACTTCTATTTTAAACTTTTTCACAGCCTAAATTAATTTATGACAATAATAAAATCCCACAAAGCTTATTTACATTCTGCTAAAAATGGAAACATGACAGTATAATTGCAGCCAACTATATACGAATATTTATACTTTTTTTTTTTTTAGCAAACTAAAAAAGTTATTTAACTCGAAAAATAAAACTGATTATCTGTTAAAATTCATTTGCATGCACATAATCAGTTTAAGGTTTTCTAAATGTATAAATGTCCTCAAAATTTTAATAATGTTAAAACTTTTCAAAATCATTCACATTTTGCAGCCAAAAAAAATAAAAAATACTTTTTAGTAATATTTGCAACGTTTTGCAACAAAATAAAAATTCACACACCAAAAAAGTCATAAAATTTTGAAGACAAGTAAAACCTTATATTTTTAACATTAAATTTGACTGTTCACCATTTAGAAATTTTAACATTGTTAGGAATGTAAAATTGTACATTCTGAAGACAAAAAAAAACATAAAAAAATTATCATCAAAATGTTTGCCATTTAAATTTTTTAACTAACATTGTAAGAAATTTACAATTTCTATCACATTAAAATATTTCCAAACACATTAACAATCAATCAAAGAGTAAACCATTTACTAACCTAAAGGTCGGTGCTGCAAGCAAGGTGGGAAGAAGACACTCGCGCTTAACTCCTGAAGCATCACGTTTGAGTTAGACCACAACCAGCATGTCTTGCCATGAGAAGCAAAAAATTGGCAAAAACAACCAAAAAAAAGTTTGGGGGAAAAAACGAAGCTCTAAAAGTTGAAGCTCTTGAAGCGATCTACTGTCAATCCATTTCTTTAACAAAAAGGAGTTACAAAAATAAAAAAAAAACAAAGAAAAACCTAATATACGAGAAGTATCAGATGAGAAAGAGAGCGATACGAAAAAGAAAACGAGTGAGGGAGAGAAGGTGTGCGCGTGTGCGTGCGTGCGAGAGAGAGAGGTGGCAGTGTTGGTGGCTCGTCTGCCTTAGCTCCTGCCAAAAGCGGACGAGAGGAGAAGAGAGTGAGCGAGACTGCAAGTTCTTCTGGTAATTTGTGATGACACTCAAAGTAGAACCTCCTCGGTCTCCCCCTAGACTCCTGCTCTTCTCAAGCACTAATGTATGCATGACACGCCAAGTGCCTTCGCTACAGATGCATTAATTGGACTGCAGATTAGGTCTGTAACTTGAGGCATATTTGCTCCCCTCCCCCAAATCCCCCCACACACACTTTCTCCGCTTCTTCAGCTTCCAAACAAAAGCTTGATCAACCACTGAGAAACCTTGAGCGAGACTGAAGTAAACAGACCAGAGCTTACCTTCAGCGAGCCAGGTCTCCTGAAGTTGGCTGAGATCTTGAAACAGCTCTAAAAACAAAGACAGCAGAGTTTGAGATGGCGAAACAACAGGTACAAAGCTTTAATTATGAGTTTTGACCCTCAGCGCCTCTTGAAACCAGTCTCAAAGCCCTCTGAAGACCAAGGCGAGCGCAGCTGATTGAGATTTTAAAGCCCCGAGTGCAGGTGGCAACGAGCGATATTGCATTTTGCGAGATGTTAAGAAGGCGTGAAATGAACATTGTCTTTTTCACCCACACCTGAGTGCTTACCCTCGGTGTCCAACGCCAGGTCAGAGTTAATGAATTTTCTTTTCCTGTCCTTCGCTGGTCTCGTGTTGGATGTCTTTCCCCGAGGATTCTAAGCACAAAGCAACAGATCAATTGTCTCAAATGAAGATGGAGTGTGTAGAGTTTGCTTTTGAAAGACTGCAGCTTCACTCATCATGCTTACTGCTAATATATGAGAGATTCTTTAGTTAGTGGCATTTCTGACTTGTTTGAAATCTTTAAAAGTGACATATAAAACTGTGTTTTATATTAGATGATCATGGCCTTGATCAACCCTCAAGTGTTTTGATTTTGATGGAATTTTTTTTTTTTTTTTTTTTTTTTTTTTTAGGAAAAAGTTGAAAAAGTCTTGTTCTTACTATTCTAACCCAACAAGGAAGAAGAAGGTCAACCATTTTTATTTATTTTATTTATTTTTTATTTGAAAAAGTCTCAAAAACTGAGCTGTTTGGTAATGATACCTAGTTTTAAAAGTTCAAAAAAATATGTTTTTAATTTTTTTTTTAAATCTTCACTTCTCATTACCATCATAACACATTTTTTTTTAACAATTATTTTATAAAATGCATTTGTGACTGTAATAAAAGTATAATACTTTGTAAAATGCAGAACTGAAAATATGATTTTCTTAGGGGAAAAGTGAAAAATAGAATTTCCTTTGTTTTAACACAATTTAAATGTATAATAAAGGTGACGTTATAAAGTCCCAAATATAGCAATTCTGGTATATAACTAGTTTAATACACAATAACAGGATTCACGTATTATAATGAATACTTTAAAACTATAAATGATTATTAATGTCTTCGAAATAAATCCAGAAGTTTCCCTAAAGTGAAGAATCACACATACAAAAGACAGACCTGTCACGTTACGCTTTAAAAAACGCAGATTCTCCTCATCGGTCACTTATATGACAGATACATATTTACAATCATGGTGAGCA
Source organism: Cyprinus carpio (assembly GCF_018340385.1). Lineage (NCBI taxonomy): Eukaryota > Metazoa > Chordata > Actinopteri > Cypriniformes > Cyprinidae > Cyprinus > Cyprinus carpio. The sequence goes on from NC_056611.1 coordinate 22,351,295, forward strand.
CTGATTTACTTTCATCAGACTTACATGAGATTTTATGAAAGGCACTTGTTGGTCGTAAAGTCCGTCCATTCTGGCGGTTGGACTCTGAGCGCGCCGTCCGATCACCCTTTGAAGTAGGAGACTGACTTAAGCGATTTATTGGAGATGGAACATGAACTGCTGCGCGCTCGAGCGCTTTCAGCGGCTCCATTCATAAACATATCTTTCATTTGACCGATTACATGCTGACTATTATGAAACAGACATTAAATGCAGCAGATCCGTGACACTTTATAGATAAAGTTGCAAGTGTCCTAATGTAAATATGTTGCTGTGCTGTGCGTGCGTAACGCGGTGAGCCGACCCTCCTAAGGGACTGGACTTTTGGAAACTCTTTTTTTTTTTCTGTCTCTAGTTACGTTTTACTGAAGCGTCGAAGGTGTTGTAAAACTTAAAGCTTGCACTCACCCCAGTAAACGCACCGCATTCATGCATGGATGTGTCGCCGGACTGAATGAGAAAAGCGCTCTCGTGTCTCTCCTCCGCGCTCAAGTCAACACACACACGCTGCCTGCTGCTCCAGGGGCCTCCCTTCAGAAACAGCCGGCGCCCCGCTTCCCATTGGCTGCCACTGTCCTCCGCCGGATCAGATTTCCACCCGTCAATCAAGAGCCTATTTTACTGTTCCATCATTAAAATATGCAAAACTGATATTGCAATTATAAGGTGTTTATTTATGAGAGACACAGCACATCCTTATAATTTCTCTTGTGGCTAGATGTTTTGGAAATGATGTGCATAAAAATGCACACAATCTTTGGATCCCGTTTATAAGGCTTCCAAATTACCTAATAGTTTTTGGCAAGCTGAAAAAGCTTCCAAACTTTCAAAGAATGAAATAAACAGAAAAATAGCCACAGCAACATTTTCCAAAAGGATTTGTTTTGCGTAAATCTTAGACAATTTAATGCAGTGGTTCTCAACCTAGGGGCCATGGCCCCCTAGAGGGCCTGAGCAAACTTCCAAGGGGGCTCTGAAATAAATAAGGGAAATAAGGGAAAAAGCTGAGACAGAAGACAAGAGTTGCCACGAGTCAGTATTCCAATTTTCAATTTTTCATTACCATAGATTTTATTACTGTAAGCTTGTTTTAATTTTAATCAAACATATAGACAAATATACACAAAGATGTTCATTCTCAATAATAGTAATAGCAAGAAATTACAAAAAAAGATTAACAAAGAATCCCTTAGACTGGTATTTTAATTTGATTTAATCTAAATGTGTCTTTGTGGATGACTATTTGAATATATATTATTTTAATATTTGTGCTAACTATGTAGGGTGAGGAGAATCTTTTTCCTCTCCATAACACCTATGATTATAGATATGCTTTCACACCTTATCTGACCTTTGAGATAAAGTTCATTATATCCATTTACATGCAACACATGCTAAAAGTGTAGGTCCAGTGTTTCCTCTTATCAAAGATTTAATCAAGTCATTAAGACACATCTAACATGTCACTTTTGCAGGATCAGGTAAACCAGCACATAAACAGAGAAACTTCCATTATAGAGAACTGATGGAAACCTGAAGTGACATTTTAAGTCATTCTTGATGCAATGTATAATCCCGTGAGCTTTACGGAATGCAGGACAGGTATAGATGTTCATTTGACATGCAGGTTAACATTAAAAGGTTACAAACATAGCGATGCATTTGTTGTCAGGTCAAGAGGTGAGCGGTTGCAGCAAGCTGACAGGGTCAAAAGGTGAAAGTAGGTGTGTTTCTTAGAGTTACGAATGGACAAATTACCTGGCAAATTAAACATTTTTGTTTCCTGTAAAAAATGTTGCTTTTACTGATTTCAAAACTTTTATAAAAGGGTCACAAAATTTAAATTTAGATTAGATTTTTCTGCATATCTCTCGAAATAGATCTGGGGTCTTAAACAGTTTGATTTCATACAAAGTTTGTGAAAACAAGAAAAAATAATTAATACTTGGTAACATTAATATTGATTATTTTAATGACTTTTCAATGTAAGCATCATATTCGCATGTTATAATAGGCCAAGCATAAAATGCAACACTAACTTTTATATGATATAAATCTCCCAATTTACCAAAATGGGCCTTGAATATCCTTGGTATAAATGGTCTATGAATTACGACATCCTTTTTAACTTTTAATTGCTGAAAATGGCATACGTCATATCCTTAACCAACATGCAAATACATCAGGCAAGTTCATTGTCAGTTCATTGCACAAAGCACCTATTATGAACTGCAGGCTATGTGGGGGTGAGTGAAACTAAACCAGGCCTAACCAGAAACTTAAGTTACCAGGATGTGTAATAGTGTCTCACATCATTACATGCTGCTATCGCAAGAAAAGGAAAGGTGCAGTCGCACATTTGCTTTAGCTCTGGCAGAAGTGCATCACAACACATGAATATGCATGAGCAAAGCACCTTGTGACCATGACAACCATGTCTTGTAAAGACAAAATACAACAAAATACAAGTCTTTCAATCTGATTCTTCGCCAACAAGCAAGCAGCTTCGGCTTAAAATAAAACACAGACAGGCATTTGCATTAAAAAGCCTAAACACTGTGCATGGACTACTGACTCTGGACGAGGATTGTCTAACGATAACCTAAAACCTCCATTTGTGCTTGTAATATAAAGACTGTTTGCCCACATGTTCATGCTTCTGGAAATGATATTCGTCAATGTTTAGTTGATCCTTCTTCAAGTAACTTGAGCATGTTTAGCGTTTTAGAAAGTAGCAGTGATTTAGAAAACCAGTTTAAATGATTTTTTTTTTTTTTTTTGATCCAAGTGATATTTTTTAAAAGAACTTCCAAAACAAGTTGCAATGTTTCAGATGCAAAATAAAATAAAATAAATTAAAATTTCTTTTTCTATAGAAAAACGACTGGCTGTCAGTTTCAGATGCAAAATAAAATAAAATAAATTAAAATGAAATAAGTTTATAAAGTTCTGGATTGAACCCAGCATGCTAAAGAATATGAAAAATGTCCCACTAGACTAACACGTCACACATTTTAAGTTAAAAAGTACTTTGTTTTTCATTTGGCCATGTCTTGACTCACATTTGGCACCAAGAAATCCATCACTTCCTAAATAACCTACCCAAAATAAAATAGTTCCTGTTCATGATTCCATCTGAATCCACATATAAGACTCAACTCCAAAAAACTTCCAAAACATACATTTTTAAACATTTGAAAAAAAAAAGAAAAAACAAATGCCCCATGTTTGGCCTTTTCCTCCCAGTGCTTGGCGTGTACTGCATAATTGCAGTTTAATCAAATAGCTGAGAAAGCAAACTGGTGTCTGAAGGAATCAGCTGGAATCTAGAGATCTGTAGCCTAACTGCAGCTGTCAGGAACCTTCACAATGGTTTTCACCATTCACGTGAACTCTACAGCAGGTGTAGCGTTGATCTCAGGTGTCGTGGGTTGTCAGTCTTTACTCTCTCTGCGGTCACGACGAAAGAAGGAGAAGCAGCTAGAGCTATGAGGAGGACCCATCAGCATACGGGCCTGATTCTCATGCATGATTTTAATCTGTCAGAAAGATTGAAAACAAATATGATGTGAAAATGTTTACGTTATATGATATAAATTCATAAAGACAATCAGATGAGAGAAGATATGACAGATAAATGTTATATGAACTGGCATAATGCACAAACAAAGGCACATAACTTGCCAAAGAGTCTCTCCAAGACAAAAACAGGTAGTGAACTAACATACTGGAACGTGAAGTGAAAGTGTCATTAAAATCTTGTTTATTAACTTTGTTCCTGTCACATTTAATTGGGTGCTGAATTCCCTATTTGTGGGTCAATTATAATTCCACATCAAAGGTGATGGTAAATATCAAGCTCTTCTCTTTGAGAATTTTGAATTCACCCATTTGCTTTGTTCATGAAAGTATTCAGACACAGTAATGGCAATCAGAAGGTAAATGGTACTGAACACCTCAAAAAGAAAACCTTTGCAGCATTTAAGTTTAATTAAGAGGAAGAGTCAACATGACATTTTTTAACATATGGGGTGAAATCGAGAGTGTTCATATATAATGCAAATTTATTGGAATCATGCCCTTTTTAGTGTCTCTCTGGAACAATTTAGAAAGACAAGATAAAATTAGGTGCTTATTTTTATGAATAATAATCTTGATGTTTCTCTGTGGAATAAAATCAATCTTTATTGCTAAATAATTCAATACAAAATGTAAAAAAGAAAAAAAAAGAATTCTAAAAAATTTTATTTAGGAAAAAAACTGTATTTATTGATATTATTTGGTAAATTTCAAGCCATGTTTTCATTTATTTCCACACTGATTGCATGAAATATATAACAAACAAATGCAATGCCACTAATTTACACACAAACCCTCACAAGGAAACACAGATACAATGCAGCGCCACCTAAAAATGGATTAGCATAATCACTTTTGCTGAGGATAAGCTGGAACACCTGAATATTGACTGTAGTGTCTCAAAAGCATTCCTTACGTTTACAGACACTAATTAAGCCTCAACGAAGCCATAGGTTGCCATGGAGATCACCTGCTATTATAACAGTTTTGTTGGTGTCTATCTTTAACCAGAGTTTTAATCTACAGGTACAAGTGCTCCTTCCAATTAATTGTGTTGTCATGCTTTTTGGATTCCAGGCATCGACAAAATGAAGTATATGTAAATGAACACTGCACTTCAGAAAAGATGCTTTCAGAGAAGGGAAACTTTAATTAAAAGCAAACAAAGCTTTAAATCTTGCAAATGAGGTGGTTGTTTCAGGCTGGAGCATATTTTCAGCTTTCTTGTAAAACGCTGCTGTGATTTTTACACAAGATATCAGGAGAATCTCAGACTGACCAACTAAAGCCGGTTTAGAAGGAAACGCAAAGTGAGAAAAATGCTATATTAAAATACTCCAAATCCATAAAAACATAAAAACATTCAAACAAAAAAACAAAAAAACATATAAAAATATAAAAATATAAAATGTGCATGCCATACTTACAGTGCATGGGCTCTGCATCCATGGCTCACCATCTATTTGCATAGGAAGGGCTTTACTGGTTCTGTCAATGGAACATAGTTATATAATACTTAAACATGAATAGTATGTTAAAATAAGTTAAACATTTTATTTTTGTTTATATACAGTACAGTATATCGGTAAACATCAAGATATTAAGTTAAAAAACAGTTTTTCTGCACTATTTTTAATATTTTCCCATCAGAAGTCTTACAATGTGGCAAATGGGCTTTGAATGTAGTCAAAATACTGTATAAATATTCTATGTAGTCTCTAAACATAATACACTACTATTCAAAAGTTTGGAGTTGGTACAATATTTAATGTTTTTGAAAGAAGTCTCTTATGCTCTGCAAGTCTGCATTTATTTGATAAATGTAAAAAATTGTTATATTGGGAATTATTGTTACAATTTAAAACTACTGTTTTCTTTTTAAATATATTTTGAAATGTAATTTATTCATGTGATGCCAAAGCTGAATTTTCAGCATCATTACTCCAGTCTTCAGTGTCACATGATCCTTCAGAAATGATATGGTTTACTGCTCAAGTAACATTTCGTATTTTAATCAATGTTGAAAACAGTTGTGCTGCTTAATATTTTTGTGGATTTTTTTTTCAGGACCATTTATAAATAGTTCAAAAGAAGAGTGTTTAGTTGTAACAGAAATATATGTATATATATATTAATTATAAATGTCTTCAATGGCACTTTTAAACAATTAAAAAAAGTAAAGCATAATAAAATAAAAAACGCTCCACAAAAGAAAAAAGTAAAGCATAATATACTGTAAAGCGTTCTACTATAGAAATAATGCTCCCCAAATGCACTACTTTTTCATTTCTAAATTCAGTATATTAGGAACACTACACTGGAGGATGGGGTTGATTTGTAATTACAATGAAATGTAACCTGATAATAATGGAGGAACACTGGGCCAGACGTCTGCCTGCGCTTTTCAGACCTGTGTAGATCTGGCCCATTTCCATTGCCCCCTCCAGCCCCACCACCTCCAAAAGCTGATCAGACGGGTCTAAGAGACAGAAAGAAAACTCGTGACAGACAGAAAAAAAACTGAAAAACTAATGAGGTCAACCTGATCTAAAAATGAGCAAAAATCCATCAAATAATGAAAAAGACTAGTTGCACTCGAGCAGACCTTCATCTAAGAAAATTCTGTTCCTAACAGACATTTTCATTCACATCAAATTAAATAAAATGTCTAGTCTGATTAAAGTCTTACAATGACCTGCCAGTTACTCTAGATCCAGACAATGAATCTTGAATCAATCCGCCTGGTTCTATCTGGATGCGCCATTAACAAATGCACTTCCTTTAAATAATTAATTTTTATAGTAAATCCTGTTGTGTCCTGTATGATAAATTGCTTGTGATTTTTCGCATTTCTAATTTGTTTTACAAAAAAACATCTGCTAAATGATAAAATGTAAATATGTAACACATGCAGGATATGTGCTAATATCTAAAGTGAATTATTTAGCATTATCATTAACGTACATGAGATACACAAACCAAAGAGCACATACAGACAGTCCTCTCCCTCCAAAACACAAAACCAATATCAATATCCCTGTCAAAATGTGTTAGCCTGTTAAACCATCCGCTTTCTACCAAACACTCGAGCCTGACCCGTGGGGGACATCAGGGGGAAAAGATTATGAGGAGAAAGACCAAAAGAGAAGATGAGGAGCAGACAGTGGAGGTGTGTTTGTGCTGAAGGGGGGGGGGGGGGGAGTGTGAGAAGGAGAGAAAAAAAAAGCAGACAAGCTTGATTTGGAATCTTCACAGTCTGCCTTCCGCTCTAAAAAAGCATAAATTGTCACTGTTGGAGAAAAGGAGGAGAGAAAAAAACACCAACAACCCACAAACAAAACACCTATTAATTAGAATGCGACACTGATGCAAAGCAATCTTGTGTTCCTCCATATTTATTAATTTCTTTTTTGTTTTGAAGTTATGAGCATTGATTTTTCCTCGGTCGGAGGTCCAGTGTCGCGCTGGGACCATCTGTTCAGTAACAGCTCCTATGAGTCTTCCTCTCCTCCTCCTCAAACACACACACACACACACACACACACACACACACACACACGGTGTCATTCAGTCCACAGACAGGCAACAGTCAAACCACACAAAAAAACAGAAGTGAGTGCTGACAAAGCTCTGACCGCTAGCGCAAGGTCCAGTCAGGTCTATTGCACTCTAATCATTTCTATTCACATTTTAGCCACTTTTGAAATCTTAGTGAGATGGAAAAAGATATGGAATGTGATAAGAAAATGTTGCGAGCCAAGAACTCTTGCCACTAACATAAGCACTATGGCTTAATGTGCATATGTTTCAGGTATCTTACTCCTATTCTATTCAATTCTATTCTATTCTGCTCCTTACATTTACTAAATTGTATATTATTTTTCTATTCTAATCCTATACACTAATGCTAATGTTTAACATATTTTATTCTATTCCTTGCATTTATTCTATTCTATTATTTTTATATCTTGTTCTATTCCTTGCATTTGTTCTATTCTATACCCTGCACTCATTCCATTCTATTCTATAGCTTGCATATTTTATAACAATCTATTTCTAAAAACTAACTTATTTTCTCACATTTATTTAACTCTGAATTACACACTTTATATCTTTTTCTATTTCTTATTTTTTTTCTATTCTATATCTTACATTTAGTATATTCTGTACCATCCTACATATTTTATATATTTTTTCTATTTCTTACATTTATTTTATTCTATATCATACATTCATTAGTCTATTCTTTACCATATTTTAAGATTTTTCATAACTTATTTTCATAATTTTCATATCTTATGAAATGTTCTTCATCTTTAATATTCACTCTAGTTTGTATCTTACAATTATTTCATTCTGTTCCATAGCTTACATATTTTCTTTTATCTTAATCTGTTTATTGCACTTTATATTGTAATAGATTTATTATATTGCCTCACATTAATTCCATTCTTTAGCTTGCATATTTTAAATCATATTCTATTTCTTACATCTAATCTTTTTTACATTCAGTTCTATAGCTCACACATTTTATATTTCATTCTATTCCTTACAATTATCCTGTGTTCTTATATTTTTTTTCCGTTCAGTTCTATAGGCTATATTTTATATTAAATGTAATTCTATTTCTTACGTTTATTATGTTCTATTTCCTTACATTTATTCCATTCTGTAGCTTACATATTTTATCTTATTCTATCTATTCCTTAGTTTTATTCTATTCTGTATCTTACATTTTTATTTAATTCTATTCTATTCTACCTTACATAAATTTTTTCATACTTTTTCATAATTCTGTTATATTCTGTATAAATTCAATTTAGATCCCCTGCGGGTGTTAGGTAGTGCTTGGAGTCATAATCGTTACTATAAAATGTATTTTTTGCATGGCTCTAACACTGTTGACCAATCAGAAGCAAGGATCAGAAAGTCCATTTACATATCATGTCATTTGTGTAGAAAAAAATCATTCCACATGTACCTAAGGGCAATGCAGTAATAAATTTCTTAAAAATGTAAAAGCTAAACACAACAAAACAGGGTTGGTTACAGTTGTCTGGCAACCACAGTTAACAGGCTAACACAAATTCTTGGATTGTTGTACCAAGTGTTCAACTGTTGTCAAGGTGACAGGCTGCGAACGAGGCCTTGCTGGGATTCTAAAAAGTGTGAGAAATAAGAACTGCGTGCGTTTCGTGTGTGTGTGTGTGTGTGTTTGTGTGTCTGTGTTTGTGGCTCTGCTATCTAAAAGGGTCAGGCTTGCAAGACTGGTGAGACTGAGAGCTCACACAGAGGTCTGTCATCAGCGATGGACAGAGTCAGCGAGAGTATGAGGGGATTTCTAAACGCACTACCTACAGCTTCACATGCTCTAGATGGGAGCTGTCATCTGTTTCAAATTGGAATTTAAAAGAGCCTTAATGAAACGCTAATTACAAGAAATTACGTCAACACCAAGGGGTAGCATTCCCTTTCATTCCAGTTGATGTTCGGCTAGCACATGCTGTCCCAGAGTTGCATCAAAAATCATATACTTTTACAGTACATACAGTAGTATGCAGAAAAAAACAGTATGCCAAAACAGTAGGCGAAAAGTTCTCAGATGACCTAATATTTCTGCTGAGATTCTTAAGGGCATATTCGATGGATGCTTTACCATCCCATGAGGCCAAGGGAGAGGATTTCTGAATGGCAGTGAAGTGACACAACTGATGCTGGTAGGTCACATGACAGTAACAACATGCAGGATATAGTATGTCTGAATTTCATTCATATTATCCAGATTCATACGACAGTATATAGAACATATTTTTTTATCAGTTGCGAAGCAAGTTCAAATTCAAATGTAGTACCTACTCAGACGGTCTGCGATTTTGGACACACAACTGGTGAAACATCTATTAGCCAATAAAAAATTAGGCTCAAATTATATTCTAATAAAAAAGTATAATTCAAATCAAATTAAATTAAAATATTAAAAAATGTTAAGTAAATCATTAAAAAATGAGCAACATTTAAATAAAATTAAATAAAAAAATACACATTTAAATAAATGAAAACTTATATTTATCTAAAATAATATTAATACAAATAAATTTACATGGCTTTTTGAATGGCTGCCAATGAAGAAAGATCCTTTTGTGCACATAATCGTGTAGTTACAAAATATACCAGCATGGGTTAACTGGGCAAACCTTAACCCCTTGATTCTAAAAATATACTAAAAAATAAAGAGTGCGATTCCACACTACTACAATCACCAAACATAATTTCAGAAATAATGATGTTTTCAAAGATGCTTTCCTGAAGACTCCAATTTAAACTGCTTTAAAACAAAAAACCCCACCCCAAGCTGACACGATTGGTTGATGTCTACGGCTTAAACAAACAGGTATTTTTGAAACTTTATTTTTTATTTAGATTTTTTTTTTTTTTTTTTTACACCAAAATGTCAAATCACCTTCACTTTTGAACACAAACCTCTCTTTCTTTTGCACATGCACACACGCATACACAAGCCGTATGCACCTGATAATGGTGTTTTCTTGTCACCTGTTTTTTTTTTTTTTTTTTTTTTTTTTTTACAAAGGAGGGGGTTTGAGGGGCTTTCGCACAGTGTGTCAGGGGACATCAGTTGCCCCAGTGCAGCCCACGTCCATGCTGAATAATTCAGCCCGCCTCCATTCCCTTCCACCTGAGGAGGCCTGTCTCCTAGCGTCACCAGCGGGGCCACTCAACTGCTCCCGAAAGGTCAGACTCTACCCCATCTGAGAGCTGGGCCTCGGGGGCTAATGCACTCCCTGTTTACCATCCAGCTAATGCTCCCTCGACTAATCTGACAAGCACAGGCCTCTCACCTTCAGAACTCCTTCAAATGAAGCCGTATCTACGAAGGCTTTCAAAATCATCGGCGAGGCGCCCAGGCTAAGTGCCTTCTCTGGTCCAAACCTGGGCTCGTGGGCACCTGCACCAATCAATTGATATTTTTTCCAGAGTAAATGGAATAGAATGGAGCGTAAAAGGTTTTGTCCTCTTGCTCTCATTATTGGAAGCCAATTTTATTCACCAAGTGCTCCGTTTCTACTGAGAGATGCAGCAGAGATGCAGCGGCAGGATATTAGAGCAAACATGCATGATACAAATGGGTGCATTTATCAGGAGCTGACTCGTATTGACTGAAATTAAAGAGTGCAAGGGGTTGGATGAACTGTAAAGATACCTGAGATAATGGATTGGTACTTGGGGTTTAACTGAGGTGGACAGATTAAAGAGTTTAATGAATGAGATACTATGGAGTTATGGCGTGTAAATGTACGGATATTGATATACTGTACAAAACATGAATAAGTATACTCATACTAGAGGTTATATTTCATTTTCACCCATATTGACTGGAAAGAAAGCAGCTGGGCCAGGCAAGTAAACTCTTTAAACAAGAAAGTCCAACTGACAATCTCTTTCAAATGGGTGATTTCTCATCAGGGAACCTCGAATACTGTGATTGTAAGACTCGAACAGGCTCTGACGTTTCACCCTTCATTCTGCTCTTTGTGATCCCAAACGGTCCCATGATAACGGCCCAAAGAGATTCTGTAAAGCTACAATCAATGCTCTCAAAGCAGCACGATACATGGATTTTCCCCAACGTGGTGACAACCGGCGTACACATTTCTAGATTAGTGAATGGCGTTCTGCCTTGATGATTCTCCGTGGAGGGAACATCTAAGTGTTTATCTCAACAACAACAAGTCTTTACTGTTTTTTGCACTTTGACAGGATTTGGGTTAATGTCATTTGGCAGGGAACTACGTGTAAGGTTTTGTGTGTGTTTTGTATCTCACTTGTATCAGGAGCGCAGCATTTGCTCTTCTTGTATAAATATCATTTTTATTACGGTTCATCACAACAATCTCTAGGCCAAATTTTGGCCGAAATGTAACTATTCTATGAGATGTATGAATTTGTATGCTTTTTTTCCATATAAGAACACTGAAGCCTATTAAACAGACTGTAAAAACTATACAAATTCAAAAATTCCACAAAATGTAAAATGGCTATGAATTGCATTGATCTGACTGACATGTAAAGTGATGAACTACAGTTTGATTTGTTTTTACAATACGTGCCATTTAGAGGTGGGTTTATGAAAAGTATATTATGTGATGAAACGTTTTAGAAATATTGTATTTATCAAATATATAACAGTGCGGCAAATTATTCAAACTGTAGAAGTCAGTTTTCACCTGAAATCTAGCAATGCAACTTCATACTGTATCTCACATTATGACTAATTTTTCATTATGACTTTATTTTTCACAATGTGACTATAAATCTCATATATGGATCTTTAAATCTCACAAATGGGACTTTGTATAGCATATTATGACTTACAATGTGATTCTATACATCACAATTTTGACTTTATATCTCATATCTCATGTTATGGCTTTATACAGTATCTCACATCATGACGTTGCATCTCACATACTGTACCTTTGCCTCTCAGAACTATATTATTCTGACTATCTCACAAACTTAAAGCCAGTTACACAGTTTATCTAGTTAAATTGCTACTAAGTGCCTTAAAAAAATTGGAATACCTTTCAAAGATGTGATATCATAATAATCTGCCAAATTCAGTGATTAGTTTTGTGTGCAATGAGCATTAAACAGTCAGTGAACAGACTGTGGGCAGTTCATGGACGTACCGTTTAAGTCCGAGACTACAAAGCACAAAAGATTTACAACTTTGTTTGCAAATTGTGTAAATTTTGTGTTATAGAAAGAAAAAAAAAACAGGAATTTGCATGACTGATTTATGTCGGTCATTTCAGTACCCTTGAGCACAGCTAGTGGCAGCACAGCAGCAGATGTATGTGACAGTAAGCCTGCTGCTTTAGAAAGTTATTGAAACCCCAATCAGCCTGTTTTACCATGGTACAGTTAAGCCTGCTTTGATTGGACAGGTCTGTCCACCAACGCTAGCACAAGCCATTACAGAGCCACTGACAATCCCAAACACTGACATTAAAACTGCATCCCTTCAACCCAAACAAAAGCCACTCGCCATGATTCAATGTGTCACTGGTGAAATATTCATCATGAAAGAAAAGTTCCTCTGAAGTTGCTTTTGATTAATCAGGTATGAAGACAAGGACTTTGCAAACCAGTAATGTTAAGGTGACCCTTAAAGAAATGTTCCAAGTTCAATACAAGTTAAGCTCTATTGACAGCATTTAAGGCATAATGTTGATTAACCACAGAAAATATGTTTGACTAGACCCCTAGTAAATAATAAATAAATAAAAATGTATGAAAGCATAAAAAACTGTAAATGTAAATGAATGAAATAAAAAATCAATAAAATGATGGTTAAAAAAATAAAACGTTAAAGGTGCTGTATGCAAGATTTTGACTCTACTAAAGCATAACAATAACATAATATGTTTGCAGATATTTAAGAAACATGCCAAGTTAAGATACTTGCTTACCTGAAAAACAATGCTACAGTCAGTAATTCTCCTTTGAAAATGTGCGTTCCGGGCCGGAATGTCAGTCTTTGTTTTGGTTTGTGAAACCTGCCCACTGCCAGTTTACCCAATTGTATTTTGGCACCCCGGGTTGCCAGTTAGTGGAAAACACAGCGTATTTAATTTCACTCATTGTAAAGTTTGCTTGTTCCTGTTTGTGTCGTCAACCTGGCAACCTGCGTGTGCCAAGTCTGAGGAGGAGGGGCCGGGTGAAAAAAAAACCCTCTCCGATATTTTGAATTTGGACTGCAATGCCTAGTTCAACCACTCGGTGTCGGTGTTTTATGTAAATAAATAAATAAATCGATCAAAATATTTTTGATATGTAAAGATGTGTGTTTTTATACCTTGGACAGCAAAAATGAGTTGTTTGGGGTCAACAATTGGGGTCTTCTTTTCCGGAGACTTCTTCCCTGTTCGACGGTGACCCCTTCGTTTCTTGCTCTCTCCCCAAAGGTTGGAACCGCCGTGCATGCTGGGAATATTCAGGATGGCAATGCCCTCCAATGAGATGTTGCTGAGGTTTAGGGTGACACCATCACACTATAAAACAAAAGAAAGGTAAAATTTAAATTATTATAATTACAATGAGTAAACAAATAAATTACTTGATCGATCAATCATTCAATCAGTAATGAATAAATATATCACTGTTGCATTAGGACTAACAAACTAAAAATAACTTGCATTCTGTTACGTGGGCCTTTCTGAAAATCATCAGTATTGTGTGTGAATACAACAAAATCTTAAAAGACATTTTGTCAAAATGTTTTTTTGCATTAAAATAATATACGACAGTTCTTTCCAGTGGTTCAGCAGGGTGTGTTTAAGTGTTAGTAAGGTGATGAGGCATGTGGATTCTCATTACCTCCACCTCAAGATAATCATGCAGCTTCTTGCAAGTTGCCGAGAAGGTCTCTGAGGTTCCAAACTCAAAGTACCAAAGCTTATTCTTTGTCCTGTAACCAACAAGTTGTGGCAGTTTTTTATGGATAATGTCTCATTTACAGATCATGCAATTATTAAGTAACTGGTGAAGCATGGTCTTAAATATCTAAGTGGGTAACTAGGATGCAGAATATACAGATACCATAATGGTTATCAGTCGATGTATTTTATTGTGCACCATTTTTTTAAACATTTAGACTATGATTCAGATACTGATATTTATATAGTGACTTTTTGGCCAAAAAGTAAGATGAACAAAAAATCTTGGTAAGATTGTATCTAAAAATGCTTGATTTTTTTTTTAAATCAAAGCGGTAGTTTTTATAGTGGAGGCAAAATATAATGCAATGCAATACAATGATGATTTAGAGATTAACAAATGAATGTTCTTTAAAAAGTAATATCATAAAATGATGTATGGGTTATTAAATATACCCAAGTTGTTTCAATCCAGTACATGTTCATTTTGAAATATTTCAAATAATGTCCAGAATTTTAATATTAGTGCATGGTAATTGTAAGACTGTAGGTTTAAAATCAAAATGCTTTAGAGTAATGCATAATCTAAAGTAATCCACAAAGACTGTCTGGTCCTCATCTTGGCATGAAAATGATAGATGACTCAAAAACTGAAGCACATGGCGCAAACACCTAACATTACAGAGCCCAGTTAGGGTTCAGAGAGGGTACTCTAGCTGCCCCTTCAATTAAGAGTGTCCCCCACCCCACACAAAGTCTCTCTGGGACCAGGATCATGATCAGTGACCTCACCAAAAAAAAACAACATCTTTTCACAACAACAACACACACACACAAACCAACCACATAAAGCACCAAACAAACACAAATTATATATATACATAAAGAAACCAAAGCAGAAAAAATTGATCTGGTTAAAGGAAAAATAAGGGAGAAGGACTCGATAATTGTCATGAAAACAATAAAAAGGCTTAAAGGAATAACCCTCAGGCCATCCAAGATGTAGATGAGTTTGTTCCTTCATTGTAAAAAAAATAAAACATGGAGAAATTTAGCATTACATCATTGGCTCACCAATGGATCCTCTGCAGTGAATGGGTGCCGTCAGAATGAGAGTCCGAACAGCTGATAAAACCATTACAGTTATCCACAAGTAATCCACATGACTCCAGTCCATCAGTTAATGTCTTGTGAAGTGAAAAACTGTGTGTTTATAAAAAAAAAAAAAAAAAAAAATTCAATCAAGGCGTTTTTAACTTCATCTCATCATCTCGTCTGAATCAGGAGAGAAATAAGCACAAATCAAGCACTGATTCTAAGCAAAACCAGTCCAAAACAGTTCCAAACAAATATGTAGTGGATTACTTGTGGATTATTGTGATGTTGTGATCAGCTGTTGGTACGGCACCCATTCACTGCAGAGGATCCACTGGTGAGCAAGTGATGTACTGTAATTTTACATTTCGTCAAATCTATTCTAATGAAGAAACAAACTGAGGTTGAGAACATTTTCAGTATATTTTTATTTTTTGATGATGGAGTAGACTGATAAGCAGTCATAGTGTTTGTTAGCACAGTAGTTTTTTAGCTTTTCAGCAATACTCTAAAAGAACAAAAAAGATAAATGCATAAAAGCATTTTAAAGCGTTATCTTTCTAACATCAATCTGTACCTCTGTAATTAAAGGGGAGTTGAGAGGTATTTTTCACCTAATTTCACACAGAATGGATTGAATTTATATTAATGGCATTGGCAGCAGCACTTCTTAAATGCCCATAACTTGAATCCGACCAAAGTCCTGGCATCAGTCGCAAATCCAGAACAGATTATCAATCAGGGGTACACGGCGGGGGAAAAACCTTTTAAAACACGCTGATGTGCAGAAACTGCGCAATAAAAAATGGCCCCCTCTTCACTGGATCCCAGCCCCAACAACCTGGATCTATTAGTATAAGCAGGACAACAATCGCTGAATTATTGATTTCCTCATTAGACTTTTTGTCAGGACCATTTAGTGATGTTAAAAATGAGCTTTCATTAGCCACTTGCAGGAGAACCTCACCGCCTTTGATTTATAATGTGCAACATGGTCAATATACGGCAGAACGGATGAGGAAAACACGGCTCACACGCTGAGATCGGCCTCCGTATGTAACCACACACACCTCAAAGCATAGATTACATGGACACACACACTTCTTCATAGTGACAGAAGCTGAAAACTCTCCTCCCAGAGAGTACTTACAGTTAAAGTACAGATTCAGGACATACAGGATGCTTGGATTAACATATGGACCTTTATGTTCGTTATGCATCTAGGTAGGGATGCTAATTAAAAGACTGCTAATTAAAACCTGCATTAAAACCCAGAGCAGAATGTCGAGTGATGGTTTGTTAGCATTTGTCATATTTTATCTGAATGCGAAGGGTAACAGCCACAGGTAAATTCTTTGCATCATTTGTGAACTCTTGACTGGATCTCTTACTAAAAATTTGTTTTAATGTACTAGAATTTGGTTCCAAATCAATATGCTGTATTTTTAAAGAACTGAAGAAACGTCATACAGCTTCTAAAAGTTACAAAAAATTTAGTCTATAAGACTCGTTATAGCAGGATAGATTCTGATTGGTTGTCAATGTTAATTGTTCATCAGCTGGAAAAAATCGTTCTGAAAGTGATTTCAACGATATCGCATCATCGCATTTATCATTATAGCTGTGATGTGGACTCTGCTATTCTTTACTATTCAGAACAATTTTTAGAACTATATCTTTATCGTTATCTTTATAGTTACCGTGGTGGGTGTGAACAGGCCTTTAAACTGAAAAAATTAATTGCCTGCGTTAATGCGCTAATTTTTCCAGCACAAAAATTAATATATAAATTCTAAAACATGAAAAAAGTAACTAACTACTAAATAAAAATAAATAAATAAAGAAGAATCAATTTTTGCATCAGAATATTAATATGGATGAGATTTCTTAGTTTTGAGATTTAAAACAATTTAAAGAAAGAGAAAAAAGCATAAAATAAAGTAAAATAAAATAAGAGAAAAAAGTATAAAATAAAATAATGATGTAAGACTAAATAGAATATAGTTGTCTAATTATAGAAGTTTCGGGGTTTATAACACACTGCAGATCTCAGACAATGTATCTTTTTACCTCACCTCTGATTTCCAGTATTGCAGACATTTGTGCAAAAGATCAGGATAGATTGAGCCACGATGGCTCCTTAGTCGATTCCTTCCACTTAACCTAACAAGAGTGCTAAAGCGACAAATCAAGCCGATCCCTTTGCTCATTAGGTAATTAGGAGCATCTCATCTCTTCAATCGGATTCCCATCTGTTCCGTTCCCTTTCACTGACGCACACAAGTAGGGCTGATAGACGGGGTCACAGCTGCACTAAAGACTGAGGGAAAGATCCATGCACACACTAGGAAGGGTGGAATGAAATTTTGGATTATTCTTACATGGAAACAGAATTTAAGTGTACTAAAAGTACCAAAATGTACATAAAGTGTTTTGAATCAAATTGGTCTATTGTGTGTCTTCCCAGTGCTATCAAACAAGGACTTGAAGCAAAGTGTCACAGTGGTGTTGTTGACCTGAGGCAACTTTGCCTTTCGCCACTTTCTGCTGCGTCTGAGGAAGGCAAACATGGTCTCGTCATTGATTTTTTTCTTTGACACCTAATCTAACCTGCAGTGATGTACGACCTCATTCTCACACTAATTTCTTCTTTATCTGAGGTGATAAATATCGCATTGATATAACTAGCTCTGTCAGGACTGCTCAGATGCACTGGTTTGCAGAACATGACACTACAAGAAGAAGAGCAGAGAGAGAGGAAGAGAGAGGTGTTGCTTGTTATAAAACCATAACCCTAAGTATAGCACAGTGTTATTTTAGCATCACTGAGATACGAGTATGTTTTTAATATATTTTGAATCAGTTTTTATTTTTATATTGTTTTTTATTTTTAAGTTAAAGTTTTAGCAGTTTAGTTGTATGTTCTTGTGATTTTTATTAGTTTTATATATATATATATATATATATATATATATATTTCTTCTAAATTTTGACCATTACTGTGCTTAAACAGCAGATGTTAATTGTTTTTCTATAATAATAGTTTTAAATAATTTTGACCGGTAGTGTATATGTATATATAAAATCTAAAATAAAAATAAATAATAAATAAATACTAAATAAATACTAAATACTATATATATATATATTCAATATCTGGAAAAGCATTAATAAAAAAATTTCATTGTAATTATATATGTAGTTATATATGTATAATTCCTCGTTTTGTAATACTTCTAAAGTAGTTATCCCTTGCGGACAAAGCAATCCCAGAATGCATTGCAACAAGCTCAGTGAAAATACAAGATGTAAAGTGTAATGCATTTAGCGGTTACCTTTGTTACAATGAAAATAAGCTGAGTCTATCATACTGAGCAATACATGTGTGAAAATAATAGGACTGTATGATTTCAACCATGGCCAAAATCGTAAAATTTTATGTAAAACATACTGTGCAAGACAATGCTACACCAGACCCACACGACTGATGTAACATTTCGAAATGTAAAATTAAAGCTAGAACCTACTTAAAGACTAAGTTCAAACAGTTTAGTGTGTGCATTTTGGAGCGAAACACTTGAATGTGTAAAGCCAGGCCTGTCATGTGAAGTAGGCTCTCCTGACTCAGGGTGATGGTTAATAGCTGGAGAGTGTGAAGGAGGAGAGGTTCCCTGACAGCTGGCAGCCCTGCAGGAGTCAGTGGCTCCACATGGGGCTGTAGCTACTGAAGAGGTTGCCGTGAAGGCGGAGAAGAACTCAGCAGGGGAAGCAGGCCTTTCTAGTACCGCTGGGTTTTATCTGACTCGCCATACTGGTCAGAGACGAAGTGCACATCGGCACCTAAACATGAACTAGAGCTTAACTATAGCTCTGCGAAATCTGTGGTCATGATACCCAACAGTCACCAGTGCACATGTGCACTCAAGTCTCTTGTACAGTAAGGGCTTCCCTGTGGAATTCTGTTCCAGTGTGGATGGGGAATGTCTCACAGGCCCTGCAGATGGAGACCAGCATCTGCCAACTGAGTCTAAGAGATGCAACACAGGTAATCAGATGACAGCGAGTCCTGGCACGTCTACAACATGAATGAGCTGAGACTAAACCGTAGAGGATCTGGCCGATGGCCATTGATCTGAAATCAAACACAACAGGGTCTTCCAATGAGCCCACTAATTAAAGGCACATTGTCAGGATTTCAATCTTTTATAAATTAAATGATTTTATAAATGCTACTGTACGACATTATTTAATAAGTGTTCACTTAAAAATGATCATTTACTTAGCCTGATGTTATTTCAAACCTATATGCCATTACACTTCTGTTTTTTATTTAAAATATTATTAAATAATATATTAAAATATTAAGAAATTAATATTTTTATTCAGAAAGGATGCAATTAATGGATGAAAAGTGACAGTAAAGGCATTAATAATGTTATGACAAATATAGTAAATACCTTACTTTTGAACTATCTATTCATCAAATAATCCTGAAAAAAATGTATCACAGTTTCCACAAAAATATTAACCAGCACAACTGTTTTCAACACTGATAATAATAAGTAATTTGTATTGAGCAGCATATTTTAGGATCATGTGACACTGAAGACTGGAGTAATGATGCTGAAAATTGTGCTTTGATCACAGGAATAAATTACACTTTGAATATATTAAAATAGTAAATACTTATTCTTACTTGTAATAATATTTCACAATATAGCTGTTTTTACTGCATTTTTAATCAAAAAGTAAAAGTTCATAAAAAGTGCCATAAAAGTATTGTAAAAGTTAAAGTCCAAGACTTGTACACTATGTAAAGCAATTTAAAGGGACAGTTCACTGAAAATGAAAATTCTGTCATCATTTTCTCACTCTGATTTCATTCTAAACCTCTATGACCTTCTTTCTTCTATGGAACCTAAATGAAGGTAATTAAGAACAGATGCTTCTGTTGGAACATTCAGCAGAGACCATTGCATAAACATCCAAGTCAAACAAACTAGTAAATGCAGGGCTAAAACCATTAACTATTGAGGAGGACAATTTTTTTTATACATATGGGTTTTTCAATGATTGATTCCGAAACATTCGTTATCTATGGTGTGACTTTTTTTGTCGTTGTTTTTTTTTTTGAAGTGTTGATATGATATGATTGTGCATGGTGTGAGATCTTCTTCTAACATTCAGTATGTGAAGCGGCGAACATCAGGTGGAGTCATCTGCTATTTCTGTATGTACGCAGTGTCTGAACATGAGGAGGTGGAGCAGGGAGGGGTTTGAAAGTCCAGCAGGGATGGGGACAGTGCCACAGGTGAGATCTCAATAAATTACACTCTGAAGTGGTCATTAATTATAGATGACATCCCAGTCAGACCAGCGATTTCATTTGAAATGAGGAGCAGTGTGCATAGCGGTGCTGCCCAGGGCTCTGCTGGGATGGTTTATGTATATATGTGTGTGTGTGTGTGTGTGTGTGTGTGTGAAAGAGAGAGAGAGACAGAGAGCAGTGGGTCAAACAGTCTTAGCTCTTGCAATAGCTTTTTGATGAGGACCCTCATTACGCTAAACGGCCCTCTATGGTTCAGCCTCCCTCCAACTCGAGGAAAGGTTAAATAGAGAATAATTAAAGAAGAGGGCCTCAGGCTGAGCTTGTCACCCTTAAGGCGATACTCTGGTCAGCGGTAGGCTGTTTCAAAGACGGCTCAGTAGAGCTCAAGTACTCCTACCTAGTCAGTATCATATGGCTGAAATAAATGACACATTAATGACACTTTCAATTATTTCCCACTTTGTGAGGATGTGGAAATACCAGCAAGGCAACAATTAATGACTAAAATCCCTGAAATAGAAAAATAGTTAAACATATGTTCAGTATGAGATTTATGTTTTTGGAAGAAGTCTCTTATGCCTGCTAAAGTTGCATTTATTTGATCAAAAATACAGTAAAAATTCAATATTGTAAATATTACAAATATTAAAATTTAAAATAACTTTTCTATTAATAGTTTAATTAGAAATTGTTTTCTATTTAAATATTGTTTTGTTTATTTATGTTTTTTTTTTTGTTTTTTCTGAGAGTCCAAAGTGGGATTTTGCTCAAGAAACTTTTCTGATAATCAATGTTGAAGACAAATATGTTGGTCCCACTTTATATTAGGTGGCCTTAACTACTATGTACTTACATTTAAATGAATAATTTGATACAATGCACTTATTGTGTACATATATGTTTTTACATTATACTTATTTTTTTTTTAAATACCTAGATGTAGTTACATCTGTAATTAATTTCTGTAATTACATTTATAATTACACTGTTGACCCATCCCTTAAACCTTAACCTACCCTTAAACCTACCCACACCACCAAACCTGTCCCTAACCTCACTGTATCCCACTTCAATAGCAGCAAAAGTGTTTTGCAATACAATATGACCACAATAAATACATTGTACTTATTTTTTGATGTAAGTACATACAGTAGTAGTTAAGGCCATCGGATATAAAGTGTGACCAATATTTTGGTGGAAACCATAATACTTTTTTTTCAGGATTCAAACAGGATTTCAGGATTACAAATAGAAAGTTCAAAAGAACAGCATTTTATATGAAATATAAAACTTTTGTGACATTATAAATGTTGTTAATTTCACTTTTGATCAATCTGATGCATCGTACAAAACAAAAAATATTAATTTAAAAAAAAAACACTAACAAAAAATTTTGAATGGTACATTTGTTCTATATTGACAATTTTTTTTTTAAATGTAAATTACATTTTTAAACATGAAAGTAAAAAAGCATATATATGAACTGCTGTTGTATTCAAATCCCCTTTTAGTGTCCATGGAGAAAAAAACATGAAAGTGAGATCAAAATGATCAAAACTAATTTTGGGGGTTAAATATTCATTTAAAATTCATTCTTTTTAAGACTTAAGTACATAAACATTTACAGTCACACATCCATTCATGTTCATCTGCCATATGACGGTTTCCACCTTGATGTCATACAGTATATAGCTCTTATTGTTATTATCGTAAAACCTGAATAACTTCACATGAGATCTGCATCAAACATTTTTAGAGGCTTTCAAATGCCATTTGTTTAATTATTTATTTATTTATGTTTTATTTATATGACAGTGATGGCTAATTTCAATTTAACACAATTTTACTATGGTATTTTAGTGTAAAACACGGCTACAGTACAGGTGGTACAGTATTTTTGTAGGCAACAACCACAAGGCCACAAGTCTAAAAAGACTCCACACATATCACTGAAGTTCACAAAACAAAGACAACTGAGACATGTTTTTTTCTCCTTTTTCACATCATCTTGAAGATATTATCTTAGAAGCGCATGAACGATCAGTGACGAGAGAGAAAGTGTACTTTAACGAGTCCATGCGACGCTGCCACACTGATTGTCTGCTTTTAATCCTCGACCTCATTATCACCCTCTGGTCTTACTCCAGCAGTAAATTAATCTATCTGCAAAGTGTCAAATCTTCTCACCTTCCTCCTGGTAATCACCCGAGGTGCAAATAAAACCAGGGAGCCGGGTTCGCTCAAGACCCCGCGTCCGTTATCAACATGATGATGTCGTGTTATAATTAAAAACCAATTGGCCATTGTTGGGTTGCTCATTAAGCCGATCAAATATTTGTGTCTTCACTAAGGTCAACGCAATGACATATGAGAACTGGGAAAAATGTTAGAGATTGGAAAAGTTGCACAGAGAAAACAGCCAAAAAGTCATTAAAAATATGCTAATTTTAATGCTACACCATTTTAAGAAGGAAAGGACTGAACGAAGTAACAAACAAAGCACAGTCAAAAAACAAGTTAAACGGTCAACACTGATATCTTTCTTAAGGCTGAAGAGAATATTTCACCCCCAAAAAATGAAAGTTTGCAGAAAATTTACTATCCGAGATGAGTTTATTTCTTCATTGGAACAGATTTGGAGAAATGGATTCCCTGCAGTGAATGGGTGCCATCAGAATGAGAGTCCATCATTCATCACAATAATCCACAAGTAACTCATGCGACTCCAGTTCATTAATTAACTTGTTGTGAAAAGCTGTGTGTTTGTAAAAAACAAATCCATGATTAAGCTCTTTTTGTTTCTGGCTAAAATACAAGTCCTCTATCCATAATATTGCTTTCTCTAGTGAAAAAGTCTGAATCAGGTTAGAAATATGCACAGATCAAACACGGTTTACAAGTTAAAACACTTCTAAACAAATATGATTTTGATGTGAGAGGATAAGAGATGATGGACTGTGATTTTAGAATAGTAGCAATGGAAGCAATGAATTAAATTAATTATTTTATTACAAACATACAACTTTTCACAAGATGGACTGGAGTCATATGGATTACTTGTGGATTATTGTGATGCTTTTATCAGCTGTTTGGACTCTCATTCTGACGGCACCCATTCACTGCAGAGGATCTGTTGGTGAGCAAATGAAATAAAGCGAAATTTCTCTGAATCTGTTCTGATTTATTTCCATTAATTGTGCCCAAACGTGTAATTGTGCTCAATTGATTTCAGTTTCTTAATTCATGATGGCAGTGTAATTCGTTAACACATTAACACACTATTTATCTGGCAGAATTCTGAAAATGTATCTTTAAAAGCACCATATCAAACTGCAAAAGGCCCTGTTTTACAGAACGACCCCTGGGTTAAGATGTGTCAGTGTTAATACAAAAACCCTCCAGTACCATTAACTGCAAGTGCGATATGCATGGCCTTCACTAATATGATGATTTATTAAAACAGCTATATATTTGTAAAAGATAAAGGTTCCTAGAAAAACCAAAAAAAAAAAAAAAAAAAAAAAAAAAAAATCTGCAATACCTTCCTACATCATACATTATTGAGGAAGAAAAGATACTATGTAATAGAAAGATCTAAACCCATTCTCTCATGTGAATTATTTATCAAACTCAAATAACAGATGGTATAATTTTCTTAAAATATCTTAATCATTATTCAAAAGACACAGTGGTATAAAACAGTTCCTGTACACATGCTTTTGTGTGATCAGAATACGGTTTGATTCTTTATACGTCCCACACAGATCTGAATCAACATCAACACAGTCCTATAAACAAAGGCATTTGCATCTTCTGACTCCTGACCAATCCTTAATTCTTGAAATTAAAATGTTATCTGCTCACCAGGTTTGAAATATAGGATCGCACGTACAAAGTATAATTATCATTTGATTATTAAAAGACTCTCCTGAAGGTCTTGTGTCATCACGGTGATGGAAAAATGATGTCAAACTACCCAAGCAAATTCAATTACCCAACCAATTACTCGGCTGCGTTCGTACTGACTTACTGGGACATTAAATATTAATGGGAGCATAGATATCAGATTTGCTCATCATTAGAAGGTGCACACATTGTGGGCTAATCACAGATGTTCCACATCATTCAGATCCTTTCAGCAAAGAATAAAACACTCCAGCACAAAGGAGCACCTACATCTGTTGCTCAACTATTCATAAAAGTCCTAAAAGTACAGGATTTTATTAAGTAAATTATTTTTGTAAATACATACATGAGTAAACTTGGGTCACAATGTTACTCCAGTAGCAATATACAATAATAAAGTAAAGGTGAAGTGTATAATTTCTGTGACACTGGCATGATTAAATACAAATGCAAAGTAATGAATATTTCCAAACAGGTTTCCTGGTCATCTATTGGTCAGGCAAACAGAAAGTCCCGCCCCAAACTCATGCCATTGGTTGAGCCAGTGTTGTTGTGTCACAGAGCCACAGTGTTTCGACTTCTGAAAAACCAACTTATAAATACCTAATTTATATAGCTGCATCTGAATATTAAGCCTTTTAAAACCATATATGATTGGAAAAAAAATATATATAATATTCATATTATGAGTGATCAATATGGTATGTATGTATATACACATACATATACACATATGCATCTCTTAATTATATATACATTTTTATTAATAAGTGAAAACTGTTTTTTTTTTTTTTTTTTTTTTTTTTCAGACTAAGAGGATTATTCAGCGTCAGATCAAGTTTTGGGAATCCTTAATAATGCAATCCTACATCTTCATCTAATTTTAGAGAATAAAAGCATGGCAGAAGTTTCAAAGACACACCTGAGGGGGGGAGGAGAGTTATCAGGGCATTAACTCACTGTAAACCCAGCAGACACACTGGCGAGTTTACAGATTGAGATGACAGCCAAAACAGTGGGAGTTAAGATGCAGTGTTGGAGAAGTGTTTGGTGTTAACACAGAGACAGAGAGCGAGCAGTACCTGCTGTTAAACCTTTCTGGATGTTTCTCTCTCATAATGTGGAATCGATGAGCGATGGATGCATCCTGCAAAAAGGAGAAAAAAAGCAAATCAGATTAGGTTTTTATGCACACCGATACACCATCATCGCTTTTTCGCGAGCTTCTGACAATGGTTCGTTAGGAGCCTTTGACGTATTACACTCGCGCATCAGATTCTCTCATCATCCTCTGTGCATCTGGGTCTTAAAATCTAGAATTTGTCAAAACAGCTGTGTGAAGATGAAAAGACAACAGATTGAGGATTGTATTGAATAGTTTCATGATGGTTTTATCACGGACCATTAGCTATAAACAAAAGCCCCACAACAGAGACGTCGCAGACAGAGACGTGTTTATTTTAAAACCAGATGAATGTATTTTAAAACCAGACAAAACTCTGACGACAAAAACTAAATTCCTTCCCCCACGCCGAGCTCCAATTACGGGCCCAATCGCCCTTCCACACGACTGGAAACAAGTTTCAGCTCCATGCATATTTATGTGTGTTAACAGATAAGGTGTTTGCGATTCTTTGCTGGGGTTCTAGCCAACGATGATGAGTATTGACAAGAGGACAGAACACGTGGTTCAGGCTAATTAATCGCACACACAGACAGGATGCCGCGGCTCTGCTGGGGCCCGTCACAGGTATTCTGACATCTGGGGTTAGAGGTTCAGATGCACTTGTGTGCACTCTGTTTGCATGTGTTTTGTGTACTGTAAATGTTTTGTTGCTATGGTGACGTATAGAAATGGTGGTTGAAATGTAAAGTGACTATATTTCCTGATTGAGAAATGTAGATTCTGAAGGCCTGACCATTTGTAAGGACGAAGAGGAGAAGCATGACAAACATGACACTTTTATACACAATATAGAAGATATACATTCTTCATTCAGCAGAATTTCACAGATTGCCCCCCATTATCAGCAAAAAAAGAAAAAAGAAAAAAAAAGTAGTAAATATCTGGCCACAAAACTGAATTTTTATAATTTGTTTCAAGTTATTTTTGTGCTGACATATTATGAAGATGCTGCATATTCACAGAAAACAGCAACATGACACAAAACTCCTGGACCTACGATGAATAGAGGCAAAAGTGGCACATTTTCCGATAATTAGTCTGTTACACAAAACCATTTTAAACAAGTAAAACATCTAGGAAACACAGGAAAATTGAATGAATATTGAAATGGAATGAACAGAAACATAAGCTTCCCACTTTACCAGTATTTTAAAAATGTCTCACCACATTCTCAATGTATATATATATAATAAAAGTTCTAGGACTATAATTATTATTATATTGTTTGATTTAAAACATATTTGTCTTTTATGCCTATACCTTTTCAGGAAAAATAAAAAATTATCTTTCTTCAAGAAATGGCATATTATTTATATCATCTGAAGAATAGCCTCTGCAGGTGATTTTTTTTTAGATGACTGCGTCCTCATTTAGTCCTTTATTTGTGTCAGAAATTGCCTCCATTTTTTTTTTTAAATCAAATTCTGTTGAATCATTACAGCAAATTCTAGCAATGTTAATTTAGGATTATTGAAACTACATAGTTATTACTGATATAACTAAATGTAAAATAAAAAATAGAAAACTTTAAATAAATAAATAAAGTTGTCATTTCTCATTTTCATTTAGTTGAAATTACTAAAATAACTCAAACTTAAAACTATATAGACATTTAAAAAATACTAATAAAAATTCAACAAAATTACTACAACTTTAGAAGTAAAATGAAAAGAAAAATGTAAAAATAAAATCTAATTCTAAATACTAACAAAACAACAAAAGTATACTAAAATAGCACTGTATGGATATCAAACGTTCACTAAAAAATGTTCCACAAACAGGTCATTTCCACCTCACTAGGTATATTCGAGGGAAATAAAGTATGAGCGAACTTGGGTGTGCTCAAACAGAGATTAAAAAACTTGCTGAAACTTTCTTCTTCCTCAAGGAGGCGTCTCCCTATCTTTTCCCCCAAGCCCCAAACACACTGTTAGGACCATTTGTGAATCCAGCCCCTCCAATGAAACCACCTCCACACAGAAGACCCCCTGCTAGTTCACCACTGAAAAAAGTCTAGTGTAAGCCAAAAAAATCAATTCCTTTACTGTTGACATCTTTTAAACTCACTGTTAGTTGCAGAGCAAAGGGAGGCCCGGGGTCCCACCAGTCTTGGTTTTCTTCAACCAAGAACAAGAAGAAAGGTAAAATGACAGGTGTATCTAAAAGATTGTATTGCTCTTTTCTTACAAACTGCACAATAAATAAAAACATGAGAGCAAAGGCACGGTCTCCCCTCGGCCTGGCTCAAGGAGCTTTCAGAGACGTCATCGTATCCGGCATCCATGACAGAGAGAGAGAGAGAGAGCAGATATCCTTTCATTGACTCTGAAGTCAAAGTTGCAGCAGTCAGTCACTCGCTATCTTTCATCTGCCGTTGTCCACCCCTCCCCGATAATTACCACTGCAAAACTCTCGTGCCCAAATTAATAAAGGGACATGTGTAATGTTCTCTCATAGTTCACCATTTAGTCCAATTATGGCTTGTCCAGGCAGATGATGTGCCTTCAGCGGGAGAGTAATGACTTTGACATGAGCGCAGGGTCATTAGGAAACAGACTACATTATCTTAGGCGATCCTGTGTGATTAGGGACTGTCTCTAGCTTCTGGCTCTGACCGAAATGATAACACCCCCTGTCTAACGGAGAGGGATATTTCAACTTTGGTATTTAAATGGTACCTAATTACCCAAAATATCACTTGACAGGGTGATCAGTCAGTGAGACAAGCGTTAATATGAAGAACAGCTTTGATTTGAGAGAGTTTTTGTTGATGCGTTACATTGTTTTACCAATCCTGTTGGTCTTAGGATTTAAATTTGACTGATTCTTTGAAAAAGTATTTTATATTTTGCTGCATTTCTTCTAGGCTATTTATCAGCAATTGCTATGAGAAATAAATTTTTGCTTACTCTGTCAAATCTAAACATCCTTAAATCAAGATAGATACTTGAGATGCAAAATGAAGATATGAAGTT
Organism: Cyprinus carpio; assembly: GCF_018340385.1. Lineage (NCBI taxonomy): Eukaryota > Metazoa > Chordata > Actinopteri > Cypriniformes > Cyprinidae > Cyprinus > Cyprinus carpio. The sequence continues at coordinate 22,379,861 of NC_056611.1, forward strand.
TTGATTTCAGAGAAATGTACCAAAATGAAGTGCTGAAGAAAAAATATCTGCCAATGGGGTCAGAAAAATAAGAGTGTTTTTCCTAGACCTTATTTTTGGTATTTGGTCTTCATTTTGTTGAATTTCTTTGTGTTTGTTTCCATTTATTCCTTACATTTTCTTTAGTTGATCTTAAAAAAGTCTTAAATTCACCTTCACAAACCCTGTGGAAACCCTATCTTTTATACTGACAGTCACTCTTACATGAAAAGGTGATATTTTAAGTTATAAATATGGGCAATGATGGGTATTCTGAGTTTGTGTTAATTTAGACCTAAAAGTTAAAGTCGTTCAGAAGCTGTAATATAGATTTTGATGAAAATGCCTTAAATTACCCCTTTCTGTTAAAATGCTCTTGCACCATCTTGTCTGGCAACAGCTGCATTTGTTGGCTGTTTAGTTCCTAGAGTTCATATACATAATTACGGAAGACATTGTTTTTCATTTGCACAATCTGCAAAGTAATTATGAGCACGACTTGCTCTGTAATCTCTATTGGTTTTCAGTTGTTTTCAAAAGGAATTTGTGTTTTCTTGTAAAATGTGATAGGAAAAATATCACTTGATCCCACTGAGATTTGCACTTCTCTGTAATCCAAACAAACATCTAAATTTGTCAACACATTGAAAATTTCATTTCATTAACACAGTACTGAATACTGTATATTGCAGCTGAATAATTAATGAGACAGAGATCTATCTATTTACAAATCAATTTACAACATTTTTATAGTTTTATAGCATGTATAAAAGTATGTATATATCTATATGGAATTTGAAAATTAAAACCATTTTATTAAAATTTTATTATTAAAAAGATTGTTTCCTGGATGATCCATGACTGTTTTCATATTTTGTGATAGTTGTTCCCTTGTTGGTCCTGAGCAGTTCAACTGCCCACTTTTCTTCAGAAAAATCCTCCAGCTCCTGTACATTCTTTGGTTTTCCAGCATCTTCTGCATATTTGAACACTTTCCAACACTGACTGTATGATTTTGAGATCCTTATTTTCACACTGAGGACAACTGAGGGACTCATACACAACTAACACAAACTCTTAAAAAAGCAACTGAATCCAAAGAAGGCAACACAATGCATTAAGAACTGGGGATGTAAATTTTTGAATAGGATGATGATGTGTGAATTCTTCTCATTTTGTTTATTGATCATATTTTTTCATTTAGTACTGAACTTCAGAAGCTACATAAATACTTACATGTTTCCCAGAACTGCTCAGGACCAACAAGGGACACATGAACAACTATCACAAAATACACTATCATAAAAACAGCTGTGGATCATCCAGGAAATGATAGTATTAAGATTCAAGGGTATGTAAACATCTGTTATGTGAAATGGCTTATTCAGGACAGTACTAAATAAAAAATAACATGCAATTTTCATGATCCCTCTTATTTTGTTTCAATTATTAACATTTTGCACATTCTGCAAGGGGTGTGGAAACTTATGAACACAACTGTATATACATACATACATATGTGTGTGTGTGTGTGTGTGTGTGTGTGTGTGTGTGTGTGTGTGTGTATCTCTGTCTATCTATCAAAAACTTGTTTTATGTAAAGGTGAACATGGGACTAAATGTTTCATAAATCAATACTTAAAGCCATCAATTCCCTTATTAACAAGATGACATTGACTAACATTTGTCCAAGCATGTCTCCTTCATTACATTTTCTTTTTTTTTAAGATGTGTACAAATCTAAAATAAAACAGAGCCGTCAAACCTGTAAATGTCAATTACCGTATTTCCCTTGACATTTCTGGATAATGGCTGACATGCGGTCGCCGTAATAAGCATCATTAGATTTCAGACGGCCCGAGATGCATCAACACACGACGTGTTTGATCGTTGTTCGGTAAGACGAGAGCCGTGTAACGTCTATGGCATATTTCATTGTCAATTGGCAAGCTTCGCTCCTCACCGCAGTGATGAGGGACAGCTTTGTTAATGTAATAGATGCTCTTGACATTTCAAAAAGCACTCAGCCCTCTTGATTAGCTCATTTAGTCTTATTACTTAGAGGCCTTATTCGCTTCTTCATTCATAAACTCCTCTCATAGTCATCACATACTGCATCACGGTTAGTAGACCAGACTAGCACACTGGCCAGATGCGTATATGTGAGTCTATCTGTTTATTGGGAGTGAAAGAGTGGAAGTATGTGGACTGTTAAGGAGCCTCAGGGGTCTCTACATGCAACTTTTATTGTTCAGACTCACCACGCCAATAGAGAAGTAATTGTTCACGATGCTATACGGGACTGGATCTCCTCTTTCATCTTTGTCTACAGGAGTGATGTCAATCTTCCACCTGTCCAGCATCACTTCAGTACTGTTCTCAATGTCCTTGAGAATCTGCAAAAGACTTTCTCCATCGTAGCCTGAAGCCAAAGGACACATTACAAATTACTCCACTGAGGTGTTTCGGGTTTGGATTCATTGTGCTCCAGCTATTTATAGACAAGGAACCAATGTTTTTGTAACATTTAGATCTAAGTAGTTATGAATGAGTAAAAAAACTACAGTGATAATATGTGATAAGTTTCCCAGTGTGGCTCGCAGTGTGGATTTAGGCTTAAGGATTCACACAAAATCTCATTTACAGCATCAAATTAAAATATTGAAATGACTTAAATTACCTCCACCCCAGCGCAGACACCTTGCGAGGTCATTTCCTGTGCCGAGAGGAAGTACACACACAGGGGGATTCTGTTCAAAGTTGGCTTTATCTAAGAAAAAGAACAGCACTTCAGAGAACAATAGGAAGAACACAACATCCCATGAATCCACTAAAGTTGCTTTGACAGAGGGGGAAAATATAACTTGTTTTACCTTTGCTCCAGAAAATAAAGCATTAATAAATAAAAAGGACTTTTTATGGGAATTCAACTGTACTATACACAGTACATAGTTTATACAGAGTCAAAATCTTCTAAGGGGTAATAGTGGAACACAGTTTTAAAAAGTGAATTTTTTTTTTCACTATTATTTACAACATGATCTGCATTTTAATGGGTTTAAAGATTTTTAAGAGAAAATAAAAACTACATTGTGCATCAAAACCACTCTTTTTTTGACATCTCGAACACGTTTCATAATAACCAAAAATCAAACCATTTACACAGAACATTAGAACTAAAATCTACATCATTTGAATATAAAAACATCAATGTCTGTCAAAAAATAACATGCACAATAGTATTCGTAGTATAGAGGTTCAGGGAGTACATGCTATTTTTTTGGAAAATCCACAATACTACATCATCGCTTTCTGAGAAGAAGAAGAAGAAGAAGAAGAAGAAGAAGAAGAAGAAGAACAGACTGTCTGTCAGAGACAGTAATGTACTGTATGTAACAATAAAAGTATACATTTGTACTTCACTCACTGAAATTAACAGGTTGTTTAAAAGATTAAAAAAGGTTATTGATCAAAGTTTAATAAAATAATGTTTAATTTTCCGATAAAAGATGATAAACTTTAAATTTTAATTACCTCTTTGCTGATTTTGAGCATACACATATAGACCATACAGACTACAGTACATATGTATATACACATTTACTGTATAATGAAATAAATGGCAATGTCAAAACTACAGTGGTTCTTTTCTAATACACTCCTCTGAAAGCATCCAGTCTATTACTCTGCCTTTGTTTTGATTGATAAAAAATGGAGGCAATTTCTGACACAAATAAAGGACTAAATGAGGACGCAGTCATCTAAAAAAAAAATCACCTGCAGAGGCTATTCTTCAGATGATATAAATAATATGCCATTTCTTGAAGAAAGATAATCATCCTATTTGCTCCGAAAATACAGGTACGTATGTAATAGCTTTAGTTCTGTGAAAAATAAGCACTTGACTATTTCAACAAATATAACAAAATCACTTCTGTACAAAAGAATAACAAGAAAAGCCTTTTTCACAATATTTCCTCAAGATGTCTTTATGTTATGAAATTTACTTTAGCTTGTTGTTTTTATCAAATCTAGTATGAAAACTTTTTGGATTTAATTTACAACATGGCACGGTATGGAAGCCCTGATCCACATGACTCAAGCTTTTAATTGTTCTAAGAAATGACTGTTGTCATTGTCAACAAGAGGTCAAAGCAAACTCACCGATAACATCAAGAATCCATCCAACGGTACCATCTCCACCACAGGCCAGGACTCTGAAATCTGGAACATCTCGAAACAAATTTAAGCTGAAATCAAGAGCATCAGAATTACTAAGACACCAAGTGTTAGAAAAGCAATACAACCATACTTTACTTTTATACTCCTACAATTATTAAATACTGTATATGCATGTATTTAATTAAAGATAACGATGATTTATTTGACAATACACATAAAAATAGTGAAATCTTTTTCACTGTATTGGATTATGAATGAATATTTTGTTTAATTAACAAATGCAAATTCATCTTTTGGAAAGCCAAGCCTGTTCAGAAGCTAATCAAATCTTTCAAGACAATGTTCATCGCAGCGTCTTCCGTTCTTTCACAATAATAAAGCTCTAACTGCATGAAGGGACCTTACATGGTAGAATGGCGCACAAAATAAGACTCTCAATTACTTTACTTATTGGGACATGCAGGCTTGCCAAATCATATTAGACAGCAAAAACAGATGACCAATCACATGAAAAAGCAACTTTGAGGATGTTTGAGTATGAAGAAACAAACACTCAATTTGCTCTAATTGTGTTAGCAGGGCCTGTAATTGACAGACAGCCCAGAGCTACGATGACAGTCACCTTGACAAAGTAATGTCACATAATCATCAAATGACTACGCCAAGCTCGTGTGTTACTTCAACAGATGTGACTGTGAATGCATAAAGTCAAAAGCTATCTTTTCTACCAGCAGGGAAACATCAATACTTGGGCTACACCTTACTTCAAATACCATAATCAATAGCTCTAAATGGTGTCTGGAGAGCATCGCTCAGGGCATGGGCGGCATTTATAAAATCATAAAAATCTGGAAGAAGAATAATCAAATGCCAAGAGCAACAGAAATCACCCCATTTATTTATGCATGTATGTCATGTATTTATTAAAAAAAAAAAAAAAAAAAAGGTTCTTTTGCTCACCAAGGCTGCGTTTATTTGATCGAAAAAACAATAAAAAAAACTGTAATATTGTGTAATATTATTACAATTTGAAATAACTGTTTTCTACTTTAATATATTTTAAAATGTAGTTTATTCCTGTGATGAAAAACTGAATTTTCAGCATCATTAATCCAGTCTTCAGTGTCACATTATCCTTCAGAAGCCAATCTATTATGCTGATTTGGCACTCAATAAACATTCTTATTATTATTCTTCTTATTATTATTATCAATGTTGAAAAGTATTTTGTTGCTTAATATTTTTTCTTTAATTTAACTGCAATTAGAGAAGTTTTTCTTTCTTCTTTTTTGCCCAAGACCCATAATTGCATATAGAATCACTTATTGGATCAAATCAATTAATGAAATTAATGAAATTTTTCCAAAGTTGAATCAAAACCTAGAGTATGACCAGTGAATGGAATCGATTCACTGTCTACCCAAATATTCACACCCAATAAGATTTTTGCTTTGAAATTCCATTTTCAAAATATAGTCTCATTGAGTGTACATCCTCACGGCTGTACACTTAACTCAAAAGTGACCATGTAGCTGGCATACTAATAACAAATTCAGTCAGTGATCAAAGAGCCTCATGGTTGCGTGCATTTGATTGACACCAGCGATGGTATGCGTGATCACACAAGGCCCTGAGAGCGGCAGCACACTAACACTAACATGAATCTATTATTACCAGCTGACTGTCAGCACTGGAGACTTCCACAGCCTGGCTTTGTTCTCCGCGGTGTTTGTGGTGCCGGATCTAACCCTTTAATAATGTCTAGATTTACAGCTAAGATGCGGAGCGACATTGTCATGCATGAATTAGTGCACTTTATTATCAAGCAGTGTCTGCATATACATATATTGTTAACGTGGGGTTGTCAGAACTCTTATGATCATAAAGCGAGAATGTGGCACAACAATACGGTTCTCAAAAAGCTAGACAGCAGGGAGCTAAATGCTTCTATTTGAATGATAAGAGAAAAGCCTCTCTGGAGTGTCTGGAGAACTGTCACTCACCCAGGCATGGGGCCGTTCTTGGCCAGGTTGTAGACTTGACGGGGGTTCAAGAGGTACTGGAACTTTCGGAAGATTCTAGATAGGGCAGAATTTATAAATAGAAATGTAAGAAATTATGATAAATCAATCAATCAATCAATCAATCAATCAATCAATCAATCAAATCAAAACCCTAGTGAAAAGAAAATGCATTTAAAATACATTTATTTTGTGCTTAGTATAAAACAAATACATTTACATATTTATGTGTTTAATAAAAATGACCTGCAATTATACTGTTGGTATACTAAACTGATATTTAAATTCTTGTAAAATGCAACAACTAATTTAGTATTTAATGCACTTTAATTGCGTTGATGTAGTGCTGAGGTCCAACCAAAGATATACTTAAGTATGTTTGAATGTGCTTAAGTGGAACTATTGCAACAAGTATACTTCAGGTACACTATAAATATCTTTCATTTAAAGAATGATATTTTACAGAGATCATACATAAACATATGAAGATTTTGGTTATTCAAGTATTTTGAAGTATTTTTTAAGAATTTTGGTAGTTCATTGGTATATTAACTTCAATAGACAGTTTTAAGGCACCAATATTCCATCCATAAAATATTCACCATATTGTTACAATGAATTTCTGGCAACCACAGATGCCATTTTTGTTCATAAATTTAACAGGATATAGTTTACAGTGATGTTTTTATTTTATTATTGTTATTTCTTTAATAATAGAGAGATGTGGTTGGATGAATTCACAATAGAAACTAAGGATTTTGTCATTAATATTAGCTATTACAAGAGATTAGCTATTCAAGAAATACTGGTGATCATGGCCATCTCATCCAATATTGTCCATCAAGAGGAACTGAAATCTGATATGGATCTTTAGGATGCCAAAAATGGATTTTAAATTGCAACTGATTTGATTAGATCCTCGTTTAGGTTGCCAGAAATACATGTGAAACTGTAATTGTAACTCAGAGAAGTTTCATCAACAACCTCGAACACATTCAGTGCATTGCTAATTTGACTGCAACTGGTATGCACTGGTGTCAAACAAACTGTAGTGAAAGACAGTTAAAATGCTGTATGAAAATACTGAAGTGTAACTTTCTTATTAAAATCTGACACCATCTTTCACAGTTCTCACCTTTCCCCTTGTTTGCCTCCACTTTTAGGGTTGACGAAAACCAACAACGGATGAGTTCCTTCTAATGGTGTAATCTATAGATTAAAATGATAAAAGCATTATTATATATCCTAATCTAGAAACATTTAGCATTAAAATCAGCTTTTATGCTTCATGATCCAAATTTTACTGACCAGTGGAATGTTTAGAGCAGAAAACCTCCTAAAATTCACAAATTTACATTTAGTAATGGACATGCATCTCAGAAAATACGCAAAATTATGAATTCTTCGACAGATAATTTTCTTAAGATTTTCTTCACCACCTGAACCTTAATTTTCTGTCAGCAATGTGATAATTCTCTCTCCATTCTCTCATAATTATAAAACAGAGTTTAACATCACATTGACGTAAATCTGCTCAAAAAGGTCTCAGAATAGAATAACTCTTCAGTACAAGTCTATGATGCACTACCCATGTAAAACCCACGTCATGAGACGCAACTGGCAAACCTCAGTAATCAGCTCCATATTTAGTCATTAATGACAGTCTTTGACCATGAGTCACTTTTCTGCATGGATGCATGATGATTGTGGGGTTTTGGAGCAGACGACGCATGCACACACTAATACAAAGAGTGTGAGTCGTCTTCCGGTGGACACTGACACAGATGAAGCGCTTAAAACAGGACCCATCGAAACAATCCCAGCAGGCCCAGGTGAATTAATGAGCCGCCCGTCCGGTGACGAGTGATCCATTACTTCCTCTAATTATAAATAATAATCCTGATTATTACACTGGTTAGCCGCCGCCAGCCAAGATGGATGATCTGGGACATGATTTGTCTTTTTTTTTTCTGTCATTATTATGCTCAGACAACACCCAATCACAGAGGGTCACTGCTGCCTAGAAGTGTGATCTTGAGATACAACTGTAATTTTGAGCAAAACTTAGTTGATGACTCACCAGGAAATTAATCGTGAACATTATATTAATAGATTTTTTATTTGTATACTTATATTTTTTTAATTAGGAATGAACAATGCATAGTTATTTTAAACTTTAAATATGTTTCAGTCAGTACTGGATAGTACTAAATTATTTCAGTTGTTAGTGTTTATTTTAAATTTGCATATTTCATTTTTTGGATTTTTCATTAAATTTTTAAAACTGATTTATTTAGACAAAAATGCAGAATTTAAATATAAGCTTTTATACAGTAGGAAATCGACCTTATTAAATAATTACAAATAATTAATAATGCATAATACATAGTTAAATACATAGAATAAAATTTGTAAAAAAAAAAAAAAAAAAAAAAAAAACTTTAGTATTGGGACCAATTCTCAATATTAACTAGTAGCTTATTAGCATGCCTATTATTAACATATTGTCTGTTTAATGGTTTTGTATAAAGTATGTGCTAATAAATTCTGCATGACCATATTCTACATCCCTAATCCTACCCAGAACCTAAAATTAACAACTAACTCACTAATTATTAATAAGCAGCAAATTAGGAGTTTTTGAGGTTGTAGTTAAATGTTTGTTAATAGAGAGAACTGGACCTTTAAATAAAGTGTGACCAAAAATTTACATCAGTGCATCTCTAGTTAAAATGTAAATGGTGAAATTCTAAAGAAATTCTAAAAGATCACATGTTCCATATTGTCCCTAATTTATATGAGATGATCATAAAAGATCCATGCACGGAAAACAACAAAATAGCTAAGTCAACTTCTCAGATGTATTTCATATCAATCATGTATTTTGCCTGATATCATTAGGGGCTATTAGATTCACTTAAGCACTGTGTTATTTTGTTTGATTCCATTTGCAGGAAATGTACCCCTGGGACTTCCTGTTTTTAGCAATATCCGACTATAAGTGTGTTTCATTCACCTGTAGCCCCTGTCCATCCACTGATACTGAATTGGTCCTTTGTATTTTCCCCCGGCCTCCTGATTGGCTGGAGTCTTTTCTCAGAGTGGACTGTCTCTCCTGCAGTTAAAGGTCACATGTAAAGGTATAAAAGAGCTGAGCTTTATATAACAACTGAGTCCCAAAATAACATAGGAAAAGAAATATGACATATTACCAGTACAACAGGGCATATTGTGTTTGGAGGAAGTATGTGATCTCTCAGTGATCCGCAGTCGCATTCGGGTTTGACGTGTGAAGCGCACTTGTTGTGTAGCTGCAAAACAGAGCAATTAATTTTACAATTAATAATTGGATTAAATACATATAGCCCAATATTCACACATGGTTATATGTTCAGAGCATAAAAACTGTAATAATTATGAATACTCATAAACTCACAGTAATCTGGCACCAGACACAGTGAAGGCCTGTAAGACCCTGGTAACACTTGATAGTTTTGTGACACTTATCGCACTTGCTTGGACAGTTTCCCTCAACCCAGAAATGATGCATAATCTATTAAAAAAGCTTGTGTTAATATGTTAAAATGCAAATAAATGCATATATAGAGGAAGAAATAATATACGGGCAAATTACGGCTCATCATTGGTGTATTCAGGTCTCTGTTTAAACCAGGTTAATCATGTAATTAGCAATGCTTAGAGAGAGAATTTCTTTCTAATTTCATTAGCGGAAAAGAAGCCCTTGCGCTAAGCCCCATGAAGCATTGGTGATCCAAGCGTGCTGGTTTTTAAACACTACAATTCGACGCACCTCTGTGTTTTTCTTAGATTTGACGTATGTTTTGATGCAGGACAGGGGGGCTCGAGCCACACATCGCTCATGAGCGGTGTACTTACAGACTATAAAACAGACACACAGAAAATTAATTCACAGTGCAAAGTAAAAATGTTTTAATAATTTGTTTTGGTATCAGTTCTGATAATTTTTAAGACTTTATTTAATTTATTATGATTACAATGTCTACAATTGTTTTTTAATGTCAATTAATTTGATTGCAGATGTATTAATACATTATTTTTTAGCTTAAAAAACACATGACTTCAAGTACAAGTAAATAAAAATAATAAAATAAAAAACAAACATTGAAATGTATTTTATTGTGGCTTTGCAACCATCTACAATTCTTTGAATGTCACTGTTTGATTCATTTAATACACTAGCTTACTTATATTCCAAATGAAATTGATAAGATGGTTTAGATTTGCATTTGTCCATATTCACTTATAGCATAAAGCAAAAAATCATAGTGACTGATGGTTAATATAATAAATGCTGTGAGTTACAGGAGCAGCAGAGGCCTTGCTTTCCCAATCCAATCAACATATTCAGACACAGGTTACAATATGCAGGTTTACTGAAGTGCTTAAGTCTCCACACATGTTGCCCGTCATCCTTTACATTCTGCAAAACAGAGAGAGTGAAAAAGACAAAGATAATAGCGAGAGAATGAGAGGAAGACAGCTATGAGGACTTGGATAAAAAGGATAATACAACTATGACAACAGTGATGAAAAACATCAGAGCAAATTACATAAAGGCTATTCTGGAATCCTGCTGAGACAATGCAGAACTTGAAAGGAAAGGAATATGTTTTGAAAAATGTGGATTAACAATCTGGATGACATGCAAAATAAATCAGGCACCAGACCACTAGTGCAGCCAAAAAGGCATTTAAAATTAGCAAAGAACGCCATCTAGTGGGCAAACAGAGTGTAAAAGCTCAATTTATCAACAATGATGCACTGTATCTGTTCTTTTGGTTTGGATGAATGGATAGATGGACAGACAGATGGACAACATGGACAAATTAACACATCGGACAAACACATATCAATATGTAAAGCTTAATTGATAATCACAGTTTCAAGTCCCAGAAGTACTAGCAGAGGAATGGTGGTCAGACCACCCTGGACCCACTCTTCAAGAGAAACCATCCCGTCACGGTCATAGTCGATCTCCTGCATCATCTCCTCCAGAATCTACACCCCAAAACCAATGATGTTACACATGTTAATTATTAGAAAAACATGATCAGATTTGGCACACACTGTCTATTCGAGTTTACTTTACCGGCTTTAGTTCTGTGACGTCCCACTCCAGATACTCCGCAACATGCATCATCTGAGAGATAATGTGTTCCAGCTCCTGTGCGAGAGGAGAAGACATTTTCTGCACAACATCACTGTAACTCTACATAAAGATCTTGTGGTGGGATCCTGAATCCTGCTACATCTACATCTACCAGATCAGTCAAAACACATGAAACAGGAAATCAAGGTAATCGAGTTACAGATTATTTATTTCTTCTACTTGTAATAAATACACATATAAACGCGTATAAATGTGAATTTAAATACATATTTAAAAACATTTAAATACACACATATAAATGTGTCTGTGTGTGCTATGTGCATATAATATATAATAATAAAAAGAGAACATTTTACAGTAAAATACTTTTTTAGATTAATTTTATACGTTATGTAGAATTACATACAAGTAATTAATCTACTTCATAATGTCATGCTCAATTCAGTGTTACTTGCCATTTTTACTTGCAATTCTTTGTAAAGTTTATAGAAATTTCTGTGAAATTTACTAGCAATTTCTACCAAAATTTACCACATTTTTGCACCAAATCAGTATATAATTTTTTTTATTATAATTTTGTTTATCTTGAGAAGTCTCATCTTGAATCTGTCCTTTTTTTCTATTTTTTTTTTTTTTTATTTTTTTTTTATGAAAAGCATCTAAAAAACTAAAAATTACAGACAAGTCTTTTAAACAAACTTAGAGCAGAGCGAAATTAGTAAATGCAACCAAACCAGCAATGAACCACTAGGTGGCGTTTCATGTCATTACAACAAACCCAAGAGACTGCTGGAAATTAAGATAAAGGTCTCACCTTACTGTCTAAAAACCCGTTCCCATCTGTGTCATAAAGTCGAAACATAACTGCGACAGAAACAAAGAAAGATAAAGAAAGGATGGAAAAAAAAGAGAAAACACTGCAGATTCAGTACAAGGGTAATTTTTGCATCTAAAGGGAACATGGCTCTGTATTCTCCAAAAAAAAAAAAAAAAAAAAAAACATATCTATGGAAAGAATCTCACAATTCAGAGTGCAATCTCAGCTTTTCTATGAGGCATTATAAGAGGGTGTCGCCATGGAAACCAGCAGCTCAGCCAATGGCAGCATCTCTCAAGGAGACAATTCAATCAAGCTCAGTACAATTCAATCTGAACTAGCTCATCACTGATGTTTTTCATTCAAACAGTTTGTTCTTTCTTGCATAACAGCATCTCAGAGGCAGTATTAGACCTTAACAAGAGGTTATTAGCATCCGAGCAGCCCATAGCAACAGGTTTCTGAACTAGCAGCCTGGAATTACAATCAGAAAAACATTATAGATGTGACAAAAGCTGCCAGTAGATGGCAGCACCGGCTTGTGTTTTATCTATGAAAACCATTAGTGGAACCAAAAGGTAGGTTCTTCAACACCACAAAGGACTTCATAAGTGTCCTGTGAGGTACTGTATTTTGAATAAAACTAGTAAATTAGTAGGAAAGGTGAGTGATCTTACATTCTAGTTTGTCTTCTGGTCGTCCGCCCTCCAGCAGAGAAAGGTAGCAGATCATATCCTTCAGCTGGACTGAACCGAGAGCTTTGGATGGGGATGATACCTTTGGCGGAGTGGAGCTTCCCTTTATGAGTTTTAGACCTGTAAACCACAATTAAATTATGTTTAACACATCACATTTTGTGGTGTGTTTTAGCTAGAAATTACTGGGAAACAATTAAAGAGATTTTATCACTCTATTGTTACACTAGCTGTTTCCCTAGTGGAGTTTTGGGAAATAATGTTGCAAGTTTATTGTTTTTATGACAAAGTTATACAATTAAAACTTAATAACAGGAATAAACTGAATATATTTGCTTTGTGTGTGTACTGTACACTACCAGCATCAGTAAGATTTTTTAATGCTTTTGAAGAAAGATGCTCAACAATGCTGCAAAAACACATTAAATAGTATTATTGTGAAATGTTATTATAATGTAAAATGTCATTTATAGCAAAGCTTAGTTTTCAGCAGCCGTTAGTCTTCAGTATCATCACATGGTCCTACAGAAATCACTCTAATATCCTGATTATTATCAAACTTGTAATATTTTTTGTGGACTGATACATTTTTTCAGGGTTCTCTGATGAATAGAAATTTCAAAATAACAGCATTTATTTAAAATCAAAAACTTTTGAACATTAGAAATGTCTTTACTGTCACTTATGCATATTTTCTGAAAAAAAGTATTACATTCTTTTAAAAAAACGATTCAATTGTAGTGTAAACTGACTTTACAAATATTTTCTCTACACTAAAGTAGTTTAGTAGTGTTTTTTTTTAATTAGATATTGCAGTATTTTTGTTTGTTCAGCCTGTGCGAATGGGCAGATTTAAATTACCCATGATTCTCTGCTTGTCTGTCATGGAGGGGCTTGGTTTGGGGTCTTTGTTGCAGAAACTGAGGAAGAGATGCTGGCAGAACTCATCAGCAAGTTCACTCTCCAGGAAGGTCTCCATGAAGAGCTTGAAACCCTCAAAGTCAATTTCCTGCTGAAGGTGATTCACACCCTGTTACTCGGTTCATATTTCATACTGACCAAATAACTGTGCAGCCAGGCTGTAAAACCATAAAATGATAATTTACCTGATTGAGGATATCTGGCTTCTATGCAGCACAAAACGAAAAGAAAAAGCATCTTCATTAAATGGATGGCAAGCAATTATGGAAACTAATGATTTCATCACCCAAAAGAAACATATAGTTTAATGGCTCTAATAACCACTGAAATTAGATCATCATCATAACATTCGGTCCAGTACAGCATTCTTAGCTCAGCATGAACATTGCAAAATAGCATGCTTCAAAAGGCTATAAAGAGTTGCAATACCTCTTCAGGATTATACTTGGCCAGAATCCCATCTCCATGAAACTCCTGGAGAACATCTTTTAGTTTCTTAGTTGTGTCTAAAACAAATGGGTAAAACAAAAGGAAGATACTGTAAAAGTTCAGACAGCATAAGAAACTTAAATAGATCTAGCTGAGACATTTAATGGTCAATGATGTGTTAATGTTGTGAAAAAACAATGACCTGCATTTTTAAGATGAATGTTTTGAACTTCTATATATATATATAAGATTTTTATGTTTTTGTTTTGAAAGCTCACCAAGGCTATTTGATTAAAATACAGTAAAAACAGCAATTTTTACTGTAACAGCAAGTTTTAATATATTAATATCTAGTCTTCAGTGTCACATGATTCTGCAGAAACCATTCTAATATGATTTGGTGCTCAAGAATAATTTCTTATTATTATCAATGTTGCAAACAGTTCTTTTATTTTATTTTATTAATCAAAACATTCTTTTTTTTCTTTTTGAGGGAAAAGGAAAAATCTTTTAAAGTTCTCAAATGTAATCTTTTGTTTGTCCCAATTTCATAATCACCCAATTCATCAATGGCCGTGAGAATTATTTAAAACACAGATTTTGAAAAACAAAATACTATGCCATTAAGTTTTGTTTTAACTCCACATGTTGTCCCTCTGTCCCTCTGCACAGATTTACCAGAGTGTATCCTTCAGTAGATATATATAATCTCTCTCAGGAGTCCAATGATATTAAACACTTTCAAACTGCGATTTTTCATAACCCTCCTTCCTCTTCACTAATGATGCATATTGTCATACTGCATGCTAGCCAATCAGAACGCGAGAAGCCCTGGCCTGGCACAGGAAACAGCGTGCTCTGGGGGTATCAATTATTCAGATTACTCAATTAAATGCAGACGATCTCTGTTCTCTGCATACGTAATGAAAGATCCTCTCATTAATTTGTTATGTATGAATGCGGGATTTAGGGTAATCAAAACGGCACAAATCTGTATCTTCATTTTTATGTGGTTAGTTTTTGAGTTGGTGTGTAATCGAGTCCTTTATTTTTATTACATCAAGCAGATTATTGCTAAAATAATAGTTTTATCTCTTTATCTTAATGGTAAATGAAAAAATGCTCTACTTTGCCAGCAAACACTGGGCTTTTCTAACCGTTTCCTCAAAAAAAAGAGATTATAGATGACACTTCATTCAGACTGACTCCCACTGCAGCATTAGCACTCAAAGGAATCAACGTTCATCACGGATGGATTATGAATTTAGGGGAATTAATAACTGTCAGTCAGAATTTTCTCTCCCTTCATAGTCTGGTGCCGATTGGATTAGATTGAAGCCTTAACCTTAAGCTCCAGACAGGAAATGACATTTCCTTAAGTGACACACGCACAAATGCTGTTAAATGGTTCGATTTTTATTCCAGTGAAATGGCAGCCTGTCAGCAAGGATATTTAGTGGCTGGAAGATTCTCTATGGATCGAATAAACCATGAATTGAAATGATATTGGCACTTCCATCTCCAAAATGTTCTTTAGGAAACATATAACTGAATCGAACCATAACTTATGGATCGATAAACAAATATTGGGCAAATACGGAAGAATTACAGAATAGAAGCCTTACATTGTGCATAGTCTTGAAGAAGAGAGAATTCATTTGGACTCAAAGTGACCCACTTTTCGTCATTCGACATGCTGTCCAGTGTTTATCTGCCTCTGTTTACATACATAAGATGCTCAGCAGCAGCTCAGACTCTGTGGAGAGAACCAAAAAACAGTCAATCATGTACATTTTACAAAACTCATCTTGTGTGATATAGTCTAGCTTTATTTCTCCTTCATGTATATGTGTAAAGCCATGTTTTTGTGATTCTGTACTTGGTATTGGTTATTAGAGAACAACAAGAAGAGTAGCTGTGTCACATGCCATCAAATATTTGAATGTACGACATCATGCCAGTCAATACTGAAATTAATGTTAGACTTTACCTCAGTGACTGGCACTGATTGATGCCATGCCCTGCTTTGTACTGTACAAAGCATGACTGGGTCCCCAAAGTATAAAAACACTACCATTCAAAAAGTTGCTGAGACATTAAAAAACTCTAATATAAGCCGATAACCAATATAAACTGAATTTTCAGCTTCAATATAAGCCGTGAACTACTAACCCTATACCCTCATATTTATAGTTTCTTAATTAAAGCTAGCAATAATTGGTACTAATATATCACACAACCCTCATATTTATAGTTTCTTAATTAAAGCTGGCAAAAAAAAATGTTTTAAAGAAACCATATCTGACCAGTTTCACCTGATTTTACAACAAATATTGCAGTTAAACCATGATTAGGCCTACTGTGCCAAAACATTCATACATTTTCATAAAAAATTATGACTGTAACACAGAAAGGAAGAATCTGAACTAAAATGAGCTTATGAGCTCATCCATTTCTGAAGTATTCTACAATCCTCACTACTTAAGGAAAACTCTGCAACTCAATTCCACATCCTGTCAAGCCTTTGAACTTCCTGCGACAAGAGCAGGAAGTGCCTGAGGCAAGTGTCTTTTCTGAAAGATAATCTGTATTTATGAATAAAAGTGCTTGCCATGTCAAGAACCCAAAACAAACTCTTCTCAGCGTTACCTCAGGCTATGAAAAATGGATGATCTTGGCCTCATCTTGACCTTAACCCACATTCAAAATGTTTTTTACTAAAAGCTCACCATTAAAATACCCACAACTTAAGCTCACAAACTGACACATTATGTGTTACATGAGCATAAGCATACAAAACATCAAACACAGCAGTGTTTGTTCAACCCTATCAGCGCTGATCTGCAATACAGCATAATGCAAATACAGTCAAGAGCTCCATCATGTTGTCACTGGTAAGAGATTGAACACAGTTCCCTCTTTTCACACAAACACAAGTGCAAAACGGAGTTCCACTCACCTGATGCTTCTGAAAGCCAACAGCAACGATCCAACAGGCATGTTATGTGTTTTCCTGCATCGTCTGGAGGGGACGTCACCTGCCAGCATCTCTCTCTCTTCTAACAGAGCCACTGTGTTTGTATCTATGGGAAAATGAGTGTGAGAGAGGAGCGCTGGAGAGAGGGAGAGCGATCTATTCATCTGCAACAATCAGTTCTCGTGCTTCTGCTCGCATCACACACACACACAGAAACACACTCCCCCTCCCTTCCTCTTTTTCCCCTTCATCTCTCCATCTTGCCATTTAGCAGGCAGTGGATATAGGATGCGATATTGGTAGGATGCAGTCTATTGAGGGGGAGTTAGGGTAGAGGATGTCTATCTTTTTGGACCTACTGTAGAGACTCCTACCAGTTTCAGCCAACTTCTCATCACCAAATGATGTTAAACTAGTGTTGTTTCACAGTTAAGATCCCTTTTCATGTTCTGGGTTTATTGTGCTTCTTTGTTGTCTGACAGAAAGTGTTCAACATCTGTTTATTCATGAAGCAATCAAAATAAGTAGGTAAGTAAATAAATGAATAAATAAATAAACAAATCTGCAGAACAAATTAACCACATTTATAAATTTAAATAATTTTTATGCTTTATATATATATATATATATATATATATATACATATATATATATATATATATATATATATATATATATATATATATATATATATATATATATTATGATATTAAAATACTTTTACAAATATTTTTTAAAAAATGGTAAAAAAAATTTAACCACATTCAGAAACATGCAGATTATTTTTATAATTTCATTTAATATTTTTTTTAAAATATTTGTTTGGGATAAGACATTTTTAGAACAAATTAACCATTTTTATGAATATGCAGAACAAATGTCAACATAAAATGGCTCATACACTTTGCGTAGGGCTAAACCTCTTGAAAGCTATGCATGGGACAGCTGGTTCATTCATTTTGTTTACATCCTTAGAGAATTAGAATTCATGAGCTGTGACAGTTTTTCCTAGCCTTCGGCATCCCTTTTATTCACCTGAATAACTCCAACAGCATCTGTCATATAACTAAAACATACCATTCTCTAAAACCGTTCAAACATTCTTCAAAACATCTTTTGTATTCCATAGAAAAAATTAATTAAGTCAAACGCATTTGGAACACCATGAGGGTCAGAAAATAAAGTGAAAAATCCCTTTAAGTTAACCATTTCAACTTCTGAATGTATTGCATGTGCATCACTTTTCAATAAATAGCTGTTTGGAAGCCATTAGCAAAGGCAAATTACTGCCAACTGTAAACATGTCTTGTTGGAAAATGCAACCTAAACGCCAC
Source organism: Cyprinus carpio (assembly GCF_018340385.1). Taxonomy (NCBI): domain Eukaryota; kingdom Metazoa; phylum Chordata; class Actinopteri; order Cypriniformes; family Cyprinidae; genus Cyprinus; species Cyprinus carpio. The sequence goes on from NC_056611.1 coordinate 22,398,407, forward strand.
ATATTTTATAAACAATCTTGTTACAAGGCTAAATGAGGCCACAAATCCCATAATACTGTATATTTTACCGTGGCCAACATCCCGTGGAAGAGTTTCATTCCAGGCTAGAAGACATAAAGGATGGGCCTGTTTCTTTCTAGTTCTGCCAGTTGGTGCAAGCACTGTAATGCTATAATCTGAACATGAGTCATTTGGGTCTTTTCTGGCAGCAGAACGCCACATTTGTGAGGCTAACAGGACCCATCTGCCATTTCAATGAGGGCACAGGCCTGTTATTTTCACCATATTATACATTTTACCTAATCAAGCCTCTGAAAATTGTTTCCAGTGGATTGCATTGTGTACTTGTAATGCAGATCTTACATTTGGCACTTAATAGCATAATAGGCCGACAGAATATCTGTGCAAAAGAGGTTCGGGTCACTGCTAATGTGAGTTATCCTCACATCACTGAGCTTTTAGCTCAATCTCAATGTGCAGGCATGCAACTAACAGTCGGTGATGTCAGGTTTGTGCCAAACCGAGCTGTCATCTAAATATAGAGCTGTACTAGTTTATATAAACAATACCATAACTGAGTACACGCACATTACGACTCCAAAGTCTTTGAACAGAATAACATTCCATGTAAGGAGTATTTTTAAATGTCAATGGGGACTATCTTCCCTAAGGTATTGTTAGTCACAGCTCCCATTCAACACACACCCCCCGAATTTTTGCTGAAAATTAGGTTTGAAAGTGCTCCCCCCCCCCCCCCTTTTTTAAATAGGCATGAAAGTGCACTTTCCAAACTTAAATTGTTGTAATTTATGAACACTTTGGAATATAGACTTAAGGTTGGTCTCTCTTCAAAGAAGAAAATCAGCAGATTATTACAAAAAATTGATTTTTTTTCAAAAAAATAAAAGTTAAAAAAAGTTATAGAAGTTTAAATGTACTGTAAATAAAATGCGCTATATTAATTTTATTATATTTTATTTATTATAAATATTTTACATAACAGGTTTTTCTCTACAATTGGTATAACATTAAAGCCTTATGTCTAAATAAGTTATGTTCCAAATTTGAAATTGATATAAAAAAACTGAGGTTCCTGTGAGGTTTTATTTAGGGTGTCATACCACAAATATCCACCGGGTGCCATCCAAACTCCATTACGTTTTTTTAAATGAATTTTTCTGTCACTATTGTCTAGATTTCTCTGTCAATATTACTTCTATTTTAAAATAACCACCAAATATGGAATCCTGAGACTCAGACCTTTCCAAAGATGTTTTTTACCAAGATTATAAAAAGTTTTGATTCTAAAAGACAGTAATACATTTTGTAATATGACACTTGACACTGCCCACTAAGGGGGAGGAGACCACCATAAGATTTTAAAGTACCATTTCCATGGTAACGCAATGTCTGACTTCTAAGCTTTCAAATGATATATAATTTATGATGATTACTAAAAATTTTGATAGAGAAAAAGGACAACAAAAAAAGAGTGCCAGTTAAGGGGTATATAGACAATAGTATTAGGATATACCATTGTCTCGTGGCGCTCTTAAAGGGGTAACATGATGCGATTTCAAATTTTCCTTTCTCTTTAGAGTGTTTCAAGCTCTTGTTGAATAAAGAAGATCTGTAAAGTTCCAAAGACCAAAGTCTTAAATCCAAATAGATATTCTTTATAAAAGTTAAGACTCCTCCCCGCCTCCTAAAACGACTCGTTCTAACACGCCCCCACATATCTACGTAACTATGTGGGAAGAAAGAAGGTGTGAAAGCGAAACTACTTTGTTTGGCCTTCCGAAAGGGGACGATATCCACTTCGTCATGCCTGGTTCTGATCCGTGCTGGTTGCTGAGGAAATACATCAATTTTGCACTGTGGATTGCAGAATGGGCTTTCACCGTGGACGAAGCGGCGTCCAGCCCGGGGTCAGCACATGTGGCTCCTTCGTAGAATCCGCCTGCCACACCGTTCTCAAGCTGCCCGCCTCTGCTCACTCGAGCCAGCAGCAGCTCACTCTAGGCCTCCGGCCTCTGCGGGCTCAAGGCTGCGGTGTGTGATGCTGTTTCGTTGAGAAAGCGAAACTACTTTGTTTGGCCTTCCAAAAGAAGCTACGACTAGAAATAATTTTATATCATGTTTATAATGGGTTTTATGTTTATGTCTCGTCACTCCAGCCAGACAAGGCATCACAATATGTTAAGGGGCGTAACATTTCCGTCACATGCTTGAGGCATTCAGCCAATCACAATGCACTGAATAGCTGGCCAATCACAGCACACCTCGCTTTTCAAAATGATGAGTCTTGTGAAAATCGACGTGTTTCAGAAGGCGGGGCATAGAGGAGAAACAATAATGTACAGTATGTGGAAAATAATGTTTTTTTAACCATAAACTGCATAAACACATTTCATTACACCAAATACACAAAATAATGTTCGTTTTAGCAGCATCATATGAACCCTTTAATGGTGGCAGAGACTGAGCCAGAAGAGAAGAAATCATTAAATAAAGTCTTTTTTTTTTCTTTGTGCACAAAAAAAGTATTCTCGTAGCTTCATAACATTACAGTTGAACCACTGATGTTACATGGACTATTTTAATGATGTCCTTACTACCTTTCTGGGTCTTAAATGTTTCAGTTGCATTGTCATCTATACATGGTCAGAAAGCTCTCGGATTTCATCAACAAATATCTTAATTTATGTTCTGAAGACGAACAAATATCTTACGGGTTCGGAATGACATGAGAGTGAGTAATTAATGACAAAATTAAAATTTTTGGGTGAACTATCCCTTTAATGCTTCAGCATACCAAGACATTTTGGACATATGCTTCCATCGTTGTGGGAACAGTTTGGGGAAGGTTTTCTATTCCAGCATGACTGTGCCCCAATGCACAAAGCGAGGTCCATAAAAAAGTCAGATGAGCTTGGTGTGGAAGAACTTGACTGGCCCGCACAGAGCACTGACCTCAACCCCATCGAACACCTTTGGGATGAACAGGAGCAGATATTGCAAGCCAAGCCTTCTTGTCCAAGATCAGTGCCTGACCTCACAAATGCTCTACTGGATGACTGAGCAAAAATTCCCACAGAAACACTGCAAAATCCTTCAGAAATCCTTCCCAGAAAAGTGGAAGCTATTATACACTGTCCGTCAAAAAAAAAAATCACACACTCTAATATTTCGTTGGATCACCTTTAGCTTTGATTATGACATGCATTCGCTGTGGCATCATTTAAGCGATAAGCTTCTGCAATGTCACAACATTTATTCCCATCCAGAGTTGTATTAATTTTTCACCAGGATCTTGTATTGATGATGGGAGAGACAGACTGCTGTGCAAAGTCTTCTCCAGAACATCCCAAATATTCTCATTGGGGTAAAGGTCTGACTCTGGACTCTGTGGTGGCCAATCCATGTGTGAAAATGATGTTGCATGCTCACTGAACCACTTTCACAATTTGAGCCTGATGAATCATGGCATTGTCATCTTGGAATATGCCCGTGCCATCAGGAAAGAAAAAATTGATTGATGGAATAACCTGGTCATTCAGTATATTCAGGTAGTCAGCTAACCTCATTCTTTGGGCACATAACATAAGCATCCATGCAGTAATTATCCAATGGGAGGATCTTAAATATTTGCTTAGTTAAATCCAGGAGGTGACTTTTTTTTTGGATAGGCAGTGTAGTTACAAAGGGAGACCAACACCATATAAATGTCCATGTATTTAGAATACAATGTCATTGAAGTTTCTGTTGGTGTAATGGTCAGGTGTCCTAATACTTTTGTCCATATAGTCTATATTAGATGCAAACTGCCTATATTACATGTTTTATATTACATACTGTAAGTGGCAAACGTGTTACATAATCCATCAAAATGAAATCAGTTAGTGACATTTTGGAAGGTTTCACTGTATTAAAAAAATAATAATAATAAATATGTTATATTAATGTTATACTCTGCAGATTTCTGATACCCTAGTGAGAAATAACATTTAAGTAACATATTAAATTCAGATACACCTCCAGGGATCTGTTAGTAAGACATCAAACAAATTTGTCATTAATTATTTACACCACTTAGGCACGCCACCTTGCTTTATTCCAGGTGTGAAATCCAGATCTTATGAAACTGTGAAACTATGAAATAGTGACAAGCACGTCATTTCATGTTAGAAAGGTGCTGTTTTAAATCATATAAACAAGCTTTTGACAAAGAAAATATAAAATCAAATATAGTGTCTCATTAACATTTACTAAAATGAATGTTCTTATTCTGTTGGGAGGCAGATTGTTTTTCTTTTTGTTGCATTATTTGTCTTGCCGACTGACTGTGGTTTCATTTTTTAAAAAATACCAAGGTTCTTTAATAAACTAATTTTATTTGAACTAATCAAAACAGTCAGCTCATATGACAGTGGTAGTGTAATTGCTCTCCAGCGAAACTAGCCCTGACAAGCATTAAAATGATCAATAAACACAAGTAGGCTATTGAATGAAATAGGACATTGTTTAGGGGTCCTGCTAGCACCACCTGGTGGTAACTCGTACAATTACATGAAATGACACCACAGCTAACAACCGGTCTTTTGGGGTTTATTCAGAGTTTTACTAAAATAATACATGCACATATATATAGCTAAAGAATATTTGTCACAATTGCGTACATTTAAAAGCATGTTGGTACGTCAGTAAGAGGTCAGGTATTTTCTGTACAATATGACAAAATCGGTGTATAATTTTACAAAATTATTCACAAATACACTAGTTACTGTACTTGTATTATTTGATAAATTTCAAATAATAGTATGCATGCAGATAACAATACAGTTAGTAGGTACCTTTTGTATTTAATCTACCACATGCATTGATTATGGCTGAAAAGTTAGTTTAGTTAGCAAGTTAAAAGGACAGATCTCACAGTTAAATGTATGGAAGACGTCACTGATGCAGGACACTGAATCGTAAACAGTTTGTGAGTAATGTGTCAGAATGAGGTTGTTTGCTGTTGATGTCAGTTAATGTCTTATCTAGTTTTGTTTCTTCATCCTGTTGATTCGCTGGTTCACACACTGTAGACTCCAGTAGACTGCAGAGATTAAGACAAAGGCCTGCGGAAAACAAGAAGATATTGACATTTAAACACCAAATAGGTCAATATTAATAGGCTAAATGTCTTAATTTTTCTTAGTCACATCTCTAGTAATGCATGTTAAAGTTTTCTTGTCATTTTTTGGTATTTATCATATTTTAAAATTTTAATTTGTAATTAAAAAATATGTATATTAATTTGGTAAGTTATAAATAATTACAGGTGGTGTGCAAAAATTTAAATATATGAGAATATAACAATTGATATATTTTAAGATTTTGTTACAATACACCGTGCACTAACTTTATTTTTATAAGTCAAAACCTTATTTGAAGTGATTCATTGTGAGAAACCTAAATGTCACATACCAGGAGAATATACTACATTAAAAAAAAAAGAATGAAAGCCAATAGGTCAAGCATGTGGCCAAAGAATCTCCCATGATGCATTTGGAGTTGGGCTTCACAGAAGCCAATGTGGAAACAGGCCAAAAGTGACAATCTTCCAAAAAGCTGTAACCTTAACTGCACCTCCTTCCTTGGGTTCTAGACCATAAACTTCATCCGACCTCTAAACAGAGTCCAAAATCATATTCTATCTATCAGAACTACCTCTCCAATGGGAAATAACCAGAGTTTCCTCAGGAGCAGCACAGCTGTTTCCCTCTGAGAGAAGAGAGACAAATGAAGGGAAAGGCATGGCCTGTGCTTCCTGACCTCAAGCTACCTGAATCCACCCATCAAATGCCAATGCAATTTTTTCAATGCATGTAGTTTACCCTCATTCAAATAATAATAATAATTATTATTATTAAATGGAGAGTATTGTGCTTAAGTTTTCTGTTTTGCTTTCAAATATTTCTAATCAAATTCTCCTAAAATGGTTTAATTATTAGTTGTGCAACCCACATTAGTTTTATCTTGTGTCGTCAAGTCTTAGGTGAAATATCTTACAATACTACAGTTTTTCTTTGGGGCATTATATGCATTGGATAAAGACTAGAAGCCCTCTATATTTGTGTTTGCATGAAATGGAAGAGATTTAGAAAAAGAATTTCAATGAATATTTGTATGACAAAAGGGATAAAAATACTTTTAAAGACAACACAAATGCTTTTGAGACACTACCTCATTCTATAGTTTCATTCAGAGCTGTACTGCCACCTAAGTCAATTTAATTTAGCAGAGGAACTGTCTCAAATCCTAAAATGCCAAACTGGCAGATATTTCAATAAATTTTGAAAAGAGAGGCTTTTTCTTCTCAGATTTTCCTCTGCAGGCGTATTTTAAGTGAAAAAACACATGAGACGTGTACATTTTGATATAGTATTTTTCCCTTCTTTTTACTGCTCTTGCAGTCTCAGATGACCACTTGTGTCTCTCCTTCTGTCTCCCTCAGCTTTTTTCTCTCTTTTACACATATAAAAGTGATAGAAATAAATACAAAGATACATGCAGAGTTGCAGAAACGAGCAGCACACATTCACACCCGGCTTTAATAAGCAAAGTATTGAGTCTCCGGGGCAGCTGCAGTTTTGGGTCAAAAGCAAACAGGACTAAATCTCTGCTGTCACCTCAGTGATGTATGACTAGCGATGGGGATTTTTCAACATGTGGATGCCTACATGGTGGTAATGCATGCTGCTTCTTAGTTAGATATAAAAAAAATATTAAACAGCACAACCATTTCCAACATTGATAATAATAGGAAATGTCTCTTGAGCACTAAATCAGCATATTAGAATGATTTCTGAAGGATCATGTGACACTGAAAACTGTTAAAAGAAAACAACACAAACAAAAACACTCATAAAAAACACTTTAATGAAGTTTAAGCACTCATCAATGACTCTAACCACAGATTGCAGTAAAGCAGTTCAAGCACTCATCCATGACTCTAAGCTGAGGTGGCAGTGGTGACCCATTACTGAAACCCCCTACTGCTTTTGGCAGTCAAACGAGCGCCAATTCTCTGAAAAGTCTGAAACCCGGTTCGGCCCGGCTCTGAGCGCTTTGATGCCGGGGTGAAGGGCATCGTGGCAGCCTCGTGTGACTCTCACTGGACTTTCTGTAAATCAGTTCAATGGGATTCCTGAGACAAGGCCCAAGATGGATGGGTCTCCTGGGGCTTGTAAGGAACGTTCAGTTCACCATGGCAGCCTGCTTAGCAACCTGAAGCCACTGAAAGCTCCAGAATATATTAGCATTAGGCTTCTTAAATCAGGAGTGGCAATTTTCAAATTGTTACTGATTATGACATTGTAAAATCAAAATACAAATTTTATGTCCCAGATGTGATACGATCACTTGCTCTAGACATGCTGAGCAAGAGATGATGGAAAGGAACTGTTATATTTTCTAGTGGACTGATTACTAAAAAATGTAAAAGCTGTATATTCACTTCCATTCGAAATTTTGGGGATAAAGGATTTTTTTCTCTTTTAATTTTTTAGAAAGAAAGAAATTCATACTTTTATTCAGCAGTGACACTAAATGTTATATAAGATCTGTGTTTCAAATAAATGCTGTTCTTTAAAGGGGTCATACGATGTTGCTAAAAAAAAAAACATTATTTTGTGTATTTTGCGTAATGCAATGTGTTTATGCGGTTTAAGGTTCAAAAAACACATTATTTTCCACCTACTGTACATTATTGTGTCTCCTCTATGCCTTGCCTTTCTGAAATGCGTAGATTTTTACAAAGCTCATCGTTCTGAAAAGTGAGGTGTGCTCTGATTGGCCAGATATCCAGTGCGTTGTGATTGGCCGAATACCTCAAGCGTGTGACAGAAATGTTATGCCTCTTAATACTGTGATGCCGTGTGTCCCGGCACGATGAGACAAAACCAATAAAACCCATTACAAACGAGGCATTTGTTGCATCCAGTGGAGACATAATTACTGATTATAATGACTTACTGTCTTTTTACGCATTGCGTTGTGTATCGTGCCACGTAAACATAAAAACATGTCTGCATTTGTGATCGGAGAAACAACAAACAACAAGCTCTAACAGTTACTCTACACTGCTCAAAACTTGCACTTGAATCATCAGTGGCAAATCCTTTAGATATGAAAACGTACTTACAGGCTGTGTGACAGAAGTGCCAGACTGTCCTTGTACAGTTGGAATTGCTCCACTTTATAGAAACAGACACTGGCATTGTAGGCTACTCTCACAGGAAACAGTCCTTGTCCTCCGCAAAATGCGCTTCACACATCTGAATATTTAGGTTGAACTGTTCTGGAACAGTGTTGTAAATACAACTTAACCACTGATTTCTAGTTGTGTCCTCTTTTGGAAGGCCAAACAAAGTAGCTTCACTTTCACAACGAAACACGCAGTGTCTCCACGATATGGCGCTGGCAGCAACAATACTACTGTGAGAATAAAAGTTATGTCTTCTTTCTTTGCGTGAACATTTGGGTGGCTTTATGCAAATCTTCCCACATCGTGAAGTAAAGATGTGGGGAAGTGTTTGAATGAGCCGTTTTAGGAGGGCGTGGTTGACTCTTAACTTTTATTAAAGAATATCTCTTTGGATTTGAGACTTTAATCTTTGCAACTTTACAGATCTTCTTTATTCACCAAGACCTTGTAACACTCCAAAGAGAAAGGAAAAATTTTAATTGCATCATATGACCCCTTTAAAAACTGTTCTTTCTATTCATCAAAGAAAGCGAAACAATGCATCACAGTTTCCACAAAAATACTAAGCAGCACAACTGTTTTCAACATTAATAATAATAAGAAGAAAAGTTTCTTGAGCAGTAAATTAGCATATTAGATTGATTTTTGAAGGATTATGTGACACTGAAGACTGGAGTAATGACTTCTGAAAATTCAACATTGCATCACAGGAATAAACTACATTTTAAAATATATTAAAATAGAAAACAATAATTTCAGATTTAAATAATATTTTATAATATTACTGTTTTATCTGCATTTCTGACCAAATAGATGCAGGCATGTTAAGTATAAGAATCTGACCCCAAACTTTTGAACGGTACTGTATTAAGTAAAAATAAAATAAAATAAAATAAAATAAAATTCTTTGAAATTTTTTTCTTTTCACTGGACACAAAGCTCTAATGTATCTTTTTCCATGATATCCCCTAAACAATCCACAAACCCTAATTCACTGGTGACACCTGAGAACTAACAGCGGAATCAAATGTCCCCAATCACCTGAAATTCTTGCTAATACCCTTCTTATCAGTCTATTCAGGCTCCAAGCTCCAGAATTCCTCTCCTGTGGTGTGTTGGAGGGTGTCAGGTGCTATGAAAAGATAAGCCAGCGGCGCTGCTGACTGCAGCTTTTGTGTGAAGCTGATCTTGATAATATTATCTTAACCTTTTCTTTCAAAAAAAGTGGGGTGGGTCTTTGCAGCGGTATAATTTTTGTTTCGCCCTTGAGAAATTAGGAGGACAAATGTTAGCTTTGATGGGTGGAAAAACACAGAATGGAAAAAACACAGGCAGAAATGGAAGAACATCGTCCACTTGCTGAAATAAACAGAAGCCGGGATGAGTGAGGAACTGACAGGGCAATTTTTAGCAAATGATAATGTTTCTGAAGGGTTATAATGGCACTGCTGCAAATAGACCAGTCTAAAGGAAAGTTACAGGGAAAGGGAAACTCTTTCCTTGGCCTATTACAACAGAAACACATTAAATCATGTGGAGTCTATGGGTACAGTTCACACGGACACAAAAATATGACGCTACTAAAACTGTCCTGCGGGCATTTCAGCACCTGAGCTCACAGATGCACGCTCACAAAGTTAAACGAGCAATTCAGCTCTTGTGTAAATCTAATCAGTCTTCCAAGGCGAGCTGCAGACGTGTTTAATTGATTCCAGAAACGTTGCTTTTGCGTAGACTGGGATGGTGAGAAGACGAGAGATGGAGGGAGGGATGGAGGGCCGTGAAGAGAGAGGTGGCGCGCTAATGAAAGGTCAGCTGAGATGCACGGCCCACGCTGCAAGTGCCAGATACACACACAGCAATTTTATGGTCAATTGAGCCATGCATCTGGAGTCATACATCACTGAGGCGTGTAGAAAGTCCCATTGCCAGATCCGAAAAACACACACATACACACTCAAACACACATACATCTAGGAAGGAGTTAACACATATACACAGGTCTTATAACACTAGTGGAAATACGTCTATTTCTATCATTTAAGCATCAAAATTTGAGTGAAAAGCTTAATTGAAAAATCTGTTTGCAAGTATTTGATTTATCTCCCTTTGTGCAGCACTTGAGCTGCATGAACTCAATAAGTTTGTGTAAAACCTGATGATAATGTTTTTCAGCATCTTTTGAAAATGATACAAAGAGCGTATTGTGCTTAAATGGAAGCTGGACATCTGTAATAGAGACTATGGTAATGATGTATGTGTCAGTCAAACTTACTTCAATCGGAAAAGCCAACAGAGGCACCAGAGGCTTAATGTAACCAAACCGTTGAAGAGCCATTATCAAAACACATCTCAACATCTCCATTTCAGCTGCATTAGCCCTGAAAGAACGGCATAACAACATTTTATTTTTCTTATTTACAAATTAAATTTTTGTACTGTGCTGTTTAGTATACAGTATATTAATATAATATACATATACTCTGTATATACAGTAATCAGTTTTTAAAACTGGTTCAGTGGTAAAAATGTCAGTTTACCTTAAGCCCAGTTCAAATCAAATCAAATCATATAAAAATCAAAATAAAATACAGGAGAAAAATAAGGGAGATTGTTATAGGAGCTGTACCTCTGATCGATCAGGAAGCCCAAAGAGGTTAGAGAAAGTAATACGTAGGCGGTCAAAAGCAGCACAGTCATCTCAGAAAGTATCTGCAGGTGAAAGATAAGTAATATAGTAATAAAGTATACATAGATAAGTTATATATAAGTGCTGTCAAACGATTAATCATGATTAACCGAATACAATATATAATACATACATGTTTTTATTTAAGAAATGTATGTAATATGTATTTATATGTATAATCTCAAAGGTCTGCAAAGTATCTGTAAGGTATGATTTTGTACTGTGAGGGAACAAAATTTAGGTCATGATTTGAAAAACTTTCTTTCGTCTTACTCAATAATAATAACTCTAACTCAAATAATTTTGCAAGCAACACAGCTGAATAAAAGTGACCTAACAAATTTAGATGTCAGGACAGTTGCGTAATACTATCTTGACGGTCCAAGAACTCAAGGCCAACCATTAGGGAAGTATCATTTATGACTGAATTGGCACACCTCTCTGGCTGGATTTACACTGAAATCATAATCTGGTGATAATTTGCTGCTAATACAAGGAATGATGTTAATGAGGTTTTCTTGACCTTGCTAACACTGCATCATACTCAGCAGCGGTTAAGTCAGGTGACTGACCTCATAACATCTTTGATATGACACCAGCAAACAATTACAGCCTTTTTCCTGTGTGTCACCAGATAGAATCCAGATTCCAGACCTCAGTCCTGAAGCGCTGGCTCATTTTTCAACAATTAACAAACGAGGGGGTGGGGGTTGGATCTATTTTGATTGGTTAATTTTTAAAGCCTTTCCATATCCAGTTTCAAAAATAACAGACTAAGAGGGCAAATGGGAAAAAAAGGGGAAAACCATCAAACAGACAACAAGGTATAAATACACATTTTTACATTATTTATTGCTAAGCCTCAAGGCATCGGTTTGTTATTTTCCTTGGACAAAATGACTGATGCAAAAAGAAGGTTTCCAGGGGCTTGGAAAGCAGTCAGAGCATTTGTATTGGTTGCTGGACCACCAACCGGCTGTTTTATTGGCTGGTGGAGCTAAGGAAAGGGTTTCAGCGGATACTTCTCCGAGAGCCACAACTAGGAGAGCACCGCAGAGGTAGGAATCACAGGAAAACAGGCCGTTTCAATTCAGCAGGGAGGCAGGGTGGGGCCGTGCTTTCTGGCTAACCAAAAATATGCCTGGGGAACATAGACTTCCAAGGATAACGGACAAGGGCAACTGAACATCTCTATGTTTTTAAAAGGGGGGGAGGTTGAAAAATAATAGACAAAGATTACTTCAAAGTATTCTGTCCATACTCAGCCTGTAAAATGCCTTATTATTAGAGGGACATTTAGCATAATGAGAGAGAGACAGAGGCTGATAATAGACATTGTGAAGTAGCATTAACCACACAGCAAATTAAAAGCTTTTAAAGCTCCTGTAGATGACAATGAAAGATGGCATTCAGATGATAGCTTTGACATTTCAGTGGGGCACATTTCTGGGAAAATCAGATGTCGATTTCAACAGTGAAAGTTTAAAAAAACAAGGAAAAAGTACCTACCATTTGATCCATTAATAAGTTGTTATATACATCCAGCAAAAGAAAGAACTGTACAAGCACATAAGCTTGCATCGCAGGGGACCATGTTGGATTGTGAGGCATTTCCTCTCCTGTAATCTGATTGGAGAATGAACAACATTTTGTAGTAAAAAAAAAAGTAAATAAAGCCAATATGATTTGTCAGAGAATCTGAGAATGAGAATCTTCTTTTTTTTTTTTCACCATGCAACAAAAATGGCAATATGTAATTTTCTTTGCTACCACTTGGCAGAATAATAGCGCTATTATATGTTATGGTGTGTGCACACCAAAAGCGAAGTGAATATTGTGTGTTTGTAGCAATCTTGTCTTTTTTGCGTCATTCGCGCACCCAATTTGCATCATTTGCGTCACCCGGTGTGAATTCACATCTATTTGCATCTTTGCATTGACTTTGTATGTAATCTACTCGCGCTATATATATATATATATATATATATATATATATATATATATATATATATATATATATATATATTCCTATGAAACATTTTAGGAGTCGCTTTTTGGCTGATCCAATACTTCCACATTAAATAACAGTACATAAGAAAATTTCATCACTGTTTGGATCCCGACCTAAAATAACTCTGCTTCATACATCAGTGTTTTTGGACATGAAACACCGAGAACTTGATCACTGTTGATTTCCTAAGAATTCCTGAGGCTGTCTCAGCTGCAGACACGTGTGGGTTTTCCTCACACCAGAACTCTGGTGGCTGCACCTCCGCGGTGTTCTGCTTTCCCTCAGAATTCAACACATCCGAGCCGGCCTCCCTCGCTCCTACTCTCCTCCACTCCACAGGAGAAACAACAGGCACACCCCGGTCTGCATCACCGAGGGCCTTTCAAGATATTTATGTCAAATTCCTGCTCTCTCCACATGTTTAGGATCACCAGGGCCCACTTTGAGGTGGCTTTAATCGTAACATGGTGAGAGCGACAGAAAAAGAGGGAGGGACAGGGTTCCTCGGAGTGTGAAACTGCATCTGTTAGTATGTGGCACAGTCAGACGTGTTTCAAAGCAAACCGCCGCTCTCCTGATGAGAAGACTTCAAAACCTTGTCGCAGGCCTGCTGTTTGATCGGGCCCAAAAAAGCTCGCCTTTTTAAAGACAAGTGAAAATGAGCCTATTGTGCTTCAGCCCACAAAGGCGGTTAAGATTCATTTGGCAATGGCGCACACTTGTAAAGCCTGTCTGAAACGTGAGTCTGTTTTTATGTGAGAACTCGGGGAGTCATTTGAGAGACCTTTTTTCCTGTTACAGAAACAGCAGGTAGTAAACGACAAGTAAGGTGAAGAACAAAAGAGTTTCCATTTCTGCACCACTAGAAGATATGGAACAGCTAAAATAATTTCCAACCAGTTTTCCTAAATACTTTCTCCACTTTCCATTGAAATTAGAACTAAAAATAGAACTAACATTTTGAAAAAGTGTTTTTCCACCATGGTGCATAAACTGTTCTTTTATTAAAATAATTTAAACCACTGTTCAAAAGGTTTTAATGTTTTTGAAAGAAGTATATTATGCTCACCAAGGCTGCATTTATTTGATAAAAATACAGTAAAACATTAAAACATTTAATATTACAATTCAAAATAAAAGTTTTCTATTTTACTATATTTTAAAATATCATTTATTTCTGTGATGGCAAAGCTGAATTTTTTTTTTTTTTCATAATCCATCATAAATCATTCTAATAGGCTGATTTATTGCACAAGAAACATTTCTTATAACTATAAATGTTGAAAACAGTTATGTAAAAATATTTTTGTGGAAACTGATAAGTTTTTTCAGAATTCTTTGATTAATAGAAAGTTCAAAAGAACATTTTTTTGAGCGTTCCAGAGTCAAACTCTTCACTGTTGGTGATTAGAAGTATTCATTTGTTTAAAAAAAAAAAAAACTGAACCCAAACTTTTGAATGGTTTTTAAAAACTACAGGAGTTTTCTCTCCATTCCATTCCATTTTAATTTTCTATCCTAGAAATTAAGGAATTTTAAATACATCCTCAATTAATTTCAGAATAGCATGCAGACTACTGTTTTATCAGAATAAGAAACATCTTGATATAATGGAGTAAACAAAACAAAACAAAAAAGGTTCCCCACCTGGGGTATATCAGCAATGTCTCCCAGTCTTGGTTTTCCTGGAGTCCAGCCTGGCCCTTTAAAAATGACGGACAGCTTATTTGAAATTCCTTCAGCTTCCCAGAACCTCTGCCATAGGTACGGGTAATAAAGGAACTTTAGAGAGGAAAGAAAAGAAGAATGAGGCTATAAACTATACATGGCACATGCATCCTTAATATTAAGTGACCTCTTTAATGCTGCATTACCTAAAAACTCTTCAATCAACTATGACAATGAAATACTACTCTTTTGATTTGTATTTTGTTCATTTATTAATTTTTTTTTAAATCACAGTTTATATTTCACCATAAGATAAACATTATTCTTATTCATCATCATCTCACCCTCGCGTCTAAATGCTTTTTGTCACACACATCAGATCACTCTTACTCCAGACCGCCACAGGAGAGCACCGAAAAAATAATCAAACAAAACCTCCATTTGGTTCTGCAGAACTCTTTCGCCTCTCCTGAGCCATATGTTTAAAGTGGAGTAATAATGTTATGGTTACAGCATGGCTTTTCCACTAGCACGGTAATGTGAGGAGAAGCCCAGCTCCCGTTGACTCTGGTCGGATATTTACATCTCTAAAATTAGGCCGGTCTGATACACTAGAGTCCATTATGTGAAACCCTATTCATCTCCAGTGTTGATATTTTCACTAGTCAAGGGTCTTGATAAAATGTGGGGGCAAATTAATTTAAACATTTTGTTTATCAGTGATGTAAACTTTGATTTCATACTGTGATCACTGAGCCCATGTATGTTACAATAATACCATAGGAAAAATCTAACCTTAAAACAGACATTATGCAAAACTTGAATACTTTTTACTCTAAGAAATAAGAAAATAAAGTATTTTACTAAAAATGTAAAATATTACTGTAATATTAGTATTAATATCTCAGTACAAGACAACAAATTAATGAATGAATTAATTATTAAATTAAAAGTAAATACAAAATTCTGACGAACCTCAACAGTCCAGATTTCAAATGTGCTGATTGGGTATGTGAGCCCATAGACAACTTGATCACTTTCAGGAGCGAATGTACCTATGATGGAAAGCAGCAGAGAACATCACATTTTCAAAGTGACTTGCATGTGTGTTCATATGTCACAATTTACAAAAAAGTGCATTACAGATCATTTGTTGAGAAGTAACCGGTCTTTTGGGCTTTATGTGCCATTTTTATTACTCACGACAGTAGGATGACGACATTAAAGGGATACTCCACCACAATTTTTTTTCCTTAATCACTTACCCCCATGTTGTTCCAAATCCGTAAAAGCTCTGTTCGTCTTCGGAACACAATTTAAGATATTTTGGATGAAAACCGGGAAGCCTGCGACTGTCCCATAGACTGCCAAGTAAATACCAGTGTCAAGGTCCATAAAAGGTATGAAAGTCGTCATCAGAATACTCCATCTGCCATCAGACGTGCAATCTGGTTTATATGAAGCGATGGGAACACTTTTTGTAAGCAAAGAAAACAAAAATAACAACTTTATACAATAATTCCTTTGTCAACAGTCTCCTCTGTGTCTCTCCATATCACCGTATGCTCTTCTGTATCATCCACGCCACAAGGATGCGCTGTTTTCTTTCAAATCAAAGCTAAATACACGTAGAAACAGCGCATCCTTGTGGCACGGATGATACAGAAGAGCATACACAGCATACAGTGATATGGAGAGACACAGAGGAGACTGTTGACAAAGGAATTGTTGAATAAAAGTCGTTATTTTTGTTTTCTTCGCTTACAAAAAATGTTCCCGTCGCTTCATATAACACAGATTGCACGTCTGATGGCAGATGGAGTATTCTGATGATGACTTTCATACCTTTTCTGGACCTTAACACTGCTATTTACTTGGCAGTCTATGGGAAGATCGAAGGCCTCCCGGTTTTCATCCAAAATATCTTAAATTGTGTTCCAAAGACGAACGGAGCTTTTACGGGTTGGGAACGACATGGGGGTAAGTGATTAATAACAACAATTTTATTATTAAAACAAGTATCCCTTTAAATAATAGGGAAAGAGAGTTTAATGGATGCTTGTGCTGCTAGGGCTCATTTCCATTCATTTTCAGACAACAACTATTGGTTGACATTTTACTTACCAAACATCCTGTCCCATATAATCAGAATTCCTGCATAATTCTTATCGATGCAATATGGATTTCGCCCTGTGAATTCATGGTCAGATGTTACTGATTCACTTCATACATAATCACTGGTCATTATGGCATCTCTGTTAACAGGTGTGAAATATTTTTCCTTAGTTTAAGGGTATAGCCAGTATTAACAGTGTCACTTAAGTCACATGAAAAGATCTCAATGACAATACATGCTTAGCTTTTGACCCACATTGATAAACTGAGCAATACCAATGCGCTATGGGGAACAGTGCAATGCAACTCTATTGTCAAAGATAATAATGCTTACCATGATGAACTCTGTGGTGGCTGGGAGTATTTAGGATCCACTCTAGAGGTCCAAGATCTTTGACCAGCTAGTGACAGAAACACATGGTCACAGATTATAGTCTTACAAAACCTTCAAGTTACAAACAGGATGCAAAGTGCCATAAAATATGATAAAAGTAGTGCATGTGACTTGTGTGCTAAATTCCAAGTCTTCTGAAGTCATATGATAATTTTATTATAGCAAAATATGACAGTATTCACTTTTGTGTTCTACAGAAGAAATAAAGTCATACAGGTTTAGAATGACTTTATTGTAAGTAAATGATGACAGAAATTTCATTTTTTGGTGAACTCTCCCTTTAACCTCACTAATAACTATTTCCTTTCATGCACGAAGGGGCAACAGCAACAGGTCGTTCCTATATACAGTATGTAAACCACAGACAAAACACCAAAAGATAAATGATCATGGGTTAGCCCACTGTCCTCTTTTGACATTTTTCATATGGACAGGCAGACCGAATCTTAATATTAGTCTTACATACAGCTTGTGATTAATTTTCCCTATTGAGTGCCTTGTCTTTGTCTTGGCTTCAAACGCTGAAGAAATGTGCTCTTCAGGGATTGTGGAACCTTGACTGGTTCAGATGTTCACAAATGTACTTGGAGACATCATTAATACATAGTGTTTTCTTATCTGATGAGCTCGGTCGAAATTCTGCTAACTACGGAAAGAGAAAGGTGGCCAGATTTCCAGATGGAAAGAGCAATATTTATAGATTGGAAGTAAAACAAACATTACATTGGATTAGAAGACGCATATAGAAGCCAATGCGCCTCATTAATATGCGTGTGTGTCACTGAACAAGCTTTATTGCCAGTTAAATGCACATATACACATGCCGTGCCTTATTTTACCAGGATATAAACATCCATTTGAGCTTGATGAAGCATATATCGCAGGTGTTAGAGCCGACCATCAGGATTTTTTACTCAAGTACTTGATTTCTGACGTCTGCAAAATGGGAACAGCTCAGCGTAAGTGAGTGCCATATTTCAGTGGGCCATTATTTTCATGTAATGAGAGATCTGGCAACAGCTGAATTTTATCTTAAAAGAAAAGAGCTCCCTCACAATTTAACTCGCGTTCTAATGTTGGATGAGGACTGGGAATTCGATGCCAATAAATTACACGACATCAAAAAAAGCCTATAAAGGGAGCATAAATTATACCCTTCAGAAAACTGGAGACGTGAAGACTGTTTTCTCTAATAGAGCTCTACAAGATGGAAGTGATTCCAAATCCATTTCCCAAATGATCCCCGAATGTAAAGCCTATACTGAAAGCCATTTAAATGGCAAATGTAAAGCTTCTGTTTGGAATATTTCATAAAATCTCAAAATCTCATTACTTTTGATAGGCTGAGAACCACAGAACGGGCAAAACTACAAATGGTTAGAGTTTTGAAAATGGCTACACATACTATGAAACGGTTTAAAATCAAGAAATTGCTTATAATATGTTACTAAAAGATTAAAAATAGCACTAAAATGTGCTAAACAATTAGTAGAGACAAATCTCACAGTACCTCAGTATGAATCCAGAATTGATAGAGCAGGTTCAACTGTATGTGCACTGCAAAAACTGACGGAGGGACCGCCAGCGCCAACGGAAGGTAAAACGCCTGATAAAACACATAAAATATTATCACTTCATAATAGGCCATAAGCTACACCGTTAGAGCTCATTAACTAATGATCTATCATGTATCATGCCAAAATTATCACAGATTAATTAGTGAGATGCAGGTACTTCATACCCATGAGGAAAACTGCACTGTGACAGACTGGCGTAGTGCTGTCGACAGATTGTAGTATTCAGAACTGTGGTGAACCTGATGGGCAGCCCACAGGATGTTAAACTCTGAAACAACAAAAAGAGAGACAGATACATGATAAGCAGCAATGAAAGAGACTAATTTATATCTTTTGGCTTTAGGCATTTTTTATTCGCAAATGCTCCACATTTAACCTTTGCTGGTTCTGGTGCTATATTAAATCTCTTGCTCTTCCTGGACTATTTAGACAGCAACTGTTCTGTAATTTACTGGTCCTCAAAAAAAATTATATGTTTTTTATATATATATATATATATATATATATATATATATATATATATATATATATAGGAGAAAGAAAAAAAAGGAAAGGGACCATCTTTTTGGGCAGTAAGATTTGTCTCCATCTTTCTGAATATCTTCCAGGAGAAAGAAAAATTAACCCCAAATACAATGAAACTCCAAATGTTTAAGGGAAGAGCTTTAATGATGAGAACCTATGCCACA
Organism: Cyprinus carpio; assembly: GCF_018340385.1. NCBI lineage: Eukaryota > Metazoa > Chordata > Actinopteri > Cypriniformes > Cyprinidae > Cyprinus > Cyprinus carpio. Next base: position 22,417,804 of record NC_056611.1, read on the forward strand.
GAAAAGAATTTTCCATCATGCCTGAAGACCATTGTCTGCTCAGACACAGAGACTTTGTTCTTTTCTCAAGAATACAGGGATAAACCTCCCTTAAGTCTCAATAATATTCTGATCCCTCGATACGGCTTGAGTTCCTCCTTCAGCGGAAGTCTACGGAATTGCCTAAGCAAGCACCTCTAATGAGTTTGCAAACACTGTCAAATCTCTTTAGGATTTTTCTCTGAGATAGTCGAAGGCCTTGTGTAAGTGTGAGGTCCATCAAATCTACGAGTTGGTGAAGTTCCCGATGAAATGCTGCGATCCAGCTAACAAAACACACCGTAGTGAGAGTGCAAGAACGAAACCTTCCTCTCTGGCAGTGGGGCTCTGCTGAGAAGTTAAAATCACCAGGCCAGCAAAGTGAGCAGTCTAAAAGCTTTCCATTGAGAAATCAACATCAACCTGTCCACTTAATCCAGATAACAGAACCAGGGAAGTGATGCTATGTTTTTACTTACACACTTTTTATTTTCAATGCATTTTAAGTGCAATGCAATTATATATAAATAATAATAAAAAATAAAAAAAAGTTACAATAAAAGTGTAATTTTACTTGCATCACAAAACAAAATTGCTAACAAAATGACATGAAAATGTGGTTTCTCTAAACATTCCCCCTTGCTATTGGTTGAACAAACAGATAGTCCCGCCCCAAACTAACACCACTGGTTGTTCTGACTGATTATTTTTAGTTGTCTTTGCATTTCACCCTGATATAGAAGTATTCTACATTAAAAACATATACAATTCAGCTTTAAATTCCAAAGTTTAGGTGAAGTATTGCATAAGCTAATACTACTTTTTTTGTAAATGACACTCTTTAGAGCTTTCTGCTTCAAATCAAGAGATGAAATGAGAGTTTTTGTTCAAAACACACCCGCAGAGCTCCAGTCATAGCTTGAGAGTGTGTGAGCCCATGCTTTCACCTCCTAGGGCAGAGCAGTGTAAGATTGATGTGGGGTGTCACCGGTAGGAAGTATGTTCAGCTAGGCCTCATTGCAATCCATGTCCTCGTGCGCCGACCTCGGCTGGAAGCCGCATAGTTTGGCAGGCAGTATTCAGAGGGGAAGAGCTTTAATGATGAGAACCTATGCCACAGAAAAGACTTTCCCATCATGCCTGAAGACCATGGTCTGCTCAGACATGGAGACTATGTTCTTTTCTCAAGAATACAGGGATAAACAGCAAGGTTGCAGAAAAAGCACTGTGTACTATAAATGGATATAAAAGTATTAGTTTGGTCTCAACACTTAAAGAGAGATAACATCTGTAACAACTGTAGTTAATTCAGAGTCACAATCATAATTTGCTACTTTGTTAGAGTGGGATAAATAATAATAATAATAATAAAATAATAATATAAATAATGCTAAAATAATAAAATACATATATTTTAATATTCATTTATTATTATTATTATTATTATTATTATTATTATTATATTTTAATATTCATTCTGTGCTACACAGATTTTTGTCCAATCAATATTATAATAATAATAATAAGTATTATTATTATTACTATTATTATTATTATTATTATTATTATTATTATTATTATTATTATTATTATTATTATTGATCGAATACAAATCTTTGTAGCACAGAAATGGGTCAAAATGATCAATAATATAATACAAAAAGGGTAAAAAAAAAAAAAAATACAACTGGCATATATAGTAGATGACCTCAAAGCTAATATTACCTTGGGCCTGTTTCATAAAACAAGTTTACCAAATAAGCAAGGCTTATTTCAGTTAGTCAGATTTATTTTGAACCAAATCAACTGACAATAATTCAGACTAACAGAAATAAACCTGGCTTATTTGGTAAACTTGTTTTATGAAACAGGCCCCTGGACTAAAATTTTAATGATTATATTTTATTATATATTATTATTATTGTATATCATATTTTAAAATATAAGAAATGATTACAAGAATAAAAATAAATATATAATAAATAAATAAAAACAATAAAAATAAATAAAAATGTTTGTCCAGGTATATTAGCTTTGAGGTCATATATATGCTAATTCTATTTAGCAGTTCTTGTCCTTTTTGCATGATATTATTGATCATTTTAATTGAACAAAAATCTTTGTAGCACAGAATGAGTCTTCAAAATTGTCAATATCATGCAAAAAGTTAAAAATTTCTTTATTTATTCATTGCATTTGTTTGTTTGTAATCATTTATGATATTTCCATACATTTTGTGATTTTTTTTCTTTAAATAAAAAAAATAAAAAAAAACTGCTAATGCCATACTCCCTCCACATTTATAGTAGGGCTGGGCGATATATCTAACGATATGATCATGCGCATCTAGTCAGTAAATCTGGTTCCCTGATTACCGATAAATCGCCATCACCTGCTTTCAAATGGAGCGGCATTTAATAGACAGAGCCGTAGATCACTGACAAGCTACGCAATATCATGTTCATTATCGCAGATGTATCGCCTTCGATAATCAACGCGATATTGCGTAGCTTGTCAGTGATCTACGGCTCTGTCTATTACATGCCGCTCCATTTGAAAATGGCGGTGATACGATTTAGCGCTAATCAGGGAACCGGCTTTACTGACTAGATGCGCATGATTATATTGTTAGATATATCGCCCAGCCCTAATTTATAGTACTTCTTAGTCACGGTTGCCAGGTTGATGTGGTTACTAGGATTACTAGGAGCACTTGGTGCACTTGGATATTTACAGGTCCAAGGCAAAATATTCTCAGTTTTACATATATTTTAATAACAACAAAATTCAACTTAAAGTTCAGGATCTATTGTTCTTAAATCGCTCTTATCTATAAACTCTGGTTTGAATGCAAAGTACAGGAACAGAAATGTACAGACTCACTTGCAGTTACAGTACCATAAGTCACAGTACATCTCTAACAGAAGATATGAATTGGGTGAGATGCATTTACACAAGGTGAAGTAAAAAAACAACAAAAAAACACACATAATAACACCATTCATCACAACACACAACATAAAAAATACTACAGAAAAAACATTAAAAAAACGAAACAATCAAATCAATCTACCTACAAACAAACATGTTAATGTATTTTTAATGTGCTAAACATTTGCACTTTCAAAAACCTAATTATAAAACTTTAAAGGACCAAGAACACTTGGCAGTCAAGCTGTTTTCATCACATGCACTAAATAATGAGTTTTCCCTTTTTATCTAACATGTGAATACCCCCTCACTTCTAGTGCCACCCTCAGACTCGCTCCTACATGATGCCACGGACCTCGCTGAGACTCAACATGGTGAGAGACTGCATGCCATGTCACTCAGATTATCAATGAACTGTGAACGTCTGGGCAGAGCGGACAAGCTGTCGGTGAACAAGAGAGGCCAACACAAACAGTCAGCCGAAGCAACCAAACCTATGTCTGTCACCACAACTCTTCACAATGTCTTCGCTCACAGTCAAAACTGCTGCTGGAGACATTTGTAAAAAGAATGGTATATTTCAAATGACACCACACATGAATAATCATGGCTGATATTCAGCAAAAAACAGTGCGTTTGTTAATTGTTAATAAACAGTAGATTAATTCTGAGCATTAAACTGCATACCAATTTACATTTTAAGGTACAGTCACACAGGAGCTATAAATACTATTAAAGTGTGAGAACTAACTTGTGCTAGTCTACAGATGCGCGTGCCTTCGGCAAATCATTCGCATGACTGCTGTCAAAATAATTGACATGGCCAATCAAATCAAAGTTGGCAGGGTTTCCTGTTCACAGAAGCAGAGCGCAAAGCGTCAGGTTAATGTTAAAAGAGAGCAAGGTAAGATGGAAGCTGCAAATGATTTAATATTAGTCAGCTGTTTTATGATAATTATGATCTCCCCAAGTTTGGAGAGATAGAGAGATTAAAGAGTTAATTATATGACAGAATTTTGGGTGAACTAAATATAAAAAATAGATATAGTAAGTCCCGTATACTTTTTTATACATTCCCCAAGAGTGAATCAAACATATTTTATTACTAAAGGTATGATGAATCACTTGAATGACTGACTCAGTAACTCACTCATAAAGATAGTATAATATACATTGTGAAATTTTCATGTATTTTCTTAACATATTTTATTACTAAAGGTAATGATTACTTGTTTATGTTGAGTAACCGCTCTGACAGATTCAATGAGTTTAAAGAGCCATTACACTAATTTAACTTGTGAATTCTGTTTGAATGATTCATTAAAGGGCTAGCTGGTAAGAACTGTTGAATCACACTACACTAGCTGTGATGTATGTTTTTGTTTCACTAAAAAGAACTGGTTTAAATAAGTCATTTGTTTTTTAATCAGATTACACTGACTGCGCAGTATGTTATTACTTTTAAGCCTGCAAGAAAAACACAAAGTAAATGTTTTTTTCTCACCATAAATTGGCAAAACACTGCCTTTTTTATCATACAATATGCAATTCGGACTCAAACACAGATAAAATGGCAACTTTTGCCATGTGGTTGTAAATTCATCAGTGGGGTCTGCCACTGAAATTCAGTGTAGGAAACACTGGCATACAGTAAATTATCGATCTTGGTATTTTAAGAATAGATATAAAAATCAAGTTCAAACAAAGCTTGAGATTAATTATACAAATATTTTTAACTAGACCTACTTCACACATGGCATATGGTGAAGGTAGACTTCTATCCTGAATGATAAAATATTTGACACAGCAAGAGACATCCCTCAGACTCACTTGGTCTGGCCTCGTCCAAAAATCACATACACACACTCGCCTACAAACACAAACGGCTGATTTGCTGGACATTGTTGATATTATTGCAGGGTCCCGGAGGCGCTCGTTTGAGCCCTGGCTCTACATCCTGACCGGTTTGATTCTTTTGTACGCCCTCCAACCTGCACGGCCGGGGACTTCCAGAGGCAGAAGAAGATTTATGAAGCCCCCGTGGCCTGGGGTTAAACCCCGCTGCCTTCCACCAAGAGGATTCCTTTTCAAAACAATAACATCCAGTCCCGGCCTCCTTTGGGACGGCCCGCAGCGGTGTTGACGCGATGTGTTTGTCTTGACAACTGCCGCCGTCTGCATAAACGCTAAACGTGTGCCACTACTGTATCCTGAACCTGATATTGAGAGGCTCCATATGTAAACATATGTACTACTGCTACTGGGAAAAGCTGCCTATCTTTCCTTTTTATGACTTTCTGATTCCAGTTACAAATAAAAAAAAATGTTCAAATAAAGCCAAACCTCTGTACTGTGCAACCTTCCTCTGTGCTACTTTACAAGGTTACATCAGATATAATATTTGCTAATTTTGCCCCAAGCATATCCAATGATGACAGCCACAAAATGACATTTCTAACATGATCAAAGTTTAGTTTTGTAAAACACAGTTGTTCAAGTGTACAGTTTCCCACTGTAAAACATTGAACGGGGTAAGGTGATAAAGAATGTAACATTACTTACTGCCTTCCATAACTTGTTTATAATTTCTCTTCGGCTTTATGACCCTCCCTACCCCCTGTCTAAACCTATAACATCTAACCTCAACCAAACCTCAAACTACAGTAGAAAGAATGACACTACTGCTCGAGTGTCTTAGAAAACCAGACAATATCCTCATCCTAGTACAGACCAAACGTTTCCCAAAGTCTCATTATTCAAATATCTTTTTGTGACTCTAATGAATGAAAAGGGGAGGGAATTAGGGACTTGAAATGCATGTTGCTTTACGAAATTTGGGCTTACAAGAGGGTCTCTTGATCCAAAAACCTGCAGGACTTGTAATTAATCTAAAGACGTCATGCTACACATCTTTGAGGAACAGAATGCAACCTTCGGCCAAACTAATCACCAAAACTAAGGTTATTTAAGCGAGTCTGCCATTAAAAGCACTCCAATCTGAGAGCATTACTGTAGGAAAATCAATCTTCTGAAACTTTAGGGGATGCAATGAAACATTTACTGAACAAAACCTGGGAAAAAAACATGAAATTTGGGGGGGGGTGTACTAATAAAAATTAATCACAATTTAAAGCAACACCTTACCCAAAAAAAGCTTACACACCCTCAGGCTATCCAAAGTCATCAGAGGAAATTTATCATTACATCACTTGCTGACCTATGCAGTGAAAGGGTGCAGTAAGAACAGCTGATAAAACATTAACAGCTGATTAACATAAATTAAAGTCTTGTGAAGAGAAAAGCTGTATGTCTGTAATAAACAAATCCATCATTAAAATACTTAAAACCACTTCTTCCTGCTAAAATACAAGTCCTCTATCATCCTCTGACTTGTCTGATTTAGGAGAGAAATGCGAACAGATCAAGCACAATATATAAGCAGAAACAGTCCAATTATAAAGAAATATAAAAGAAAAATTTTGATGTGAGAGGACAACAGAGAAAGGACTTTTTCACTGGAAGAACTGTTATTATGAACTACAGACTTGCATTTTGGCCAGAAGTGACAGTTTAAGTTAAAACGCCTAACGCCTAAAATTTGTTTCTTACAAACATGCAGTTTTCACGTCAAAAAATGTTAATTGGATAACTTGTGGATTAGTGTGATGTTTTTATCAGCTGTTAGGACTCTCATTCTCAGAATGTCTTTGTATTTTTTCAAAATCCCAAAACTTTTCCAGGTTTAAATTACAGCAGATCCTCAATCCCAGATTTTCAATGTGGTCTCAGACTTCTGGAGCCCACCGTACATCTTTCATTGCTCATGACTCATGCCCTAATGCAACAGCAGCCACCGTGGCCTTCCTGTCAAAAGCCCATCGGGTTTCTTCAGAGGGCTGAGCTGAGGTTTTGGTGGAGCTCTTTGGAAATATAGCATATGGGGACCAGAATCACTGTTGGTCTGCCTCCACGAGTGCGAGAGAGCAAACTGAGCTACCACTGCTGTCAGCGAGCCGGCCGCATTCAATCTCACTACGTTATATTTAATTTCAAGAACACTGAAATGTCAGCTGCATAATCAAAATGGCAACAAATATGTGTTTGTTTAATGCAAAAGTACTTCTGTAGACAGTGCAATTGACCATATTTCCTATTGCACATTGGGGACCGCAGCTATTTTAATACACTTCTCTGTCTGTCTACGGATTAAAAAAAAAAAAAATCTTAAAATGCGTAAAAGGATCCAGAAGACCATTAACCTAGTCCGGGCTAAGCCATAAACCTCGTCTGGCCCATGTTGCCAAAACCGACCGTGCGGTCGGAAAGCCAGCCCTGCTACACTGGAGTGTGGCATCACTATAGAGGAAGACATGGAAAGGCCAAACACCACCAAGAGTCACAATAAAGGTTTGCAGGCAACTGGAAAATAAGGCAACATGTGGAAAAAATGCGACAGAGAATGACAGAAGAGAGCAGAATGAACGCATGCAAATATCTCACACTGAAGCAGATGCCTGGACAACATCAAAAGCCACCAAAACCATAGCCTTTGATTTATGAGGATATGAATTTCTAACAATATTAAATGGCTACTTCAGACAAGGAAAAACACCTACTTTACAAACTGGTCTTAAATTTGAGCTTGAATTTAGTTTTAAATGTCATTCAAGACAGCTGTGTAGCATTACAAATTTTAAATGCTACAGATATTATATAACAGATATTACAGGCATTTTAACAGATCCCTGCATGCCTATATTATCAAAAAAGGGATTTTTTCTACTTTTAGGTTCTTAACTGAAAATGAAATTAATAAAAACAATCAAAAATTGTTCCGATTTTACAATGGCACTAATTAGGGTCAGTATAGTTTTATAGTGGTTATATTTCTACAGTTATGCCCCTAAAATTGTTTTCTCATGCTAGAACAAAGATTTATAGCTTACAAGTCCCAAAAGAATAGAGCTTTAGAGCTTTTTTAGAGCTTTGCGCACCAACTGAACCAAAACTGAGTATGAAAACTATTCAAGGATCATTAGCTAAAACTTAAGACCGCCTGCTGTAAACCTCTCAAGTCAGTGGTCAGAAGTGAAATCTGAAATAACAAAGGCGGACATGTGGTTTAGTCAAAGAGCTGGTGCAGGTTTTTAGTCATCAAATAATCAATAACATATTTTACATGCAATGTCAATAAAAAAATAAATGTTTTAAAAAGGTTTCTATATATTTGTTTTGCATTTTAATGTGGTAAATTACCATTTTTACTACTAATAACACTTTCTTAAAATATAAATAATTATTAAATAATATTAATAGTTTACCCAAAAATTACAATTTCACCACCCTCAGGCCATCTAAGATGTAGATGAGTGTGTTTCTTCATGTGAGCAAATGTTGAGAAATTTGGTTTTAAATCACTTGATCCTCTACAGTGAATGGGTGCCGTCAGAATGAGAGTCCACAAATTGTATAAAAGCATCACAATAGCACTTACTTTGTAATGAACAAATCCATCAAGAAGACGTTTTTAACTTCAAACTGTTGCTTCCATAATATTCATTTCCCCTAATGAAAGAGTCATCTAGAATGAATTATGAGTGAAATATGCACAGATCAACCATTGTTTACAAGCAATACTAAACAAATATGTTGGTGGAGACTGATGTGAGAGGACAACAGGTGATGGACTTTTTCATAGGAGAAAGCATTATTATGAATCAGAGATTATGGATTCTGATGGCACTGCAGAGGATCTGTTGGAGAGCAAGTGATGCAATTTTTAATTTTCTAAATCTGCTCTGATGAAGAAACAAACTCATCTACATCTTGGATAGATAAGGGAGAGTTTTGGGTGAAAGATTCCTTAACATAAAGGAAAAATTAAAAAAAAAATATTATCCCTAGGTTATTGTAAATATTAAGTCATCTTAAATATCCCCAAAATCATCTCAAAACTTTCATTACTATTGTCTGTCATCATACACTCTGTCTAAGTTTGCAACAACTGTCTAATGCTGGTTGCAACAACTAAAATAAAGCATGACCAGATAAGTCCAATTCATTAACAAATGAAGATCTCAGATTCTTTTCTCAGCAATATTCTCTGGTTGTAAAGGTACTACAACTGTAACTATAAAAAAAGAAAGGCCATTATGTCTGGGTCTTTTATGAATTATAACCATACAATATCCAAAAGAAGTCATCTCGGACAGCGATGGAACAAAAAACTAGACAAATAATTTCCTCTGAGTTCAAAAAGAACAAATTGGGCACAGGAGACCTCTGACAAAAATGACATTTCCGACTCGGGAACAGGAACCCGGGACAATGGAAAACATGACACAACAGCCACAAGCACCTCATCACTTTATTTAGGGGTCCAAGTGAAGTCTGGAAGGATGTAATTTAAAAAACGTCCTGCCATCATATCAGCATTAAATCTCAAATGGATGGAATTGGTGTAGCATATGGTAAGCATACTTCAGAAGCAAAGGGCAGTAGCTTGTTTTTACCTTTTCACTCGGAAGAAGCTGAAGTCAATGCCCTGGCCTCTGCATCACAGTGTAGATGTTTACTTGTGTAATAGAAGAGGACATGGGGCAAATTATTGAGCAATGCACATTTGAGACAACGAAACAGCCTGTAAAATTGTATTTTGGTAAACCAAAACTAGGATTACGCTTTTTTTTCTCTTCCAGCATACTGCAGAGCTGCTTCCAAAGACAAGATCCAATGTCTCAAGACAGAAAACTGTTGAGAAGCAGATTTACAGTCTATGGTAACAAAGTATGTTTACTGGCAATGCTGTTCTGCGACGGCTGCTATTGAAGAAAGAAGAAAAACACCACAGCACTCAAAGATTACAGCTGTGACAATGTTATCCTCTGTTTGGACACATGTCTCAGGGCTCTCTGCCTGAACTCTCATGCTACGCAAACATAAGTGTCTTTTGCAATCGCCTACTTCTTGACAGATGGATATTTCAAATGCGCAGCCAGATGAAGCATTTCACCTAAGATGCATTTTCCACATCTGGATAGCCGATAGATTATACTGTATATAAATGTGTTTACTGAAATATGGAAAATAAAAATCCTATAGAGTCTGAGGTAAATCAAAAACAGTCATCGGTTACTTGCATTTCCAAGTTATGAACTCGCAAACGTAGCAAGACATACGATCCTTGAGGGTCAAAACAACATTATTACGGAACTAAACCAGCCATTATGACAATAACTTAAAACTAACATTTGAACATATGACTTCAGAATCAAATAACGTTTCCAGAACATTTAAACATAACCAAAAGCTATTTTATGCATGACAATGAAAAATTCTGGACCCAAATGTGGGCTAGAAGCAAGTTTCAAGGGACGGCAAGAGTATCAGTGAATTATGACCTAAATTTTGGTCTGTTTTTCACAAAAAAATTTTTATTTTTTTTGTCCTTATATCACTAGTTCCTATTCCAGTTGGAACTGAAAGGTGTAAAAATGCTATTAGTACTATATTAAAGCATCAAATAAATGTTTTAAATAATAATTAAAATTCACAAGAAGAAAGTAGCACATCCTGTAAAAATGGGAATGTTACGATGTTCCATTTTTACATTCGGCAAACTCCTTTAAAGCAGATGGATGGATATAATAGCAGCGAATTTGGCAGGACATTCACATACCGTGGGCAAATCGATGGAACCAGTAGTATCCCATGTCCACACCGAAAAACGCAAGCCACCACGTCCAAGCTGAATCCCAGGGAAGCTCCAATAAACGGAAGTTGTTCCAGACATAAATATAAGATGACAGTTCCAAACTTCTCATCATGAGCTGAGAAAGACAGCAAAAGAGCTGAATTAAGTTACACCAGTAGAGCCCATCAGCAGATAAACAAGCCTATTTGATGGAAACTGCATGAGTAAAACATGAAATAACATTAGATTTGTTCTCAGTTTCTTTCTGTGCTCAAAACAAAGCATAATCTCCTTGTAAGGTCAAGTGTCATCTGATATAGCGTATGACTATCGACAAAATCAGGTTTTGAAATCTAAGACTTTCTTATGTTTCGTAACTATAGACATTTGAAGGACCTGTTGGAAAGTTGTTGTCAACTCACTGAGGCAGACGGGACATCATGCCTGCGGACAAAGACGTGATGAAGTCGTTTATCTTGATGCGAGGGCCATCTGTCTTTAGCCATCCCAACACAATCTCCAATAATATCAAACCAGTGAAATATGGTGTGGCCTACAACACAGAAAAATCATAAATCCGGCTGTGAATGAAAATAAGAATAACAGTGTCCCTAACTTTAAATATTGTGTTCATACTCTTCCCTAACCTTGTAGTACATCTGATGGAAATGTTTAAAGGCTGCATCTTAATATAAAAGATTGAGTCAAGTTTTGCAAATGTAACAGCCCTAAAAGTGCATGTCAAACTAAGCATAAATATTCAACACACTAGGCATCTGTTAGCAAATAATGTCCTTCCTTTGTGTAAGTATGTGGAGTTGTTCTGTAACAAAGTCATGGGTTCAATTCCCTAGAATGCATGAACTATTAACATATAAGGAGGGATTGATACGGACCAGAATTTTTAAGATGATAATTATTTTCATGTTGTGGCCGATGACCAATAAATATCAAATATTAAAATTCTATATTGCCTACATGCATTAAAAACATTCCTGCAATTAAAGCTGTACAGCATGGTGCTAGCAACACCAAGGTCATGGGTTCGATTCAGGGATAAGTGACAAAATGTACAAATGTATGTTTTATAATTTATTTATTTCTATATAAACAATTTATAGCCTGTACATACATAGTATTTAATTTTAATTTAATTTTAGACAATTTCATATATTATATAAAAATTACTTAGAATTAATTTCAAAAATATAATTTATAACTAAAAATAATTAAATACTAAAACTGAACAGATTAAAAAACAAAAAACAAACCAAAATAAAAACAACAAAACAAATCAACCAATAAAATAACAAACATAGAAAATATACTGAACTGTGCATTCCTAATAATGTAAACCCAATGTAACGCAAGCTGGATAAAAGTGTCTGCCAAATGCATACATTTCAATGCAAAGCATGTGCTGGATTTGAGCATTTGGAATTGGAAGGTTCCACTCGAGTTAGACTCTTTAAACTTATGTAATATTTTATAATTTACCAGCAAGCTTTATCTTTAAAGATTTGGATGTAAAGGAAGTTTTTCAGGATTTCTTAAACTTGGATTACCCATCAAAACCTGGGGCAAATCACAAAAGACCAATTAAAAACTTAACAGATGTGGTGCTGGCAGTACTCTGGGTCACTCTTTGCAGTGTGAAACCCGAGACTCGCTTTCTCACATGCAAACACACGCACGCTGAACTGAGAGAGTGTGGGGGGACACGACAGTATAGAGTAGATCTACAGGTGGAACGGGATATGTGCTTATATGTGTGTGTGTGTGTGTGTGTGTGTGTGTGTGTGTACAAGTGAACTGAGGCAGGATAGACCACTTGGGAACCTCTATCACACGCAAACCTGGACACATCTGGCTGCGGACTGCAGCAAAGCTCTAGCTGCTAGTACTATGAAACCTACTTCTAAAAACTAGAAACTGAAGTTTGTGCATATGAAATTCAACCTAATTAGATATTTAACTTCAGTGAACTATGCTGTTTGCAACAAGTAAACTATAGGAATATGTGAACTTCAATTTCAAAGTTTTGAGAAACTTTTGTTTTAGCATTTTATTTTTTTTTTTAAGAAAAATGAAAACAGCTATTAGCCCTGAAGTAACATATTTCAAGCTTGCAAAAAATGCTGAGGGGCTCTTAATAGTTGTATATAAAGCTTAATTGTGGACTCAGATCTCACATGAAAAAAAATGACATTTGTGAAGCAGATGTTAGTATTTTAGGTTTTTTCTTCAAATGTCTTGGTCAGATTCTGGACGGTTCATGTAACTTTAAACACAAAAAAATATGCAAATACAGAAAATGATTTCTAAAAAAAATGTTAAATGTACTGTCAATTCAACTTCATACAAATTTCAAATACACACTTTTTATTGAGATTTTATTGTTTCAACTTTGCTTTTATCGTCTATCTGTGATATGTGGACAGTCTGAATGACAGCTTTTTAATTATACTCCAAATTCAAACTTATGAGAAAAAAATCTAGAATGTAGAAGCAGAAATTCATGTATTGACCAAGACAAGAAAACACAAGAGAATTTCTATTGTCTCACCCACACACATAAAGAGACAGAAACTTCAAATAAAATTCTGCAGGAATGGTGAGCGAGGCAATTTAACAAGTGTGTGTTTGTGACAGAATTACAACAATTAGGATCCCTGCTGTGTGGTTAATTGCAATTTCTCTATTCATGTGTTTATGGAGGCCTGTAAAAACGTGAGTGTTTTACCTCAAATAACAAACATGTGTTGATTTGAGTGCAGCCAAACCAAAAAACACACATATGGGTCTGTTAAAATGTAAAGAGCGAGCTCCCCGCTGTAGGGATTAAAAACCTAAACAGGTGGCAGACTTATTTTCCAATTGTCGCAGGCATGATGCTCACTGTTTTGCACGTTAATGAAAATGAAGAAACCGCACAATTAAAGGTACAATATGCAATTACGGCATCATTTAAACCTGTGGTGTCAGACGTGATGTTAGAAAACATGGGTGGAGTAGCCAATAAAGTCAAAAAGATCATCATGTCAAAGTACTTGACAGCGTTTGTTAGTGCAGTAGTAATAATACTGACGAAACCCTGAAGCAATCATGATTACAGATGTTTTGTTTACAATAATATACTGACCATATTATGAAACCTGCTTTATACTGTATAGACACACATATATGTATTTATATATATGTGTGTGTGTTTGTGTGTGACCCTGGACCACAAAACCAGTCATAAGTAGCACATGTATATTTGTATAAATATCCAACAATACATTGTATGGGTCAAAATTATTAGTATATTAAGTAAAGATCATGTTCCATGAAGATATTTTGTAAATTTCCTACTGTAAATATATGAATACATAATTTTTGATTAGCAATATGCATTGCTAAGAACTTCATTTGGACAACTTTAAAGACACTTCTCTCAATACTTAGATTTTTTTGCATCCTCAAGTTCCAGATTTTCAAATAGTTTTATCTCGGTCAAATATTGTCCTATCCTAACAAACATACATACATACATACATCAATGGAAAGATTATTTATTCAGCTTTCAGATGATGTATAAAGCTCGATTTAAAAAAAAAAAAAAAATACCATTATGACTGCTTTTGTGGTCCAGGGTAACACTTCATTTCTGTTGCACTTCTGCACAGTTTCTAAGGTATCCTTGTACATTTTGAACACAAACAATGTTGCTATGCGTGCTGAAACAGGAATGGGGACAAAAACACGTAAACACCTCATGCAAGCTCTCTCTGTTGAGTGAGAGTGTGCTGTTGTTGTTGTTGTTGTTGTTGTTGTTGTTAAACAGCGTAGCTCGTTTAGTATAAATCTGTGTATAATCTCGTCGTTGTTTTCCTAAATCCCCCATGAACGCGGTAATGACGTCACACTTACCTGACTGACATATGTGGGCACCTCTTGAACAGTCGCGAATGATGATTCATTAGGAGTCATGAGACTGAACAGCATACGAACCCCCTGAGAAACAGTCACGTTGTTTACTTCTACTTGTGCCATTGCGTTTGTAAATGTGCTAAAAAAAATTGAGACTACAGTATAGATCAGTGGCTCCTCGCACTTCCGGATTAAACAGATGGGCGTTTATGAACACCTACAAGAGTCTGCAACTCTAAACTTCACGACATGAAGAGAGACGTCGTGATCACATGACACACGACAAGAACTTGATAATAAATCGACCTGTAGGCCTGCTTTTATTTTTATTTCAGAAACGCATAGCAAACTGAGCGATTAGATAAATATAGATAATATATAGAATATAATATACATAATAATATTGGCACTTTTTGCATAATTTCACAAAATTACTAAACTAAATGACAACACATAATACAAAGTTGACCTTGATTCCTCTTAGTTTTCTTCACACATTACCTATCCCATCTTAAGTAAACTTTAAGTAGCCAACATTAATCAAGTATGGCTACAGTAACTTTAACTTAAACTTAAACTCTTTCATATGGCACATGATCCTTCATTTTTTTTTTTTTTTTTTAAATAATGAGTACATGAACAATATAACCATGCATAAAAATAAGTTCATCAAAATAAGTAAATGAATAAATAAATAAATAAATAAATAAATACATTTGCAAGGGACAGTAAACAATACTGTATATAAAGACATTAAAGGACATTCAGTACCTGTACAATATGAAAAACTGATTCAATAGTATGTTTTTAAATACTAAAAGTATGCTTTTTTCCTTGAGAATTTACATTAATGGACAGCAAATACTCAATGTTATCACATTTTTATTCTTATAGTTTTAAATAATTTTATTATAAATAATTTAATTTTTATAAATATAGAAAGACAGAGGCCTGTCATATGTGAATCCCTTTAAGGCCACAGCAGCAAACTGTAAATGAACACATATTTTGGAAAAGCTTGTAGTGTCTGCTGCTGTTTTTGGCTTGGACTGTATTTAAAACAATGTAGCTTTTCCTGTCCAGGAGAAAGAACCTAAGAAGTCAAAGGGCAGTAAAAGGCTTTGATGTGAAACAGAGAGTAGCATGACTTTGTGTGTGACCTCTCTATTCCATTGTGCAGGGAGTTCCAGAAATCTCCTTGGTGATACAAAAACATTCAAACAAAATATCTTTTTGTGGTTTCTTCCGTCAAAAGCAGTTGAAGCTACAACTGATTCTTTTGGCAGGACCCTCAGAATCACTGGTCCTTGTGAGCAAACGTGTCTTGATTCTCCTGGCTTGCATTACGAATTAGAATGCAGGCTCACTCTGTGGCGACAGCGAGAACGGACCATAACAATATTTCAGACCTGATTTTGTAATAGAATATGATCCGTTTGCTCACCCACCTCTCAGAATTAAGGCAGAAGTCCTGACCCTGCCTGGAGGAGAAGCTGAATTTAGCATATTCCCCTGCCCCTTCCTTAATAACTTATTCATGTAAGCTCCTCGCTCAGCCTTAGCATATATTCATCTCATAATCATGGTGATGAGTCGCAGACCCTCACTGGATTTCTCTATAGAAACATTCAGCTTACGGCGTGAAGGTGCTGAGGGTTGGTCTTGATGATTAGACTCACAGCTGAATACACAACAACGGTTGTGTATCAGTGCAGAAGGTCCAGTCCAAATTACGTGCAATTAAGGCCCAGAATTTTAGCTTCTGTATAGAGGTCCCTGTTGCTCAGCATCAGCATAAAAGTAGATGCAAAGTGACTCAAGTCATGCGACACAAATTCTAACTACTACTTAACAAATCTTTCAAGATTATTCACTACTAAAGGCAGATGTCTTCACATTAAATTAAGATAATTATGTTAAGATTATCAATTTATCATAACTTAAAATCCATCTGTTTTAAGAAAACTGTGTTGGAATAAGTACAGGGAACTTATAAGATTTCAATAATCAGATACAGGCAGCAACAATAGGCATGTGTTTTCTGCTTCCTCAGCCAGGCCACAATTTTATATTTCAGTATTCTTCTGAAATAAATTTTAATTTACCCATATAATTTTGAATTTCTAATTTTAAGTGTATAAAATGTATACTAATTGTAAATATATACATAATGGTGTATATAATGTATTTTTTTTAATATTATTTAATACATTATTTAATATTATTATTAATTATTATTTTTTTAATATTATTTATACATTTTTCAATGAAAGTGTTTTATATTTTTTATCCCAAAATGTCCTATAAAACCACCCCACAGTTCAACCCAATCTTAGCAATGCTACTAAAAGAAATAAGTAAGTATAAATAAATAAATCACAAAATTCACAACCAAATTGTCCTAGAAAACCAAATGGGTGGCAATTCCATCAGCTGGCCTGAAACTGTAGTCAAAAGCCTCAAATCATTCTTCAAGCAGTGTCTTTCATTAGCTGACCTCAAAGAAAGATTCATTTTCGTTTAAAAAAAAAAAAATCATACCAAGCAACATATGAAAATTTATTGTTGAAGCATGTGGTATTGTGTGCAAATGATACAGCTGTCAGATTTTTGCAAAATATGAATGCTTATATTTACATGACATAATATCATCTGAAATGTTTTTGAAGGCACGCTTGATTGATCATTATTCGGATGACATCAACATTGTACAAAAACATACAGTAGAAATCAATTAAGGCACAGAAATTGACAGTGCAAACTAAAACTTACACCTTTTCAATGCAAGATCAGAATGGAATGTTGTTGGGCCAGATTGGACTGCTAGATTCTGTCTTTCAAGTAAAGAGCAGTAGAGGGGTACTTTAATGGTGCTGTAAGTGATTATTTTATGGAATAGCATGCAGAAAATATCCATGCAACCTGACAGAAGTCCCTAGGCTCTGTGAAGAGCTACACAAATCTGGGATAATATTCGGCTTTGCTGACAGGCAGGATTTTAAAATGACTTACAGCACCTTTCAAAAATGTCAACAAATTCTGTCAAACAAGCAAGGCACCTTTTTTTGTGAAAATTGATGCCAGGGTATCGCACATATTCTGTATCATCCAAATGCACAACAACACATCAGTCCTGTGTACATTTTTACACTGTCACTACTCTGAGGCGTCACAGGAACTGTCCTGATAGGTGCCTCCTCATTGGCACATATGGTCTTTGTGTACTTTCAGTCCATACGTAACATAATCCCTAACATAACATAACTCCAGATAAGCATCGAAAGGCAAAAGGGATCTGTTTGTATCATAAGTGAGCATGCTCAGAGCTCTGGTCGCTGTCGTGGCTGTCCTCATTGTTGATAAGCAAGTCCGGTGTATGGTGGAGTCCGGGAATTCCCGAAAACTCAGAAGGAAGCAGTGTTCCCTTCTTCACATTCACAAGCTCTTTTTCTCTCGCTACCGCCCCCTGTTGGCCTCCTTTAACTCGCTTCCACTTCATCCGTCTGTTCTGAAACCACACTTTAACTTGTGGGAAAGAAAGACAACATGAGTTACCATGTTCTAATAATTTACATCTACTGTATGGTTCCATGAAGAAACTTAAACATCCATGGAACCTTTCCATTCCACAAATGGTTCTTAATAGTGGGAAATGGTTATTAAAAAGTTCTTTATGGGAGTTTGGAATGTTCCATGGAAGGTTCTTTGGGAACCCAAATTGGTGCTTACATAGGGAAAAACATTTTGGAACCTTTATTTATTTATTTTGTTAAGAGTGTAATTTGTCTTCAGCAATTTAGTGTGTATGTTCGCTAGTTTGTGCAGATGATCTGTTTACTGTGTTTTTTTGGCAGAGTGATTGGAGAGGTGGATCAGGCCATGACTCACCAAACTCCAGTAAGCTAATATCCCTCGATCAGGTGCAAAAGAGCCATGCGATCAGTTGACCGCCCTGCTATTCTAAGGCATGATTCACAAAGTTTGGAATTGTGTTTCTCTGAAGAAGTTGGAAATATAACATGGCTTTCAATGCACGTATTTGGCAGCTATTTCCAGATCAGCAATAATTGGAGCCCATCTGTTTTGTGGCATCAGACGTTTCTGTCTTTTCCTTGCGAGTTCAGTCAGAGCCAGTATTTACGTTCCCAGAATGATGATTTAGCTGTTTCTTAAATGGTCACTGCAGTGCAAGTAAGGCTCGCTGGGGGACCGGGCCACCATACAGTAAAATTTATTTCTGGAGGGGTATAATATTGTAGATAGTCACATGAAATGGACTGGAATTCTTCATACGCAATCAGACATGAGGAATACCAGGCTAAAATCAGCAAAATTATGTCATTTGAAGTATTTTTCCCAAATGGCTATCAATGGCTTTCAGTGGCCACTATACAATAAAATTTATTTCTGGAGGGGTATAATGTTATAGATAGTCTTATGGAATGGACCAGAATTCTTCATACGGAATCAGACTTGAGTAATACCAGGCCCAAATCAATGTAAACTGAACTTTTTTTTTTTTTTTCAAATGGTTATCAAACATAAGTTCAAAGGCACATTTTAATGTTTTTTAAATTACATACAAAATGATTTGTTCAGCTAATGTTTCAAGACATGTTTCAAGTCTACTAGAACACTATTCAATTGGCCACCCAAGTTCATTACTGTCAGCACAGTAAGACTGCACCCTTAAAATATAACTGCAGCGTTTGCAATTCTTCTCTCAGCCTGAAAACACTGAGTATGCCACTGCTTACAGGTTAGTGCATGCATGTCATTAGACAAAGACAAACAAAATATAGAACTAGATATGGATTTTCAAAAAACAACAACAAAAAACATCACTTGCATGGCAGCATTGGGAAAAACTTAAAGTTGAAGTCTGGTTCAGTGTAAATGAAATCAGAGACACTCTGCAGTTGTCATAAAACTAAGCACACATCTTGACCTCTCTTGGTTGGATATGAGAATCAAAACAACACGACACTGTCTTTGCAGCGGCAAGACGGCCATATGGTTAAACTGATGCAAGAAAAAAAAGTCAAGCATGCAAAAAAGCCAATGACGATGAATTCGTCTCAAAAATTAAAAAGTTATTTATATATATACGTAAATGTATGAATTATAATCTGATAAATAAATAAAGTTTAAACAGTTTGTGTGTTAAGCAGTTCATACTGAATGAATTGGAGTTTAATTCTTAAGGATCAGTATAAGTCTATGGGAATATTTCACACTTTAATTTAAAATTTATTTAAAAAAAAGTTACAAATAAATAAAAAGAACAGATATAAACTGTATAAATAAATAAATACAAGTTTGAACGGAATTTGAATGTTCAGACTAAATTAACCATAGAACTTCTATTCTAATCATTGAGGAATATTAGATTTTAAAAGCTGAACAGTCTATCAATATAAGTCAATGGTAATTTCTTCAAAATGTGAAGAAAAAAAAAATAATAATAATAATTAAATAAAAATGTATTATTAATTATAAATAAAAAATAAGACTGAATTCTTAAGTAGTCATGTAGTTCAGACTTAATTAACTGAAGGAGTTTAAATATAAACCCCTAAAACATTTAGGAATATCAATGCAGTGCTGTCTTGCAGGGGCTGTAATAAATTTAATCAAAGATAGTTGTTTTAATTAGGCTCTGCAATATTATTATTATGATTAGTAACCATTTTACATGTGCAAAATGGTGGTGGCTCTACAGTCATAGTACTACTCCTGCCACAAAGATCCAGAACTCCAGCAGGTTCACACAGGGATCACATTGCAGGAGACGGATTTGCTTACTTGTCGTGTGGCAAGGTTTTTAATTCTAAGCCTTGGGAATGTATCCCCAGAGAATGTAGCATAATTTAAGGCCACAGATGTCACATCCTTGTGGGATCCTTGGAAAACTGCAAAGTCTGATCAAACAGGAAGTTCTAGAAACACATTTGTAATCTAAAATACTGTGACGTTTTGGAGATATTATTAATTAAAGAAACTGCATGGCTCATTGAGCAATTAAAAAAAAAAAAATGTTATGAATGGTGTTTCGAATAAAGCCAGAATGACCTGCCAATGATGTAATTCCAAAAACAGCACGCATTATGTCATCTCTTTATGTATGTAAAAGTCAATAAACTTCAATGGTTTAATAAGATTACATAGTTGTTTGGTTAAAACATCAAATAGTTACAACAACCCATATTTCTATGGCACCAAATAAAGCGTCATGTGCTATTTATTTCACATATGGCTGTAGGAAGCACCTTCCCATGTAGAGACCGATTTGTAAGACGGAGCGGCAAGGCGGAAGTGCCTTAGCGGACAGAACTTCCTTCGCCTCTCCCGTTACTTGACTACAGCCAAAAAGAGATCTTCCAGAAACATCTGGAATACAATAGTCCCACTCCATAACCACAGCTGGATAGAACAGCACTAAACCCGGAAAAAAAAAACAGCGGTAGCTTCTGACAGAATGATTGATGAACCGGTACGAGGTCGCGGTCAGTCATCTCACCTGCCTTTCCGTGAGATCCAGGTTTACGGCGATTTCGTACCGCCTCAGTCGGGTCAAATAGTTGTGATGGGCGAATTCTGCCTCCAGTTCTCGAATCTGCTCTTTGGTGAACGCTGTCCGCTCCTTCCTTGGCTTGTTGCTCACATCCGATTTGTAATTCCCATCTTGGGACTCTGAAAAGAAAAAGCAAGAATTGAAGAAACAATTTCCAACAGTCAGAAACGGTCGCAAAAACTTGTGAAGAGCAGCATCAACGTCACATTTCCACAACAAAACGGTCTTTGAAACCCAATCAATGCAGTCGTTCCAATTAAATACAATCTCTGCTGGGTTGAAATCCCAGAAATATCATAAAGGAAAGCAGAGGAATAGTGCCAGTCATCTTTTACGATGCTGCAATTGTTCATGCCAGCTGTTTGTAAAAGTCAACCTCAGCCGTGAGTTTTCATAAACCGCTCTATAGATTCTCACAATGAGTTGGCGCTCACCAGAACACTTTTCAAAGACTTAATTCGCCTTACTGTTAATGGAATCCGCAACCCTTGTAGTTTTAATATGGAACAAAACAGTACTGGAGGATGTGTAAAAATATATTTCCTTAGTTTATTTACCTCAAAATTTTACGAGCGCCTTCCACTCAAGCTGCCAACTCACAACAAATCTCAGTGGAGTGTTTCTTATTCCCTCCCGTGCTCTTGCGCTGTCAATTACGGCGAATTGCTTTCCTTACTTTCAGATGTTTTTTGGAGCGACAGAACATGAACGCATAAAAGCGCATGTATATACAATTACATGCGGTTATTGCTAGAGCTCAATTACGTCAAGTCAAATCTTGAATGGGAAACATTAAAGGTCAGTGAGGAAATGTCAAATTAGACCTGCAATCCATTCTACCAAAGACACATGCACTTCTGTTGTTTTGACATTGGAGGAAGGAAATTTTATTCTTTTTTGAGAGACGTGTGCCTTCATCTTGCTGTGACTCACTTTCAAAGGGCACATCAGGCTTTTGGGTTCATTTATCTTGGGGTGTGGAGGGGGTGTTCTAATCCAACTACCAATTCAAAACCCAGCTGTAAATAAGAGTCAGATTTAATGAGACCCCATCCGCAAGTTGCTTTGCCATTTCAACAGAAATCAGCATGACATTTCAAATACATCAATTTTTTTTTATGTTTTTCCAATGGTAAAATACTTTGTAATATCATGTTTTAAATGGAAAGTTCACCCAAAAATTACTATTGTGTTAAATGTACTCATTGTCATGGTGTTCCAAAATTGTATGACTTTCTTTCTTTAGTGGAGACATATGTATTTTGGACCCCACTTACTTTTATTGTACAAACAAAAGAGTTAAAACATTGTTCAAAATATCTTCTTTTGTATTACACAGACAATAGAAACTAAATTAATACTTTTTTCTTTTTTGGTTGATCTATGCCTTTTAAACTGTTATCAAACAGATTTTCCCCAACAACCCCTCTCAACTGCTATTGGTCATCCAAACAGATAGCCCCGCCCATAAACACCCGTTATTGGTTGAGTCACTTCTGCTGTGTCAGGCTGGTCGGATATTACAACAAACAGAACAATGTTTTGAAAACAGTTAGAGAGAACTTCAAGTTAAAAAGGGAGAAGAATTTTAAACGATTTCAATTTTAATATACCCATCACCTTGAAGATCTCACTATAGGTGGAAGTTCAAATGAAGTGTCAAATCGCGGCTGTCAGCTACATCATGGTGGCTATAAACACATGCTAGATGTGTTATTTAACAGTATTATTTACAGGTTGGGATTTGCAGAGGCTGACAAGGACGTAGAGTTTATGCAATGATGATATTGTAGGTAGTTTAACATAGAAGTTGCACTCTATGGTGTCTCTCCTTTGAACAAATAATCATCACGTGATTTCTAGCGACAAAATGTTAACTGTGACGACCCTGATTGTACCTAGTTTTAGCAAAAATTTCTGTGAATTTGAGTCATAAAAAAAAAGAGTTCGGCTGAATGCGGGTCTGATTAAAACAAGCGCAGAAAGGCACGTTTATTGCGGGCTAAACGCAGCCATTGTGGAGTGAGAAAAACCAACACGAGCAGCGTTTCACGAACAGAGCTGCTCTGAGTTAAAGCAACTTTTCCCGGCTTCCCGACACGGCGGTTACACCACAGCAATTAGGCCTGCGCCTTAACTTTTAACTCTTCTTTAAAAAAAGCAAAGCACTGGGAAAAAAAGGAGCAGGATGGCCTGAGCTTTCAAAGATGATTTTAAAAACTACAGCTACAATGAAAATTTAGACATCTACTTTAATATTCTAGTTACACACGCTGAAGCCGAGCTATATTGGTGGGAAAAAAAGAAACCAAAATGAATATCACGCAAACCCACATGACAAAATACACGCTAGGCTGCTGTCTTCTATCCAAACCAGGCATGTGCTGTTTCATTTGAACAGCCACATATGCTTTGAATAAATCAAACAATATTTCTTAAGATGTCCACATTTTGATTATTAAATTATCCCTTGTTGCACTGAATGATGCTCATTATAAAATCATTCTATGAAGCAGAGACTTTTATTCATCCATCAAGTTGTGTGACAGTTTACACTAATAGAAAGAATACTGAAACGTTTTAATAACTTAATTTGTACATTTAAATACGTTTTGAAATCTACAATGCTCAAAATAGAACAACACTGTTTAAACCCACAATACATATCTATGAGAATTACATTTGCAGAAATGCAATACATGTTTGGGGCAAAACAACCCTTGAAACAATATTAATTTGCTATAACATGGTTATTACTCTATATTTATTTGTAAATCTCACTTGCACTGTCAACACTGTAATGTGTTTGATATCTTAGGAAAAACACATCTGACAGCTTGTATGTGTAATTCATAAATGTCACATGCTGAAAATTGAGACAGAATTTGACTGCTGAAGAATATACATAAACAATATGAATAATACATTTTTTATACATGCATATGTGTATAAACTAGTGTGGAGTCATCTACTTTTGTTAGACCTTTCCAGCAGTGAAATAAGTATATTTATATTATGTTAATTTTGGGTTGGCGCAAATGAGAATAAATCAACATCTGCAGGGCTGTGCCTCTTGTGTGGACCTGAACTTTGTTTTAAAGGGCAGAAACTAGTTCCCTTTGAAGTAACAAGATCGTAAAAATACATTTTATGATCCATTTAATGCAGTGTTAAATTGATTTTTTAACAGTAGTAGCAACTATTCCAGACAAAACAAATTGAAGATGCCCATCAGATTGAACCAGCTTCTTTTGCAGTGAACCGAAAACTCTTCAGTTTACTTCATATCTCCCTGTATGTTTTACTCATCAGCTAAACTAAAAATAAAGTAACAGTATATTCCCATTCCGACTCCAATGTACAAACAAATTATATTCAAAGAGAAAGCTGCTCATAGCACTCCTGTCATCTAATGTTCGGCTTTTTGTGTTAAATGCCAACACAGGCGTCCCCGTTCTCTCTCTCAGGCCATGGCATTAGTTACTTTACCACAAGCGTTATTTTCTGCTTGCCAGAAAAGTGATGAGATGAAACAGATGAGACTGAACGTGAATCATGCGTGCAGTTAAATGCCCACACAAGAGTTATAATCTGCCCTCTGCTAGCCAAAATAATTGCTTCTGTGCGTGTCAGCCAACACCTACAAAACTCTCGCGCAAAAAAACACGGCTCCACATTTCCGAACACTGCATTGAAGAATCTTTTCCGAAAACACTAGCACTACACTCAGTCTGATAGTGAAGGCTTTTAAAATGCACTATGACTTATTCAATTCTGTTTTCAGTTACAATAAAACAAACTTTGATGTTTTAAGAGGAACCTTTTGTGTTTAATGGGGACTAAAAAAATTCGATGACAAAAGAAGTGATATTCCAGAAAACATTAAGAAAATATCAACTTCCAAAAGAAAGTCAATTTTATTTATAATTTTTCTATAATTTATAGATAATTTATTTTATGTAAACATCATATATAAATATAAATAAAACATTTATTAGTATATAATTTTAATATAATATTTGGAAAATAAAATATACATTATAGCTAATATTTGGAGAATATATATATATATATATATATATATATATATATATATATATATATATATATATATAGTGTATTTTTAAATGTTACATGTATTGATATAATATTTAAAAAGTAATTATATATTTACCATTTTAATTTAAATAATTCTATCTATCTATATACACACACACCTACAACATATAATTAGATTTGACAAATGTAATTTCAAACAATATGACACTCCTACAGTATATGACTTTTTATGAAAAATTACTTGTTCAGATTAGATCCTTTGCTTTTAATCTAAGGATAAATGAGTTTAAAATAAAAATGAGCTTGTTTCTTACCAGAACTGTCACTTCTTCGTTTGTTATTCCTTTTCTCCGCCTCAGCCGGAGACATCGTATGACGTCCGAAATCCCCTCCAGGAACACAGGAGGCACCTGAGGGCACCCCTCCTCCGAGGCTTGGTGTGCTTGCACAGAGGCTGGGGCCCCCGGGGCCCATATCTGAAGATCTTGAATCAGGGGCCGAGATGCCCAGTCCTAGACGGGTGCTGGCTGGAGAGGCGCTGGCGGTCTGCGGTATGTGCCATCCGGTCTGCTGCGGTTGGGGTACATGATGATGATGCTGCTGGGACATGGGTGGCCCTCTCTGGTGCCCGTGTCCCCCAAACAGTCCCCCATCCTCACCTGGGTAACCGCTCACGATGCAGGTAGAAGAAGGAGAGGAGGTGGAGAGGTCAGAGTAAGAGGAGAGGTGCTCGGAGCGACCGTGAAGGGCGAAGGCGGGGTGCAGGGCCTGCGGAGGGGCATGAGGGCTGCGCAAACAGCCGAACAGCGTGTGATCCATCGCATGCATCAAACCAGCCGCCAGTGGAACAAAAACCACAACAAGAAAACTTCCCAAACGGCAGAAACACAAAACACTCCGTTGCTTCTCACTTCAAACAGTGTCTCCTTTAAAAAAAAGACGAAAATGAAGGAAAAGGAAAAAATGTGTCTGTACACGTGTGTGTGTGTGTGTGTGTGTGATAATCCCATGCACGTTGCGATCGAGAGTTGCCAGGCAGTGCAGCTGATGATGATGATGAGAGCTGGATCTCAGTTGACAGTCTAGCGCAGACTGCGGCCCAGCTGAGAGGGAAAGGTGCTTCCTAACAGTGGCCGGGCTTTTGGGCAATGGGTTGGGACTGAAGGAGGGGTGGGAGATGTTATAAATAGGGCCGTAACATGAGAGGGAGGCTGGGTCACAGAACCCCACCACAACTGTCCACTGAAGCGAGCCAGTCCAGCCCTGCAGCTCCATACATCTAAAACATGACAGAAAATAACAGGCAGATTTTCAGTTCGGCCCTTTTTGTGATTTGTGTTCAAAAATATTATTTTTTTCTTTTTCTCCCAAAAGACAAAAGGCAAATTGGTTGAGAAGGTCGTAACAACTGAGAGGGGTTTAAAGTGTTAATGGGTTGTTGATCTTCAGCACTTTCTCCTCATTTGTGAGGATGATTTAGAGGAGAGGAGATCAGTGCTAGAAGCCACTAAGCTGTAAATCTTCTTCTATTGGAAGTTTGACTGAACAAGTAGTGCTGTCATGCTTTTTGTGCAGTCCATCGACAATCGACAAACCACCTACAACAACCACCAAGTATAAATGATTTTTTTTTTTTTTTTACAGTAACTACTCATGTTTTTATATATATATATATATATATATATATATATATATATATATATATATATATATATATATATATATATATATATATATATGTATATATAATATACTAAAGTAGAAAATTTTCTACTTTATTAAATTCTGAATAATTCTAATTAAATGTGATTATGTTAATAATTTATTATTTAAAAATCTGGGGACGCTTACATTTTTTTTAATTTTTGACTTTTTTATGTTGTTTTATGCTCACCAAAATCTGCATTTATTTGATCAAAAACACAGAAAAACAACCATGTGAAATAATGTAACAAATTAAAATATATTTTAAACTGTGATGACAAAGCTGTGCTCCTTTATATTTCTATGGAAACAGAAGACTTTTCTTTAATGAATATAAAATTCAAAAACAGCATTAATTTGAAAATATAAATATTTTGTAACATTATAAATGTCTTTGCAATAACCTTAAATCAATTAAATGCAACCTTGCTGAATAAAAACATATTTTATTCAGCATTATTAAAAAGAAAACTCTTGCTGACAAACTGACCCCAAACTTTAGAATAGTAGTATACACTGTAAAACAATATTTTTCGAAATTGTAAATAACAGATTATTGTAACATATTTTACAAGAAAATACTTTTCTCTTCTTCAGTGTCATTTGTTACTTGCCATTTTGTTTGTGAAATTTACTAGCAATTTCTGAGTGAAAAATACTGTCTACACATACACATTATTCTACACATACACTATTATAAAACAACATTATTTATACACATACACACACACACACTATACAATATACATATATATATATAATTTTTTTTTTGTCAAAAATGGCAGATACATGCATAATTATATTAATTTGCTAAACTAGTTTAAAACGTGTTCAAAATGTATAATTGTTTTATGGGCAGAGTATACACACATGTAGATGTGTATACACATACAGTACTTGTGCAGTCTATAATCCAACAGTATATACCATATACACTTAATAACTTCTCACTTAAATCAAATAAAAGTTTCTTTATGGAATATACATTATCTATAATTTGCGCTCATGGTAGTGTATCATTGTTTTAATCAGAGTAACAGTGCTCATCGCGGCCCACACTGCTCCAGCAGAACTATAACAGCATCACCATTCAAGATGTCCCAAAGGTTTCACCACAGAGACAGATGCGGTGCAACGGCACACAGAGCAGGGCCTTTCCCTGCTCACGGGTAAAAGAAGGAGAGGAAATCAGATGCCTTGTTGGGGGAAATAGCTTTAGCAGATGGGGAAAAGAGTGTGGAGTCAGGGCCTTATTTAGAGAGAGCGGACCAGACGAGAGACGGTCATTCTCATCTCTCAAAGCACCATGTCACACCGCCGACGTCTCGGGTGAGTAACACAAACTCTCTGTTTATCCTGCTTATTAGCCAAATTATCAGGATGGATCTGGATGCTGTTCACACAAGGTTTGTTTTCATAGGCGGTTTCTCTCTTTCGCTATCCGTCATGCCTTCTTGCTCACAGCGGTGCCCCGTGGCATGATTTACTGAGGCCTGATCACATCTCACACGAAGCAGTTTTTTTTTTTTTTCACTTTTAAGGAGACAATTAGAAAAGAGTTGCAGAGGAAGACACATAATAGAAGGAAAGAGAGAGGGAGCATGAGAAAAAAAAAATCAGATACATTACCAACAGTGCGATATATTGAGTCTTCAAAGAACAAATCAAACTTCAGTAGCTTCCGCGACGAGATTTCCATTTTGCATTGTTAAACCTAAAATAAATAAATAAAAAAAATCCATTTGTACAGTTTAAACAACTTTTTTTTAAAAATCTTGGTCTGTAACATTCCATTTCAAAAACCTTTGAACAAATTCTGAAAAAAATATGAACTAAATAAATACAATTTATAATTATTCAAAATAAATGATTTGGGATTCAGTAGTTCTCTGGGTTCTACTCTCTTCCTAAAGCACAAAAGTCAATTCAACTTAAATGGAGTTATAGAGAGGACACAGTTATATGCAGTTATATGAAAAACAAACACATTCAATATTTCTGCATCAAAGCACATGGAAAATATCAGCCTTTATCTAGATCTGCAGTAATATAATGATCTGCCTAATTTTACTATCAAAAATATTTTAGGTTTAACTTTATATTATTGAATAAGGAAAAGTGTATCTTATGTCCAGTTATTAAAAAAAAGTTCACATATTTATATATATATTATAAATATACACAGAACACACAAATATATTATGCAAACAAAAACTTTTATTTTGGATGTGATTAATCGTTTGACAGCACTAAACATTTGCCAACTGTAAATTCCACTGAATAAGATGTGCAGCAGTACAATGCAAATAGCTTAGAGATGGAATTGATTATGTGGATACACAGTTATAGTGTCATTGCGCTCTGAAATATTTGATGTCAAATTCTCAAAAACATCTGTTGGACAATTTTGCCACACTGACATGATTCTCATAATCACTCAGTCCTGACAGAGTTTCACAAAGAAGTCTGTCCTCTGTCAATTAAAGACAAGTGTTTGCTAGGATGTTGTCCAGTTAAAATGTTTTATTCTCCAGTTTATGCATTTATTTATTTTGGTATTTAAAATTCAACTTGAAATGATTGTGAACTAAATTAAAATTCCAAGTAAATAAATAAATGAAGGAATTCATGAATGAATTTACTTTTGCACCCCTACCTTTGTTGAAAATCATATGAATATATTTTATTTAAATACATTTGAATTCAAACATCTTGTTTTTATAAATATTTCTATTTAAATTGAACTAAATAAATAAATAATCTGATATTATAAATGCAATGTGCAGTTGTTTTCTGTGCCTCTCTAAAGTGTCCTTAAGCACAACAAAAACTTACGAGAAAAAGAAATATGGTACTTTTGTACCCATAGCTTTTGTTGGAAAATGGAATTTAAATATCACTTTCTAATAAATAAATATAAATAAATAAATAAAAGGTACTTTTGTACCCTTACCTTTGTTGAAAATCATATAATTTTATTTCTGATTTTATTTAATTACATTTGAATATTAACATCTTATTTTTTTAATTAATATTTTTATTTAAAACAAAACACACAAATAATCTGAGATTATAAATGCAATACTCAGTTGTTTTCTGTGCCTCCTTAAAATCACTTAAAGAAAAAAAAATATGGCACTTTTGTACCCCTAGCTTTTGTTGAAAATCATACAAATATATCTGATTTTAATTAAAATGGAATTTAAATATCCTTTTCCTAATAAATTAATAAATAAATAAATAACATCTTTAAGGTGTTCTTGAGTACAGTGCCCTAAAAAATTGGGTACATTTATAACTCTAGCTTTTTTTGAAAATATATATTTTTTAAAATTATTTTAATTAAATTTGAATTCAAATATCTTATTTATAAATGTTAATTTAATTTAATAACAAAATAAACTTAAAAAACAAAAAATCTCCTAAATTAACAACCAGAGGAAGTATTAATAATCATTAACAAAAAGTAGTACTAATGCACATCTAAGCTACTAATGCACAAGTTGCTCTAGAGTAGTTCACCACACACACACACACACAATGGGGACACAGATTCCACTGCAGCATTATGAATGCGTCCTCAGAGATGATCTGGGAGGTGTGCTTTACACACTGACTGAACGCAGTAAAAAGCCTCCTTGCTATTACTTGTGTTGGTGGTACAATTTGTCTCTAGTAAATCATGAAAGTATTTGACTGTAAAGTCCGAGTCTCTCTGCTGTTTGTCACACGCTCCAATTAATTCTGTCACGCCCACCGGCTTCTCCGGCCACAAATGGTTTTGAAGACTGTAACAGCCAAATACATCACTAAAAGTCTTTTGTACCCCCCGGTCCACCATACTGTTTTAATAAATCCTTTCATTTCAAAAAGTGAAGTCAACATTTTATGATTTTATGGCTTCCTTCTCGCTGTCGGTGCCTATGACGAAGGCCAAATCCCAGAGTGCTGGAGACTCCCTGTGCTTAATAGGGGGCTTGGGAGGTTTCTTCCTATAGCAGACTAATGGATTCTCAATGTGAGGGTAGAACTTCATCAGGAAAAACCCACATGTGATGTCGGACTCTCTCTTTATACGCTATTCCAAGGTTTAAGTGCCATTCAAGTTGAAGTATGATGGCCATTAATCTATAGCTTTTGTCCTTAGTTTCTCATCAAGCAGTAATAATTAGTCAGACTGTGTTTAATATGTAAATGGCCTTGCTGACCTCTACTGGTGTGTTATTGGTGTGAACTGCCCGGTTACACTCATAGAGCTGATATGGCAGCCAGATTTTTAAGCATCCAATACTCCAAGAATAATGAAAATCTGAAATTGAAAAAAAAAAAAAAAAAAAAAAAATAAAGCTGGAAATATCATTTAATTTTATTTATTCTGAGACATTTCAATACGAAAAAATATTATTATTATTATTATTAAAATTTTGTAAGTTTCTGCACTATTTTTTTGGTCACTGATCAAATACGCTGCTCATTAAAAGAGGTGCATATAGGTTAAATTGTAATTTTTGCTCTAACTGCTATGCGGATTTGTGTGAGAAATATTAGTTTTTAAAATAATGCAAACAAAATATTTGTTTGTGGCTTTAGACACTGTACCCCAAACCTTTAGATGCAAAATATTGAGAAATTACATAACATAATCATAATACTTCAACACACATTTGAATGATTATTTATAATAATTATAATAAAATATAATTGAATTAAATATATGAAATATTTAATTACTCATAGTAATAATAATTAATTCAGTATTTAATTGTTCAATTCAATGATATTTAAATTGTTAATAATATTGTTTTTAATATCAAAATTCTATTTTATTGTTTAATTAAAATACTATAGTGCCTCGCACATCCAAATCACTTGTAGGTATATGGGATAAAAGTAGAATATAAAGTAAATCTAACTCTAATCTATCTATCTATCTATATATATATATATATATATATATATATATATATATATTATATATATATATATATATATAGTTATTTTAATTTTTTTCCCCTCTTTCCCGCTTCCCTCCTTTTTATACAAAAAAATATAATAACAATAATAAATATTTTTTGTGATGATGTAAGTTTGAGTGGTGCACAGATTTTTTAATAAAATTAAAAAAAAAAAATTATATTTATGAAATGTAATAATATTAAATATTACATTGTTAAATTATTTATTTAATTAAAAATGTAATTGTAATCTCCTTTTGAAAATTTTTTGTTTATTTGATCAATTATTTATTTTATTTATGTTTGTATACAGGAACTATTATGTGATTTTCTTCTGTTGTCAGCAACTGTTTTATATTTAAGAACCATAAAATAAGAAAATATCAAAAAATACTGTGATATATATTGACAGCATAATTATGTTTGTCCACAGTGGCGGATACGCTACCACTAAACGCCTCTTTGGTATGGCAAACATAATTTCCATTAAACTGACGCGTATCACCCGTCAAGAAAGAGCCAAGCTAAAATAGCAGGTTGACCTCCTTATGCTGTCAGTCATACTGTGATCCAGCCCAGCAGAACTCACTGACCCATGCATATTCTGTCCTCACTGGGGTCAATCGCACACACGCACACACAGGAGTTCTCAAGGGAGGCATTACTCTGGCTGTTCTTGCCTGAGAGTGGGAAGTGGAGCTCTTGAGCGTTTCCCCATTATTCCAACCATAACAACCACACCATCCCCAAACCAGACCAACTCTAACTCGATCCCATGTCCATCCTCGAGCAAGGGTCGTGACGCAGGCTCGGGACAATAGAAGGATATTGAAACACTTCGGCATTTACTTGAAAGTCCCGATCGCTCCTGCCAGATCAGTCAGCGCTGGACTTGTGTCTCCTCAGACGGCGCTCTGCAAAGACATGTCAAAGTGTGTTGGCAAATGTGTACCTGCTTGACATTAAAAGAATAGGTCATTTAAAAATACTATTTACTCACCCTCATCCAAACTTGTATGGCGTTCATTTTTCTGGAACACAAATGGGGAAATTTTGAGTTGCCATAAAATATTGCAGCCACAAATATTAATTAATTTTTAAGATTTTAGCAAAGTTTTTAAAGTATTTTTGTCCTATTTAGATCTTGACAGACATTGCATGGAATCTTTTGGGGGTTTTAAAGCTTTCGATGCCGAAGACCCTCAAATAAAATGATTCCCTTGTGAGAGACCCCTTAGTAAAATATAAACACTTCTATATATTTTCATTTATAAAGACTCATTAATTCTGTGTTAGAAAAATAAATAATATTAGATTAATTAATAATAATATAAGATTATTAAATAATATTAAGATTAGTTTGATCAAATATACAGAAAAAAACAGTGATATTGTGAAATATTATTGCAATTTCTAATATTAGTTTCCTATTTTAAAATACTTTAAAATAACATTTATTTCTGTGATGCAGAGTGGAATGATCCTTCAGAAATCATTTTAATATTCTAATATGATTTCTGAAGGATCATGAGACACTGAAGTCTGAAATCAGCTTTGCTTCACAGCAATAAATTATATTTTAATTTATATTAAAATAGAAAACTGTTATTTTAAATAGCAGTAATATTTCACAAAATTATTTTTTTTCTGTATTTTTCATCAAATAGATACAGCCTTGATGAGCATAAGAAACTTCTTTAAAAAATTATAAAATCTATTTTGTACAGCAGTGTAAATACACAATAAATTTACAATAATTAAATCAAAAAAGAAAAATTAGAAAGCAAAATGAAACAGTAATATTATCAAATTATAACTTTAAAAAATGAAAGAGATTACTTTTATTCAACAAGGATGCATTAAATCATAGATCAGTGACAGAAAATACTTTTCTATTTCAAATAAATGATGAAATATTAATATAATAAGAAATGTTTAAACAAAATCAGCATATTAGAATGATTTCTGAGTGATAATGTGACACTGAAGACTGGAGTAATGTTGCAGAAAATTGACCTTTGCATCACAGAAATAAATTACATTTTAAAATAAATTCTCATAGAAAGCACTTATTTAAAATGTTAATAATATTTCAGGAAATTACGGTTTTACTGTATTTTAGCTCAAAGAAAGGCAGCCTAGGCAAGCATAAGAGACTTTCAAAAACATTTTAAAAAATCTTGCCAACCTCAAACCTTTAAACAGTATGTTAATATTTTGTGTATTATATGCATATATAATTTTGTAATACTTTTACACTAATTTTTACATTTACAGCTTTTTAAGTTTTTATTATTATTATTATTATTATTATTATTATTATTAAAATTAGTAGCCTGGACCCTAGTTTGAAATGAAATTGACATACATACAGAGCACATATTGTGGATAAGCAGTAAAATCAGTATAAGATGCTTTCATCCATGATCTCTGTAAGGTACTGTGGGAAATATCAGTGAAACCTGCTGAGTTAGCATTGTCATTCTGATTACGCACACCGTAATAATATACAGAATGATGAATCAATTTCAACTTGTTGACAGCAAAATGCCAAGTTGCTGTAATAAAAAAGACATGATGTTGAGGATTTGTATGAGCAAATAGTCAGAACCACTAAAAATCCAGTGATCTCAGCACCCTTTGCTTCATATTAGTATCAGTCGCACCATCACTTGCTCTGGCCCGAGTTTTTTTGACACATGATGAATCTCAGGCGAGTTTTACTGAGTGTATGAGGGTTACATAAGCAGGGCGGGAGAATGAAGCGTAAGCTTTAAACCGAAGAGACAGATCCAGGTCCAGCCCCTATCCAGACCCTCTCCAGAGATTCATTAAGGACAGAGAACGAGGGGAAGAAACTTCCTGTCTGACCCAACATCTGCATGGCTGGTCCGAGAGAGAGAGAGATGAGGAATATTTGTGGGGACAAAAAGAAAGTCTCTATAAAACTTTCTTATAATAGGTAATTTCCCTGCATATTGCAGATGTGGATGACTGTAACGCACAAAAAATTCAGTGGAACTTCACTTCACGGAGACATACCTCATTGTCAGGTCGCTTGGCCGAGTTTGAATACAATTCATGATTTAAGGAACAATAGGGAGTTTTGTCAGACAGACGGGGGCGTAGAATAACTTCTCACCGGAAAGCAAAGCGTAGGACGATCTCGAAGGGACGTGAGCGTGCTTCATTAGAACTGCATTATGAAACAATGAAACAAGATTCTCTACTGTCACTGGAATATGGAAATTCAAACAGATATTGGCCAAGCATGTGTTAGCCCACTTTCCAAGGCAGAACAAAGCAGGAAAGATCTAAACTCTAGATTCCAAGACATTTTCACAGGAAATCGAGTCAACTGCACGTGGATGTAGCCGGAAATGCTTAGGATCACAAAGCGTGTGTGAAAACACTCACCCAAAAGTGAGAAAGCAGCTATAAAGAGACACCTGGAAAGCATGGGGTGTAAATTTGGGCCCACAAGGACATATTTGTGTAATTTGTAGTCACAGCAATCAAATCATTTACTAAAACATTTATTTTTTTTTTGCAAAATTAAATTTCATTATTTTAATTAATTGATTCAGCAAAGACATATTCAATTGATCAAAAGTGACCAAAAAAGACTTTTCCGATGTTAAAAGGTTTCTATGTTAAAAAAAAAATATATATTAATATATATATATATATATATATATATATATATATATATAATATATATATATTATGTTTCTATTCATAAAAAAAGAATATGGAAAAAAGAAATTATCAGTCTCCATGAGAATTTTAAGCAGAATAACTATAGAAGCCTGTTTCTGCCACAGGAGTTTATATCCCACAATTCAGATTTTTTTCTCTCAAATTTAAAAAAAATAAAAATAAAAAAAAATTGCAAGATACTGTCAGAATTTTGAGATTCGGAGGGTGTTTTTGTCGTTGTCGTTGTTTTTGTTTTTTTGTTTTTTTTTTGAAAAGTGCACTATAAACTAATCGCAAATGTGGAAAAAAAATATTGTGATAAATCTGCAATTACCTTTTTAAAAAACAAAAAATATTCCATGGCAGAAAAAAAGAAAAATGCAAGAATTGCAAAATGTGATTTTTCTTTAGAAAAAAAAGGCAGACTTGTGAGATGTTAACTTAGAATTGTGAGATGTAAACTCTAGAATCCAGAAAAAAGTCAGAACTGCGAGATGTTAACTCAGAACTGCAAAATGTAAACTCAGAATTCAGAAGAAAAGTCAGAATTGTGAGACAAACTCAGAATTCTAAAAGTTTACATTTGAAGGTTACATTTCACAATGTTTTTTCTCTCACAATTCTGAGTTTACATCTCTCAACTCTGAATTTTTTACTAAATTCCGAGTTCACATTTCACAATTTGGACATTTTCCCCAGAATTCGTAGTTTATATTTCACAATTCCGAGTTTACATCTCACAATTCTGACTTTTCACAATTATAACTTTTCTCTCAGAATTCTGAGTTTGTCTCGCAATTCTGACTTTTCAGAATTGTGAGACAAAAAGATGCAATTACCGTTTTTTATTTTTTATCCTGTGGCAGAAATGAGCTTCCATAGTTTTGACTGTATATTTTTAAAATATATTGCATTTTAAATACTTTTCTTTCAATAAAAAGTTTAAAAAGTGCAAAATGATTGTTATTAACAATCATTACAGAATATATCCTCTTTCCTTTTCTTTCTCACGGAATGCCAGCCTTGAATTTCGTTGATTCTCCCATCTCAATCTGGTGTTCTGTTCCTGAGAGCAACAAACTGTACTGACAGCATCACAAATCAAGCAGATGAATTATTTACTGCACTCTCACACTTTCACATCAGTCACAGAGCGCACAAAGGCAAATCCTGTTGCTGTGTAATCAAGACATCATTATCCTTCCACCTTCATAAATAAACAGTTTAAAAAGACGGGCGGAAGCAGATAATGAACGTGTCTCTGAGTGTGTGTGCATATCAAAGTTCGCCAAGACACGAAGGCCTCTGAATCCCTCGATGCTTTTGCCACAGTTGTGGCGTATTGTGTAAATAATGCTGATCAAACGCCCCACACTGTGCTATTTTCTCTCTAAATGAAGTGTATCGCATTTATCGAGCCTTTTGATTAGTCAAAATAAAATGGGCTTATCACGGATTGAGCCATAGTTTAGCATTTATCATCGCAGAGAAAACCTGGCAAAGGTCAGATGCAAACCGGCACCTCCAAAATGAGCACCACAACTTAATGTTTTGCGACTCCAAAAGAGACTCACAATGCTGGCTAAAAATGACCACTGATCTGATTATATAAAACAGACCTCCAAAACTCAAACAGAATTCCCTTTACAACTAACTAGGGCTGAAGAAAACAACGTCCTTTCCAACTCAGATAATATCCTAAAGGACAAAAACCTAAATTATTGGCTTTGACATTGTGGAGAGGGAGCGTAAGCTTCTGAGGTTAAGGCATGGAAAGCGGCTGAGCATGTCTTGTGTTTTACGGTCCATACTGTGTGTTTCTCTCACAGAGTTTGGATTTATTTTAGTTTCTCAATAGCAGGACATAAATCACTCCTGTCTTGCCCTCTCTTTCTGTATTTATGCATTGCTTCATGCTCTCTTTCTTTTCTTTTATACCATCCTGTCCACTGTTTTTTTTCCCAGTATGTGCACTGTAAAAAGAAAAATTAAAAAAAGAATACAAAATTAATAAATACTTTTATAATATCCACTGACAAAACCTTTCTACTTAAATTTTCATGTACATTGAAATTTACTTGCCATAATATACAGTAGGCCACATAATAATTTCAAAATAAAGAAATAATGCAATAAACATCAACAAGACATCTAGAATTTAACATAAAACAATAATGTGAATAACGATATATATCAAAAAGGTGTATTTGAATAAATAATTCAATCTTATTTTTAATTTAACAATTTTAAATTGTTATTGTATGGTTTACATACCACAAATATATATGTAAAACAGTATAACAATCTATTGTTAAATTTACAGTTATTAGGTTATATAATTTTAAAATGATGGTAAAAATCTGGTTACAAAAACAGACTTTTCAAGCAGGAATTAATTACTCTACCAACCTACCTGAACTACTTAAATCTGCTTTGTACATTAACATTTACTTATATAACTGCTATAAAACAAGTGGTAAAATAAAAAGCCACATAATGATTTTAAGCCATCATAACTGGTTTTATATGAACAATAAACAATGCAATAAACATCAAACAAATAAGTTATCTAAATATATAACAAAACACCATGATGTGCATAATAATACAAGGGGAAAATTATAAAAATGGTCTTTTTACTGTTTTTCTATTGTAAATCATATACTAACTTGTGTTATTTATTTACCAAAAAAAGACAAAGAAGAATAAAAACAATATTTTACTCTAAACAAACAACAATGGTCATGTTCTTCATTCTTCTATATATATATATATATATATATATATATATATATATACATATATATATATATATATATACATATCTTCATATTTAAGTAATGATTTCACTACTGAAACCAAATTACATATATCATCCCATTAAATAAAATCGAATTTCTACCGATTGTGGTATAATTTAGTGTAACTTTTTTTTCTTTTTCTGTTACTATAGTAAAAACTAACAACCCTTTTCTGACTGGAGTGGACTGACTCACTCACTCCACAAAGGGTCAGTGATTCTCTATCTCTGTGGTCGGAGCAGGGATGTGTCTGTCCCTTCCAGAAAAGGTCCTGTTTTTCCTCATGAGGAAGAATTAGCCTCTCAGACATTACCACAGCCAGCCTGCGGTGTGCAGCTTTAGGGCGAGTGTTTCCCTGCTTCACCACAGTCTGTGGCCCCATGGGCCCCTGTCCTGCCCTCTAATTAGATTACCCAACATTCCCAATTTCGTCAGGCGACAGCCTTACCTTTAGAGAGCTGTAATATGGGGTCTTAAAGAGAGAAAATGACCTAAATGGCTGTCAGACAGGATTTTGTTACACCCGATGGTGTGCTAACAACATCACATCTGTGAAATCACAGGCGTCAGGATTTTTATAATGCTTGCTGTAATTGTGCTTTGTACCACGCTGTGACTACACAATACAGAGAGACGCCACCAGAATATTTATCATAAAAAAAATTAATAAAAAATTTTTTTTTTTTTGTCCATATTGTTTAGAACCCCATTGACTTCCATTGTCGAGGATAAAAACATTTGAAACATTGCTCAAGATCTTTTTTTTTTTTTTTTTTTTTTTTTTTGTATTTCACTAAATAAAGAAACATCACAGATTTGGAATGACATGAAGGAGATTAAATAAAATAATTGTAATTTTTAGGTGAATTAATACAGCTTTACAAATGATTTAAAGGAAAATCTGAAGAAAAAACTACCCTTAATGCTGAAGCCTTCATCATCAACTTGGCCTAGGAATTGACAACTTAGAGTAACTATGAAACATGGCCAAAACAAACAGCATAAGCCTTCACAAAATCAAATTTACACGTGTCGGGCATGCAAATGATTATCAAGAGGGATTACAGGAGAGAGGTGCTGAATTTGAGTGATGTTCGGTCATTAATCATCTTTGCAAACCAGTAGGAGGCAATTGAACAGACCACAAGGCATATTTGAGAAAACGGTTCACCTCTCTTCAGCTTACACGGATACTCAAGTTTCATTCAGAAACATCAAGCAAAAGAAGCTCATTCACATTTGTATCAAAACTTATCGTCATTATATTTTCTACAGTTGAAACTAATTGTAAAGGGTTAAGAACTGTGGTGCTCAAAAGTCTAGCCTGCTTCATGTCTCAGTTTCTCTTCCTAAATAATATAGCATGAAACCCTTTGTAATGCATTCATACATTCATGTACCTTGTTTAACAGTAAATATTTCTTATAGTTGTGCACCTGATTTGTTCTCTGGCAACAACGAATACCATGTCTATTCATCCCTCTGGAACCCTGTAAATGCTCAAATACATGATGTTATTTAACACAAAAGGGAACTAATAATAATAAAAAATAATAATAAATAATGAAATATGTATTTTTTATTTAAATAAAGTTGATAATATAATTTGTAAAAAAAATAAATAAAAAAAAATAAAAAATTGAAAAAAAAAAAAAAGAAAAAAAACTGTAATAAAAACGGAAGTCACAAGCAATCTCAGACTGGACTTGAAGGTCTTTTTTTAAGATGCTATAGTAAACATTTCCTCACAAGATAAGGGAAGATTTTGTCTTCTTGGTCTTACAATCCTCAAAAGTTCCAACTCCATGATAGGAGCCAAAAAATTCACCAGAAAATCTGTAAGAAAACCATAAGAAACTGATGAACGTCAAGAATGGAGCAAAACCCTGCCGTAAGCCTCATCTACCCCAGCACCACATGCATTTTACATGGTGCAGCTCCGCCAGAGGAAAACGAGCGAAACCTCTCTCATGCATAAATATGGCGAGCACTTACTTGACCGTTTCACAGCTGTTCCTGGTTAGCGGTTTTCTCAGAACGTTTCACACGAACTCTCAGAGCTGTACGAGCAAATGAACATGAATCATATTGTCTAAAACTAATCCAGACATGCCATTGTACTGCAGCCTCAGAGGATGCTGGTGTGTAACACTGGGAAAACCAGATAAAACACAGAAATATCGATCAATAGGCTGTGTTCATCTTTCATAGACTTCAACAGTTGTAACTGGCTTTATCAAACTAGCAAAAATGCCTTGTCTACAATTTAAGCATGAAATAACTAAACAGAAGTGTAGATAGCTATAAAATAAAAAATGTGGAAAATATACCCTATGTAAACATACTGTAGCTATATATTGTTTTTTTTAAAGAAATTAATACTTCACATTCAGCAAACAATGCATTAAATTAGTCAAAAATGACTGTAAACACATTTGTAATGTTACAAAATATTACTATTTTACATAAACGTTGCTCTTTAAATGAGAGAATCCTGAAAAATCACTGTATCATATTTTCCACAAAAATATTAACCAGCAAAACTATTTTCAAAATTTATAATCAGCATATTAGAATGATTTCAGAAGGATCATGTGACACTGAATACTAATGTCTGCTTTGCCATCACAGTAATAAATAAAACTGTAAAATATTTTCAAATAGAAGTTTTGTTTTAAATACTAATAGTATTTCATTTTTGCAGTATTTTTGTTTAAATAAAAGCAGCCTTGGGGAGACTTTTGAATGGTAGTGTATGTTTTATTGTAATTGGCCTTGCTATGGACATCATACAAATGATATGGTCAGTTCCCCTTTGTCCATGTGATCAAAGTCAAAAGGATAAAGTGTAAACCTGATCCTCTCACTCTTGCTCCATCCTAAGTTTTTCCAGAAATGTCCATGACACTTTGCTGAACATCTGAAAGGTTAATCCATCTCAGTCAAAACCTCGCGACTTCACACAGCGATACACTCTTGGTACCCCGCTGGCAGCCGAAACACCAACACACTCACCTTCAGATGTGTTCATGTAGAAATGTGGAACGAATTACACAGCTAAAAAAATAGAGAGTTTGGTTAAGCGAGAAAAGTTATGCAAGAGAAGGTGACAGAAACTTTGTTTGTTTGAATGAATGAAGAACCAAAGTGGTT
Organism: Cyprinus carpio; assembly: GCF_018340385.1. Classification (NCBI taxonomy): domain Eukaryota; kingdom Metazoa; phylum Chordata; class Actinopteri; order Cypriniformes; family Cyprinidae; genus Cyprinus; species Cyprinus carpio. The sequence goes on from NC_056611.1 coordinate 22,459,303, forward strand.
GCGTATTTTCACTAGAACTAAAATTGTAGAAACATCTCAAGACACGCTAAGATTGAGTAAACAGTGTTAAGTTAGAAAAAACTGGGGTTGTCGGCCATTCACGCCATGGAAACTAAAACGGCAAGAACAACCTCCTGATTGGTCTGCCTGTAGAAGGCCTTCACACTGAGCCAACACAGGACACAGGAAGTGACTTTAACAACCCTGCCACAATTATTGCACACTCATTGGAGAGGAAGCACAAGGCCATAATCAATTAGCAATCTGCGGTGAGCACAGTAGAAAGTCAAGACGCAAATTTGGGGGCTCGTCCGGGATTCTGTTTTCGTCAGACAGGGGTTAAGCTATAAAAACAGCTAAATTTATGAAATGTGGTCACCAGGGCCTTCCCAGTTAAGTGGGTGTAAAGCTGGCCCACAGAATAAATTGGAGAGCTCATGATCTGCATCACGTAAGGAGGCCTGCAAAGGATTTTTAGGGTTAGATTAAAATTAGCAAACCGCAAGTTTAACATTATCTGAAAAAAAAAAAAAAAAAAATTCATGACAATAGTGCATTTAGTATTTGAAGGAAGGGAATAAATGAATGTATGGAAATAAATACTTGTTTAAAAAAATTAAGGACAAAAATAAATATATTTAAATTTGAAATATATATGTATTACTTCAGTCTTCAGTATCACATGATCCTTTAGAAATGATTCTAATATGTTGATTTGCTGCTCAATAAATTGTCAATTGTTGAAATCAGTTGTGCTGCTTACCATTTTTGTGAAAAGTGTAATAATTTTAGTTATTTTTTACTTTTTAGGATTCTTTGATGAATTGAAAGTTTAGAACATAATTTATTTGAAATATAAATATAACATAAATATGTCACTTTTAAAGTTATACATTTCTTTACAAAAAACATTCACTGACCTAAAACTTTAAATTAAATTGAACACATCACAACAATCTCTTCAAGAAAAGATTTCTTTGATCCTTCAACTTCAAGAATCAGATAGTCTGCTCTGTATGCAAATTGAAATCCTTTTAGAAATAATAATGATTTTAAAATTTAAACTAAAGAAACATTCACTGAACAGTTTACTAAAGAGATTTTAGGTTGTGATGTCAAATCAATACAATTACCAACTGTGAGGCACAACAGAAAATGTTCATACCCCTCCACAAGATGGCAGCATTTCATTAAATATAGAGATAACCTAAATGTGAGCCCAAGCTATCAATGAGAGATTAAGCCCTTAAAGGTAAGCTAAAAAACAAACAAACAAAAAAAAAGCTAAACCAGAGATTCAGTTATTTTGATTTGTTTTATTAAACAAAATTTATTTTTACAATGAAATATTTGTAAGGATTCAGAGAGGTGTTTGATTGTGCTTGTGTACTGATGTACATGAGCCTAGGCAAACCAGGCTAATTAAATTCTTAGTTAAAAATGACTACCTCGAAATCTTAGCTAAAGAATCAAATCAAACAGTTGATCCAAACAATGACTGTCAGCCCCACCGTCACTCATTGTTTGTAATTTATTTTATACTGAAATGCCTTCATTTGCAAATGTTCTTTGACCTTTAGATTCCGTGCTTCTGTCTTTGTGAGTCCACAGGCCGCACCTTGGTTGTCTAATGTAACACATCTTCTCATGCTTCAGTCTCAGGCATGAAGCAGCTGTCCAGTGAGAGCAGCATTTCTGTCTCTGATGAGGGCGACTGTGATCTGAGCGAGTCTCTCCACTGATCTCTCCCACTGCTCTGGCACCTGAAGGAACACACACACACACACATATATATTTAATGGCACCTGAATACACAAACAGATGTGCTCAAAATAATCAAATGCGAGTGGACCTGTGCTTTTTTCCAGTTTGCTCATCAGCAGTCAAGTTACCGGCCATGATATTTGGCAGGCCTCCTATTGTGCTCACAGGGTTTCAGGTTTTGTTTTCATGTCGTTTGTCTAAGATTTTGGGGTCTGTTCTCTTAATGTCTTTATGCCACCAAGACTTTGACGCTTGCGGTTGACTTTCGACTTTCAACTTAATGATTTCCACAACTGTTACTACTTTTTTTATTTTTATTTTTTTAGAGTCACTCTTTTCTCTTTTTCACAGTAGCTGTTTTCTCCCTTCGCTTCCAAATTCTCAAATCCATGGATAAGATGTTCTTAAACTCCTGAGTATCATTACACATATTTTCCAGAGTTAACTCCACAGGATTCAATTTGTAAGCAGGAGGATAAAATAAACTAAAATCTAGTGATTAAGAAAATTTGTGAAAAAAACAAGATCACGATTAATGGTCATACTGCAGTGGCTCCTGAACTTCAGCAGCTCTGCAATGTGCACTGCTTTTTAATCTTCATTTGGAGGCAATTTGGAAAAGAAAGGAAAAAAAAGGATTGAAACGAAGAGGAGGCTGCTTGTTTTTCCTTGTGTAACACAGTCACTGTTCCCTTACTTAACTATGGGTACAAAACTCTGGGTAAGGAGCCAAAACATCTGCAAGCGGTCAACTGAAATCCTCCTACCCTTCAGCTAATGACAGCTACTTCACAGAAACATTTCACACACAATTCAAATATAGCAAGAAAGTTTATGGCATAAATTCCTATATCGGCATATCATCAGATAACACGCTGTAATGAGGTCTAAACCAATGAAGAATGACCTCCGTGTATTTGTTTAGTCAGGAAATTAAGAACAAATGTCCCCAACCTGATTGCCACCCACATGTAAAACTCGGGTTCAAGGAAAATAGCACAATGTTTGTGGAATATTTACAAATGCAGAAAGACGAAAAGCTCGCCTACTTGACCACAGCTAATGACAGCATTACTGATGTGGCCTGTTTTGTTATTGGTGTGACACGACAGTCCTACTGGGAAAATAATATATGGGAATTTTCTTTTCTGAACAGAAGATCACCAACGAGGATCAAAGGTTTAAGCCAGTTTAAGTCTCATGTTTCCAATGAGTAGCAAAATATGACTCACATGTAATAAGCAAGCAGCGGATCAGCTTATTTCTTGGCTGGAACGGATTTGAGCTACCACGACATTGAAAAATCACAGTGACACATGTGGAGAAAAACAAGATAATAATACTGTTGAGTTTGAGTCAGCACACTAAATGAAAATTGATTTTACTCTGAAGTGTGTTGTGGTCTATAAAAAAACATCAATCCATAAAAAGGATAAAAATGCTATTTTAAATTAAAATGTGGTGGGAAAAAATATAGTGCATTAATTTAGGGGAAGTCACACTGGAGTAAACAGGTTAAGTGATTGATTCAATGGTTGAAAATAGGGGTGGGCGATATGACCAAAATCACAATATGAGTCATTTTAATTCATGTAAATGATATATACCTCAGTATAGTTAATTTTACTTAAATAAGGTCTTTTTGATATCAAAATATTTGAGAAATTTCATGATTCTTGTCAACAGTGGGTGTCAATATCACAGAACTAATACTAGCCTAAAAAAATAAAAATAAAACAAAACTCAAGCTTACAGAAGACAAGTAAACAGTCAGTGATTAAATAAGAAGAAACTAATTACAAGCAATAAGACAAAAAACTACAGTAGAATAAATAAATAAGAAATGCTACATACATTGTATAAAGTCATCAAATGAATAAAAACTGCATATTCTTCACTGTGTAAATTAAATATATATCTCTTCTTATCAAAGTTACAAAAGTGATTTAGTCAAGAGCAGTGAGAGATTGTCTGTATTTTTTTGTTTGATTAACATGAATGACACACAGCAGGAATATTACACTGCTGTAACTTTAAGAACTCCCCAGATCCGATATACTGTTACACATGTGTTTTCTTTAGCCCTATTCGGACGGGACCAGTTTTACAGGGGGTCGTTAGAGAAATTTGTGTTTCACAGATGTATTTGGTCTTTTTGGTCTTACCATTGTGTATGAAATGTGCTATATAAATAAACTTGCCTTGCCTTGCCTCGGTGATTTTAATCTGAATCTGCCACATCTGTGTTTTTCTCACACAACCTCTGTAATAATTCCTGAGCAAATTACCTACTGTTTTACCAAACTCTCAGTGATCCTCTGAGAAAACTAATCCTGTCCGAATACAATGTCTTTGATTGTGGCAATATTTTTTTCCCCCATATGCTTCTGTGTGTTTTGGCCAACGTGAATTACCATAGAAGCTCTTACCATGCGCATGTTTGATATATTTGCCTCCCGGCAAAGAAATAAAAAAAATAACAATAATAAAATCAAGAGCCAGATCACCCAAACTGTTAAGACTGGCTTTTGTAATATCAGCATTAGTAAGATTAAGCTACACACGTTCATTTCTGCACTTAATTACATAATGTTTTAATCACATATGTACCTTTATGAAAATTAAACATGGGCTTACTATAAACAAGTGAAAAAATAAAAGTTAAACTAAAGTAACCACACATTAACATGGTTTTGCTATACTAGCCATTTAGCTTCACCATGGTATTTGTAGTAAAACTGTGATTATAATAATGGCAATCAATCCAAATGACTATACGCAATGCACGCTATACAATGCACGTGATCTCTGAAACACCCAGAAGTTCAAAGCAGACCCTCCCACCTCTGTAATAAACAGAGATGTTAGTCCCGTCCGAATTTGTATTTGAAAATCGCAGACGTTAGGTGATAAGAATCGAAACTCAAATGTATTTTAGAAAACTAGTCCCTACCGATTGACAAATTTCTACCAGTTAATCTTGTCTTACCAGTCGTCCACCACTAGTTGAAAATATGCATTAAAATGTGCGGTATCTGCAATGTATGTGCTTAAATCTTTATTTTGATGATTACCTGTTTGAGAAAAGTTGGTCAAACTTCACTAAAAAAAAAAAAAAAAGTGTTTAAAGAGTTGCAATGCTAAACATAGATATGTTAAATGATTAAATCTGAAGGTAATCACTATGATTTGTCATAATATTACATCACTTTTCCATTCCTGACAGCAGAAAGCTTGCTAATGAGCTCTATTCTGTCCCGGTGTCATGGCCAACACTTAAAAGCACACATGGAACAGGAAATTCGACACTTGGAATTTTAATTTCTTGAAGTCTCAGATGGAATAGCTCGTCTTTTGTGACTGCAGGGATTTTCCAAGTGTTCCAGTATCTTTTCCAGGCTTTTATGGGATGGATAAAACATTTACAGTGGCCCCAGGCCAGCCTAAATCACTTCTCCTAAAGCAAGTGGATGAGATCGAGATGCTGTTTACTACACTACTAACTGTGCACTACAGAAAAAAAAAAAACCTTTCTTCCCAAGCCAGCAGATCAAATCTCTTTTAATAGACAATAAAAACTATTTGTATCATATGAACCTCATTCATCCCCCAACATCTCTTGTAATCTTAATACTAATGCAATGAAATACAACAGATCAATTAGCTAGTTCAGAATGATATCTAAGAAAGCTCTGTGACTGGAAAGAAAGAAGGAAAGCACAAAATCAACAATGGAGGGAATACAAGGCCAATGTTTGTAATCTTACAATGGTAATTTAATAGAAAAGATTAAAATCTTTGAACAAACAGATCAAATCAGAATCATTGACACCAGACATGTGACTGCTTTCTTTCCATTGTAAAATCCCTTCTTTTCTTTCATTTGTTCCCCCTAATGATGGTCCCATTAGTGGAAAACTCTTCCAATGATGTAAAAAGGCCATTTAAACTCATTTTAACCTGAAATTGGCAGAACTAATGAAATTCTCTGTACTTGGCCTTGGCTTCCCTCGAGAGAGCCACTTGACTGGAGCTTTGGATGTCTTTTAACACACCAAGATGTTTGTGAAATCATTTTTATATAGGAGTTTTCCATGTAATATAAGAGAAAAGTAAGTGCCAATGTTTATTACATAACCTGATATTGTTCAGCAATTACTAAAACTATAAATTATACACTTTTCTTATACTTTTTTACCTAAAATGCTATAGAAAACTGACTCGTAAATTACTAAGAGGACAGCTTGTACAGCAGAGGACCACACAATGAGTTGTTCACTAACTGTCCTTGAAAATCCTGCAGATCCAGAAAGTCTTTCCAGCAGCACGGAGCGGCCCACCTCACACCGGCAGGCTCTTTGAAGATGGGGCCTCAGCAATTAGGAATTTAACAATGACAATTTGCACCCTTCAGTCTTTTTCTTTCCAGCCAGCAAGTGAGACTTATTCCACTACAGGCCTGCCAGCGTCTCTCTATAATGACCTTCATGAAGGTTTCGAAACCCATTAATGCCAGCTGAACTGGAAAGAATACTTAGTCACAGCGCGAAGGCCAGATCAATACGACAAGTGCTAGACTTTTACTACCAACACTTTCAGCCAAAGCGGTTTTCAAGTAATAATTTTTCAGCATTGTGATTTAAAGGGAAGTGTGTGGGAGTCCACCACAAGGAGGCAGCAGAAAGTGAAAGCCTTTGACCAAAAGCTGATCTTTAGTGACAGACTAGTTAACTTGTGGTGCTAATTAAACAGCAAGCAGCCCGATTAAACACTGTAAAATGCATTTTAAAGGGAAATGTCTCATTTTGCAATTAAGACCCATGCAGGTTCTGTGTCCCTTTGAAAACATGGTATTACATTTCTTACTCTGACCAGGCATTCCTTTCGGGACATTATAATAGCGCCAGTTCCTGAATGTCCCTCCGGACTGCCAATCAAACGACAGTAGCCAGAGGCAAAGAGCTTGACAGAGACATCGAGCCCAAGTTACTGTCAGCTTCAGAGATGTGATATGGGGCTGAACTCTGCAGTTCACCTTCTTCAACTGTAACTGTATCCAAAGGGACATTTTTAATAGTAGACCAGCTTAGCGAATAACTGCAGGTCAAGAGACTCTCTGTGAGTTTTTGATTGTACTGGGTAGGCCTTTTTTTTTTTTTTTTTTTTTTTTTTTTTTTTTTTTTGGATAGGACAACCATGCTAATGTATGAATAAATAGATAAATTTTGCTTTACACTTTTTGGCAAAATACATCTTAAACTTAATCTTTAATCTTATATTTCAATCCATTAACAAGGTACAAAGCAGAGCCTGAAATAGTGAAAAGAACTTCTTAACACTTAATTTACATTTTTATTATCCTTTCTTCCAGTTTTAGTTTGAGTTATTTCACTGCTTCAAATTAAACTAGACAATAATTAGAAATGAAGCCTTGGCATTTAGTACAAAATATAACAACTTTATTTTATATAGACATTTTATTTCATAATAGCTTACAGGTCCTTCTCAAACTTTTCCATAATGTAATGATAAAAATTAAACTTTCATATATTTTAGATTCATTGCACACCAACTGAAATATTTCAGGTCTTTTATTGTTTTAATACTGATGATTTTGGCATACAGCTCATGAAAACCCAAAATTCCTATCTCAAAAAATTAGCATATCATGAAAAGTTTCTCTAAACGAGCTATTAACCTAATCATCTGAATCAACTAATTAACTCTAAACACCTGCAAAAGATTCCTGAGGCTTTTAAAAACTCCCAGCCTGGTTCATTACTCAAAACCGCAATCATGGGTAAGACTGCCGACCTGACTGCTGTCCAGAAGGCCATCATTGACACCCTCAAGCGAGAGGGTAAGACACAGAAAGAAATTTCTGAACGAATAGGCTGTTCCCAGAGTGCTGTATCAAGGCACCTCAGTGGGAAGTCTGTGGGAAGGAAAAAGGGGCTGCACAACGAGAAGAGGTGACCGGACCCTGAGGAAGATTGTGGAGAAGGACCGATTCCAGACCTTGGGGGACCTGCGGAAGCAGTGGACTGAGTCTGGAGTAGAAACATCCAGAGCCACCGTGCACAGGCGTGTGCTTTTGAACCAGAAACAGCGGCAGAAGCGCCTGACCTGGGCTACAGAGAAGCAGCACTGGACTGTTGCTCAGTGGTCCAAAGTACTTTTTTTCGGATGAAAGCAAATTTTGCATGTCATTCGGAAATCAAGGTGCCAGAGTCTGGAGGAAGACTGGGGAGAAGGAAATGCCAAAATGCCTGAAGTCCAGTGTCAAGGACCCACAGTCAGTGATGGTCTGGGGTGCCATGTCAGCTGCTGGTGTTGGTCCACTGTGTTTTATCAAGGGCAGGGTCAATGCAGCTAGCTATCAGGAGATTTTGGAGCACTTCATGCTTCCATCTGCTGAAAAAGCTTTATGGAGATGAAGATTTCGTTTTTCAGCACGACCTGGCACCTACTCACAGTGCCAAAACCACTGGTAAATGGTTTACTGACCATGGTATTACTGTGCTCAAATTGGCCTGCCAACTCTCCTGACCTGAACCCCATAGAGAATCTGTGGGATATTGTGAAGAGAAAGTTGAGAGACGCAAGACCCAACACTCTGGATGAGCTTAAGGCCGCTATCGAAGGATCCTGGGCCTCCATAACACCTCAGCAGTGCCACAGGCTGATTGCCTCCATGCCACGCCGCATTGAAGCAGTCATTTCTGCAAAAGGATTCCCGACCAAGTATTGAGTGCATAACTGAACATAATTATTTGAAGGTTGACTTTTTTTGTATTAAAAACACTTTTTCTTTTATTGGTCGGATGAAATATGCTAATTTTTTTGAGATAGGAATTTTGGGTTTTCATGAGCTGTATGCCAAAAATCATCAGTATTAAAACAATAAAAGACCTGAAATATTTCAGTTGGTGTGCAATGAATCTAAAATATATGAAAGTTTAATTTTATCATTACATTATGGAAAATAATGAACTTTTTCACAATATGCTTTTTTTTTTTGGGAAGGACCTGTATATTTTTTAAGCAACGGAATTTATGATGGTTTTAGTTTTAGTTACATATGTAAATTAACATTTACATTTCATTTATTAAAAATATATTTGATCAATATATCGTTTATTTTAACTGATAAATTTATAAATATTTTTATATGGAGAAATAAAAAGAGAGAGAGGTGACATGGCAAAATCACCTAGATAATACTACTAATGTGAGATTAATTTTATGTTACATAATAGGTAATATATGCTTTAATGCCTCAAAAAAAAAAAAAAGGCAAAACAAAGTTCAACTTATTCATAGAAAGTAGCATCTAATATCAACAGGGAAAAGCTAGCAAATGACTCTGTACAATTAACTCAATGTACAGTAAATGTCAGTTAAATAATGAACGTCAAAATGGTTTGGATTGAAAATCATACACTGGCTTATAGTTGTAGAAACACTTGACAGTTGTTAATCTCTTCCATTACCACTTTATTCTGAAGAAAACACCAGCCAGAGGCGAAAGATGATTCGGCCCACTGATTTTTCAAAATGTGCCACCAGCACAAATACTTAAAAAAAAAAGACAGATTTGTGGGATTGTGCCTGCAAAATGTGTCCTCAACACGACCCCATCATTCTCATTCAGTCTCACCTCATTTCAAAAGGGATCTGAGTGTCATCTCTTCTCTTAAACTGGACGACAAGTCCACATTCCTATTGAAGCACTGCATTACACAGTATTGATTCAGGAACTGCTCAGATAAACAAGTCAAGGTACACTGAAAGAAAATCAAAGTAATAATGAAGGTTTCCGTCGTGCGGTTACAAGGAGAATGGCGTCTATAGTTTCTCATGTCTTAAACAGGTTTCCTCAGTGAACTGTCTCTCTGGATCTCTTTTTTTCTGTAGAACAGCCTCGGGCGTAACCTACCACATTCACAGGAATGGGGTGAAGAAAATACAGAAAGCTTTTGTTTCCATACCTGTGAATACTGCTCTATTTCAACAAGTCAGAGGGAGTGATTTCTATGTTTGTACTTGACCTGGCGACAGATATGTTCCTAAACAATGATAGACCACAATGCTTTCTTACACTGACAGATCTGTTGAAAATGGTAAAATATGTCATGATACCCCAAGGCCCACATGCAGAAACCAAACATCCGCTGTTAACAACAAAACCTCTTGAGTTCACCTCATTACATTTGTGACATACACAGAGAGGTCTAGTCAGAGATCAACCTGGGTCATGTATGTTATTTCCTTCAGCATTTCAGTTTCTACATCCTTATTTTCCATCTCTACGCTCACCCATCGCCAAGCGCCCGCACCTCGTCTTGATGCATTAGGAACAAGCCTTATCACGTAAATATTTCACCTTTCCCTCAAACAAAAGACTGTCGGCATTTGTTCCTGAGCTGTCCAAACAAGAATTACCATAGACTAAACAGTCATCATTTGTAGAAGAGTAAAGGTGAAAGTGTGAGAGACAGCAAAATTGCTTAGCGGAAAACAAACCTGCACTGTTTATACAGATGCAATATAAATACCCCTCTGCCCATATACTAATAAAAAAATGAACTCAAGTTGTGCCCTTTTCGCATCACGGATTACTCCATGTGGCCAGATAATGTATTTCATACAAGGAATTTAATGTGTTTTTTAAAAAATAATATATTTCACAAATTAAATTGTATTTAAAACGGAAGCTCACAATACTCAGTTTAAGCATTTAAAGATTTTAAGAATGTTTTAATACATTTAATATTTTGTTCTCATCTTAATTGTTACCTGTTGCACTTTTCACTTTCAAATATAGTGTTTTTATAAAAATATATAAAGCCCCAAAAAGTTTGAGATTAGAAAGTTATTTTGTTTTTTTAAGAAATCAAAACTTTTATTAATCGAGGACGTGTAAGGACACTAAAGATTACAATTATTCAAAAGACATCAAATCATTATATTAGAATGATTTCTGAAGACACTGAAGACTGGAGTAACGATGCTGAAAATTCAGCTTTGCATCACAGGAATAAATTAAATCTTAAAATATACTAAAATAGAAAACAGTTATTTAAAATTGCAATAAAGTTTCACAAAATTAATGTTTTTTTCTATTTTTGATCAAATAGATGCAGCATTGGTGAGCATAATAGACTTGTTTGAAAGAACATTTAAAAATCTTACCATTCAAATTTTTTTGTATAATGATTTTTGTTTGTTTGTTCATTTGTTTTGTTTTCTGGCTAAAATGTTTGAGTGACGTCCAGCAGAAATATAGGATTTGCTTAATGTACATCTTTTGACACAACCTCCAGAAGTTATCCAGTATGATTTGAATTCCAGGCTTAAATTAGACTTTAAATCTAACAGGATCTATGTGGTCTAAACTTCTGGACTCCACTGTATATTTAACATATAAGGTGTGGTTAATGGTTTCCAGTGTAGGAAGGATAAAGCTCGCTCAAAAGGTTTATCAACAGCTCGACCTGACTTACCACCAAGAAAAGAACAAGAATTTCTAAAAAGATTCAAGTCAGAGGTGAACCACTTCAAAAGACTTAACCCAACGAGGCTCATGCTAAATCCTGAAAAACTCCCGAGCTCAAAACAAGATTACTGCGCAGTGGACATTCAATACCTGACAGTGGGTGGTCGCCTCAAATCTAAAACAAGTGTTCTGCCGTGGACAGGCTGCATGGGGTAGAACACGCCACCACGGCCTTTTGCTGATTGAATGTTTACAAAGCCATTTGGTCACCCCTGGTAAGCATCAGCCTCTAATTTCTAATCTAATTTGTTTGTGAATGTTCTTGAATGGAATGTTGTCTCGCTATGAGAGTTTGCATGCATATGCAAGATCTTGAGCGTATCAATGGCTCATTTAATCTGCCAAATCAATGTTAAATAAACAGTTTCAGTGGGTTACAGTGTGTGATCAGACATGCCAGCATGCATCTGGAGGCATGCTCTCAAGGCATTACATAGTGATGCACCAAAATTTTGATCACTGCAACGTCCAAAAATCCTCCATAAGAGAAACTAGGTCAGAACAGGTCCGAACAGAAACCACAACTTCAGCAATTAATTTCAGCAGAAACTAACCAACAACTTTTGTAAAACATGAGTACAAGTGTGTTTATGTTACCCAAAAATCAGTTTGAGAGTTCTTTTCCTGCACATCACAACAGTATGTGTGCAAATACAGGATCTCTGTGTGAAATTGAGTTTGTTTAAAGGAATAGTTCACCTAAAAATTCAAATTTCCTGAAAATGTACTCACCCTCAGGCCATCTAAGATGTAGATGAGTTTCTTTCTTCATTGAAAACAGATATGGAGAAATTTAGAATCACATCACTTGCTCACAAATAGATCCTCTGCAGTGAATGGGTGCCGTCAGAATTAAAGTCAAAACAGCTGATAAAAGCATAACAATAATCCACAAGTAATCCACACGACTCCAGTCCAACAATTAATGTCTTATGAAGTGAAAAACTGCATGTTTTTATGAAATCAAGGTATTTTAACTTTAAAACCCTAGCTTCTGGTCAAAATACGAGTCCATAATCCACAATAATAATAACTAATAATAACACTTTCTCCAAGTTCATCCTCTTTTGTTCTCTCTCATCAAAATCCACCAACATATTTGTTTAGAACTGCTTTGTACTGTTTTCACTTGTAATCAGTGCTAAATCTGTGCATATTTCTCTCCTGATTCTGATGACTCATATCTTAGCCATGAAACGATGTTTAAAAAAGTTAAAACATCTTAATGATGGATTTGTTTCTTACAAACATGCAACTTTTCACTGGCACCCATTCACTGCAGAGAATCCATTGATGAGTATGAAATGTAATGCCAAATTTTCCAAAGAAAGAACCTCATGTATATCTTTGATGGCTTGTGGGTAAGTAAATTTTCAGCTAATTTTGATATCCGGTTGAATTATTCTTTTTTTTGTGGTCCACGGTCACATATTACATTAACCCACATTCACAATTAAACTGTTTTTTTTGTCAGTGCAATCACTATTAAAAATATATATGATATCATTAATAGGACTGATATGGTCTATTATTTCAAACAAAGGCTGAATTTCTGTGTCATGGAGGTTTTGACTAAGAAATTTCAGTGCATCATTAATATTAAATATCAAGAATACACCAACACATGCTGCCACAGTACAGATCTTTTAGTTTAACACTGCGGTACAATATCAAAGGAGAAGCGCTCTGGCCTGGAGTTGTCAGCAGGGATCTTTCAAGACCGCACAAGAAAAAACACTTTTTTTTTACTTTTCCTCCTGCAGTGCACTTGTGCCAGCCGGAATGATGAGGCAAATGTAAAAACAATTAGACATGGAGAGAAGGGGAATATTTGGAGAATGAGAAATGACTACTGGAACGTAAATCCAACACTAAGCGGAGGGTATGGCCAAACACATTTGCGCTGTCAAAGGCAGACGAGTATAAAAAGAGACGTTGAGGTACACTCCACCCTGACATCATTTTAGCATGGGTTATTTTAGAGCGATTTGAGGATCTGATACCTTTTTGTGGTCCCTCAATCATCACAGTACTGTATTGACTCCTATAGAAACCTGCAGATACCCAAAACATCATTAATCTTCAGAAAATCTAACTGATTATTTGGCAATCAAGACTCCAAAAAATAAACCATTTAAAAACTGCATCAGGCTCCAGTGCCAGTAAAGCTGAATTGGAAAACTCAAGATGGACCAAATTTGGGCTAAACCAGGTATCCAGTTTCAAAAACGGGTGGATCTGGGCAGGTAAGAGAGTCTCTTTCTCTTTTCTAAGGAGCAGCTAATCTCCTCTCAGGTTTAGATTCCTCAGCTGGATGCTTTGAGGAGAAGGAAGTGAGGGGTGGGTAAACTGCTGGGCTCTCACAGGAGGGATTAGAGCAGCTATATATCATTGTGACAAGCCTTTTCAGCACATGACAGGCCACCAGGCCCTGTGTGTGAAGGAGATCTTATGACACTTCCTGTCACTCACTGGCCAGGCACTGATAGGGCCAAAAATGACCTGTATTGTCACCATCAGATCACTTTACTGACACCAAGGCACATGTTAAATAGTTATTATAAAAACTATCTACCTAGCGTTTAAAAGTTTGGGATCAGTGTTTTTTTTTTTTTTAAAGAAATGAATACTTTTATTCAGCAAGGACACATTAAATTGATCAAAAGTGACAGTAATATATTTAATTGTTTCATAATAAAAAAGAAATGCTTTTCCTTTGATTCATTGAAGAATCCTGAAAAAGTATATTATAATATCAGGACATTAGAAAATATAGGATTTAGCTGAAAATACAGCTTTGACATCACTGGAATAAATTACAGTTATATATTAAAACAGACAGTTAAAATATACAGTTATATATCAAAATATAAAACATTTTTAAATGGTAACATTTTAACTTGTAATAATATTTCACAATATCCCTGTTTATTTGATCATTATTTGATCTATCTATCTATCTATCTATCTATCTATCTATCTATCTATCTATCTATCTATCTATCTATCAACATTTACAGTACAAAGCTGCTATGTGGCTTAGCGTCATGCCTGCCTCAGTCTGGATTTAATAAGGAAAACTTTGCATATTACAAACATACCGTGGAAAGACTGAAAGAAATTATTTGTTTAACGAGGCCTGTCATTGTTTACACACAATGAATCACGCAAACATCTCTTCGAAATCTACGTGGAGGGTGATTAGCGAGAAATACTTCAACAACCTGGAGGTCCATGACTTGGAGGTTTCGATCTCAAGCTTCACTGAAAAGTGTTGAAAGACTTAAGTCAAATCCTGTCCTAAAAGGAATGCGTCACTGAACAAACTGAACACAGTCAAGGTATATTACGTTCTCGAAGCAGAAGTAAGAAAAAGCAAAATGTTCTTGATAAAAAAGACGCAATGTTTTTAATGAAGACGGAATGTGTATTTATGAGAAGATGTTTACCAATCCTTATTAGATGCCAGTGTTCTCAGAACAACAAAACCTCCACAAGTTAAGCGCTCCACATGTACAAACATCTGGCTAGGAAAAACAAACCCAAAGATTCTAATCAAATAATCCTGGAAGACTACAGAGACAAAATCGCCCACGTCAACTTAAACTACCCTTAACTAAACTACTCTTAAACTGCAGCTTCTTTAGTGCAGACAAAAGAAATGATCATTTCTGATGGTATACATGTCAAAGTACAGTTATTTAATACAATATTCTCTAAAAGCATCAATTTTACAGTCCATTATTCAAATAGAGCCATCATAATTGGGCAATTTTTATAATGAAACCTATTTATATAATCTATTTTAAAATAATATTCCACCCTGCAGTCCATTTATAATGTAAAACTCTCTTTTAACCCTTAGAATGCAACCATTTTTTTCCTACCATGCCTTTAAGAAACACAATTTATATGTGAACTGGGCAACAGTGCTTTTCTCTAGTTATTGTTAAATTTATGTCCAATTTATGCCGAAATCAGTATTTATAATATTTTTTCATAATGCACCAAGTTATTTCATCTTAAAAGATCAATGAAAACTAAACTGCTTGTGATATGAGCCTTTTAAAGTTTCCCAGCGGTGATCATCACAACCTGATTTTGACTGCATGAATGATGCCAGTGGAATAAATTTGGTATAGTATTAGGCAATGGAAAGTCTATATATTTAACCGTTGTGTCATCCAAAAATCCTCAGGCGTGACTAGCAGCAGAAAACGTCTGACGGTTTCACTGCATCTCAAAAACGATCTGGATAAAATACCGAATTAGGAGGCATGACCTCTAATTGAAAAAACCTATATCACATACTGTATGAAGGTAGTTGGAAGGGTCAGAACTCACAAAGCGAGTCTTGGCAGCTATTTTGTGAAGCATGAATAAGCGCATCTGGGAGGAATTATCCTCATCATTACGGGACCTATGAGCGTGATTTATGCATGGTCTTTATCTGCACTTCCACTATCTCACAAAAATAAGCATTTTATCACGACGAACACATATTACAGTCACTCCCTCTGCTGTCTGAGCTTTTTTAAATGGGGGCCGCAGCCAGACAGGGCAAATTCACACATCACTCTCTATGATTTTTTTTTTCCCCAGAGCCACAATGACTAATATATAGTGAAGATTTTTTTTATTAATTCTCCAAAGGACATGTTTAAGACCTCCTGACCAAGCAATAAGACAAGGTTCCTCTTGGATGTTCCTAGACCTTTTATCCAGCCCAGATCAGGCTCAGATAAAGCTTATAAAGAGAGCTATATTTTCAGATTTTGGGTGAACTATCCCTTTAACAGACATAATGATATCTCATTAAGAAAATTACCTTGGTGTGATCAATCTGAATTCCATAGAGCAGAACATTTCCCAGTATGACTTCAGAGGCCAGAGTCCTGAAGGCTAACTCGTCTGTCTTTTGGCTGTCGACAGACTTATTTGTCATGTTCAGCTGTACCTGTCAACAAAAAGAATAAAAAACATCTCCACTTATCTATAGCAGGGTTTCACAAACTGAAGGATCGTGAGGGAATAGCAGGGAGTTCATAAGTTTATGAAAAGCATAGTAATGACACATGTAAAATTAAATAAATCTATATAAAATCTAAAACTAAATAAATAATTTTCAAAAAAACTTTGCAAAAAGATTACTATTTTAAGTTTACCTACATCTCACGTTACTATGGAAACCTGTTTCTGCCGCTTAATAAAAAAAAAAAAAGTTATTGTGATTTTTTATCTCACAATTCTGACTTGAATGTGTCAATGTGATGTGTGCCAATGTGTTGTTAAATTATTAAAATATTAACTTAAAATCCAAACTTAAATTAACAAAAAGGGTACTAAAAAAAACATTTACTAAAAAAGATGAAATCTTGTTATCTGCAGCTCATGTAACCATTAAGTGAAATATAAACATGAACTTGTATTGTTAACTGCTATTGCCATTGAAATATTGATTTGAAATAACATTTCAAAAATAAATAATTACAACATACAATTAAAACGAAATAAAACACTTACTTAACAGATTAAATATTTTTTTTACCTGCATTTCATGTAACCATTGTTGTTGTTAAATTATTGAAATATAAACTGAAAATCTAAACTGAAAAAAGTTAAAAATAAATAAATAAAAATATTTATAAAAAATATTTTTTTTGTTTTTTTTTGTTTTTCGTTAACTTAAAATCTAAACTGAAATAAATAATTACTAAAAAATAAAACACTTACTAAAAAAGATTCAATATTTTGTTTATTACCGTTAACTGATATTAGATATTTAATGTGGACAAGCAAATGTGCTGTTAAAATTTGATTTGAAATCTAAAATTGAATAAATAAATACATTTTTAAACAATGACACACTTACTAAAAAGATGAATTTTTTTGTTTACTTGCATGTCATGTCATCATTAACAGGCATCAGACAAACATAAACATGTGAATGCGTTGTTAAATTATTGAAATATTAACTTAAAAGAGGAACTTAAGTAAATATTTTAGGTCAAAGGGGTTCAGCTGCCAAAATAGAAAAGGCAAATTACTGATCAATAGGAATTAATAAACATTACAATACTTATCTAATCATCTACAATGACTCATTCAATCCAAATGGGAATTAATAATACCATAATAACCTGCACTTACTTCAATTAAATATTCCCTATTCGTAAAAAAAACTATTCTAAAAATACAGCCGTGGGACAGGCCCATTAATTTCAAAAGTACCTCATAGTACTCTTTTTAATAAACACTCAGCGCTCTCTGTGTGTTTGGACAGGTTGAGCTCCCATGCAAAACAGCAAGAACCAGCTCTTAGCAAAAAGTTTCCATTGCAACTGACCCAGAATTCACCGATCCGTTAAATTAATGCAATTTCTTTTTCCGTTCGCTTACATCACCGTTTCAGGAAGATGTGGCTTGTACGCATCCGTACCAAATAAAACAGGCCATGCTCATTTTGCAAACTGCTTGAAGAAAAACATATTTCTAACAGAGGTCATACCCCAGTATAAATTGAGGAAATGCTGTTTACTCTGATTCTAATAGATATTTGTCGTTTCATAAACGAAGTATCTCTACAACTACAAAAAAGGTAAATGAAAGCCCAACAGGAAAAGTTATAGAATGTTAAGCGGATCCAAATGTAATGTAAGCGTAAAGAAAGTCAAGCAAACCTCTGAACAGCTCTTTATAAAATAATCTTGAAGCACGGCTTGTGGTTTTACTCCCAATCACGCTCTCTCAGCCACATGTGTTATCATCACATCTGTGGTGATGATAAGAACAAAGCATCTGTGAAATCCAAACAACGAGTGAAAACATAATGATGGAGAGTAGAGGTTATCTAACAGCCCTTCAGAGGGAATGTTAAAGGAAGCACATATGGATTCTGAGAAGGCTGGATTCCCACACTGGGTGCGGATCCCTGGATTCAGAGATCAAAACTGCAGGAGCAGAGATTTTATGCTTTCGAAACACATTTAAGAAATTAATCAAGGTAAGAGTGATGACATTCCCAGAGATTAAGACTAAGATGTGCTGAGGTACAAATGCTGGACAAGAACCAAGAAACAAAACATCATGGGTTTTTTCCAGCTGCCAACACTGCAGCGTCAGTTAGTTTTAGCACTTCTGTGATCTGATGCACATTGTGGGCCCTATCATACACTCGGCGCAATGCAGTGCAAGATGCAGTGCAAGTGTTTTTGCTAGTTTCAGCCAGATGCAGTTCTCATTTTCACGTCCTGCGCCACATTGTTTAAATAGCAAATGCAATTGCGCCCATTTGTGCACCCATGGTCGTGCTGGTCTAAAAAAGAGGTGTGTTCACGCGCATTATTGGCGCATTGCTATTTTGAGGAACTGAAAAGTTCTAAAGTCTGGCACAATATTTTTTCTTTGTTATTTAAAAAGAGCACGTTAGTAATATGCACCTACAGGTGGGTTCACAACGCGTGTACACTTTGCTTACTACACACACAGGGACGTGCAGCAGCACACAAACATTTTTCAAAATGAAAAATTACATTCCGCCATGTAAATAGCGAACCCGCCATGGCGTGAGCACAACTGGCTTTTTAAGGGCATGGGAGATGAGACTCTAATTGGTTTATTGCACGTTACGCCCAAAAAACACTCATGACTCATTAAGAGAAAAGGGACAACCCGTTAAGACCATGCGCCAGGGCGCGCCAACCGTTTTCCCGTCGTTAAACTAACAAAAGTAGATTCGGACACGCCCTTTAGACCATACGTTTAGATCATTAAAATAGGGCCCTGTATGTTTCTATGTCACAATGATGAAAACGAAAAAATTTGTTTAAGTTTAGACTCTCGCATCTCACAATAAAATTTTCTCAAACACTTCTCTGTGTTCACACAATGAATAATATGTTTGGTATTATAGCAACAACCTAAGGTTAAAATAACTTCCAGGAACATAAAAACAAAATAAAATCAAGCCAACACGAAAATACAGCAGTTAAAATTACACAAGATTTTCTAAATTAACTTGTGGCAAAAATTCTGAAATTCTGGTAAAATCTTACTAAACAAGTCCCTGAGTGAGTGTACTTCATAAAAAAGTTTTCTACTTGCATTAAAACTAAAAAAATATTTTAAACTAAACACTGAAAAGGTCAATGGGGTGTATGGAATCTTACCCAAACAACAACTACTGGGTATAAACGAGCGTGGTCGGTATGCTCAAAACGTTTCACCATGTCCAGGGTCCCCAAGAAGTTTGAAGCAGTCCTCTAAAACAAAGGCACAAATAACATTAATGTGACAGCAAAATAATTTGTAAGGGGGCAAAAATTATGGCTGTAAATCTTACTGTGAATAATTACCCAGAATAAACAGAACATTTAGAAAAATGGATACTTATTAGAAATGTTTTACATTATGTTTTTACAAAGAAACAGCTCATAGTAGTAATATGTGTATATACTGTTTATATATATATATATATATATATATATATATATATATATATATATTAGGGCTGTCAAATGATTAATCACGATTAATCACATCCAAAATAAAAGTTTTGTTTACATAATATATGTATGTGTACAGGGTATATTTATTATGTATATATAAATACACACACATAAATTATATATTTAGAAAATATTTACATGTATATACATTTATATATTTATATTCTTATATTTTATATTATATATAAATATATTTAATATATAAACATAACATATTCTTCTTAAATATATACATGCATGTGTGTGTATTTATATATACATAATAAATATACACAGTATACACACATATATTATGTAAACAAAACTTTTATTTTGGATGTGATTAATCGTGATTAATCATTTGACAGCCCTAATATATATATATATATATATATATATATATATATATATATATATATATATATATAGTGGGATTTTTTTTTTTGGAAAGAAATTAATACTTCTTTCAGACTTCTATTTCAGATAAATGCTGTTCTTTTGAAGTTTGTTCTTCAAATAATCTTTTCAAATGTTTTCAATCTACTCTAATGATCATTTAACACTGAAGACTGGAGCTATGCTTCCTGAAAATTTAGCTTTGCCATTACAGGAATAAATTACATTTTTAAATATATTAAAATATAAAACAGCTATTTTTAATTATAATAATATATTTCAGAATGTTACTGGTTTTACTGAATTTTTGTTCAAATAAACACAGCCTTGGTGAGTATCAGAGACTTCTTTTAAAAGACCCCAAACATTTAAATGGTAGTTTGTGACTCCATAATGAATACAGATGAATACACAAAGTTATTTGGCTATTAGTTAACACTATCCAATAGACTTGACCATCTTATTGATGTCAGCAACAGTAAAGGTATTTCAGAGTGAGATCAAAGACATATTTTGATTAAATATTACAAAGACAAGCTCTTATTTATTTTTGAAATAAAATGCACAGGTCAGTCATTCACAATAAGACCAGAAAAACACATTAAAAAGTCAAATTTGATTTATGTAGGCTTTAACTTTGAATTACTTGTGTGTGTGTGTGTGTGTGTGTGTGTGTGTGTGTGTGTGTGTGTGTGTGTGTGTGTGTGTGTGTGTGTGTGTGTGTGTGTGTGTGTGTGTGTGTAGTTGACGTACAGATATGTGAATAAAGTTTCGGGTTTTGGACAGGTACTCTGTATTACTTTCCTTTGCACATGGAATGACGTCTGTCTCCATCTGAGAAAAGGAGAAAAGAGCCCAAATTCAATAAAACAAGCAATCTCACCATCACGGCAGACAAAACTTTTATTTATTAAGATCTAATGATTCATCCCTTTTCATAAAAAGCAACACAACCACAGATGCTCTGCATATGAAATCATATTTTCAGACCTCATATCAAATCATATCCTTGTCGAATATCTTGTACAGAGATGAAATAAACAGAAATAAACAGAAGTGTTTGGCACAGACTCGACCTTGACGAGAAAACTGGAAATATGAAATTGTTATTGGAAACACATGCGAGGATTTATTCGCTCTTGAAAGATAACCAACCGCGGCTTTAGACGAAAACCAGCTCACTCCTAACTGTGGATTTACGAGATCATTTTGACATCTGAACCAGGTTGGGCTGTTGAGCCCACACAAGATACTGTTCACAGGTTATTTTAATGGTGGTGAAGCAAGAATAAGTGCTTCATAATGACCAAAAAACAAGCCACACTCGGTTCTCATTAGACCTTCCAGATCACGCAAAAATTCTGGTAATGCTTTCATTTCCGCAAATTTACAAACAAACTATCTTTTTGATCATCTTAGGGATTTGTAAGCTATTCAAAAACAGAAATGTGTTTTTACCGGGCAAGGAACTCAATTTTAACCACAGTTACGTGTTGGGAATCATGTCGCCTCATGTTGTGGCTTAATCTGAGGTTGACGTAGGAATACATTACAGTCAAAAGTTATGCAGTATCAATGGAATTTTATAGTCTCCGATGGATCTAAAGTGGATTTTTCTTTCGTGTGAGATTTACTTATGTAGCTTAAAATGATACACTACCTACATGCTCTCAGTTCTAAATTATATCGAAATCCCACAGCTGAGGAATGTGAATATCACTCTCAGTCATACACGAACTGCCACGTTCGAGATCCGCACCTTATGGAGCATGGATTTGGAATTTAATCCTCTGTGTCCTAGAAAAAAAGTGTTCGACCCTAGTGAACTTGAGTCTTTGATGAAAGTAAATGGCAACCCGTTCCAGTTCTTATCAGTGGCATACATGGATGTAATTATTACATCTCGCTAAAAGGATCATCTTATCACTCTCTGTTGTCCTTTATTACCAAAACACGTACCTAGAGCCAATCGTACCACCTGCACGCCTGGAATGGTCCCAACTTTGAGTTTCACTTCGCTGTAATGGAGATATTGGGGCTTAGATTTACAAATGGCACTGGGACAAATTTGATTCCTCATCTCTAATCTCCTCCTTTTCTTTCATCTCCCTCGAGTTGTAGGAACGGCTCAGGAGAACTGACTCCGGCCGGCATCTGGGGGAGAGGCAACGTCTGGAACCAATCAGCCGTACGGGAAACTGGGTGCTCTCATGTTTGCAACATTATCAAGAGGAGGACATGTGCTTGATGAAGAACTTGGAAGGGCTACAAAAGAGGATGGGCCTCCAGAGCACAGAGCCTGAATAAAACACGTCATATTTCCTTTTTTGTCAGTGCGCTGGAAGATGGATCTCCTACAGCGAGAGCTACAACGTGAAGACATGTCTCCAGCTGGACCGGCTCCAAAAATCAGTGTGGAATAAATGGGAAGGTGGTCACACTTGTACAAGACACCTTATCCATTTCAACAAGCACATCAATTGGTACGACTAGGTTATCGCTCTCACCATCTGTTAGTCCTCATACAGTTGCAGGACAGGTGAAAGCCTGGTTGTTGGACGGGGTGAGTAGGAAGTTGGGGTAAAAGGAGTTTTTTAACATCTACATATACAACACATTCCTAAGAAAGATTATTTTAACTAAACCGTAAGACGAGGGATGTCATCTTTAACATACCATGTTCAGATTTTTCTGAAGTGCTTTGGCCAACTCAACAGCTTCTGCTTCAGCTCCTGCGATGATACATGCTGACATCGAAAGAGTCTCTGAAGAGAAAATGAAAATAATGCTTCAAGACCAAACAGATAATAAAGTGCAAGAGTATGTTTGATGTAACCTTAGTCTATGTAATTTAACCCTGTTTGCAAACCAGTTTTGTAGAAGCTACTCCAAGAGCTTTGTAAAGTAAAGTAAAGTAAGATAAAATAAAATAGTGTTTACGTAAGGAAGAAAAAAAAAAAAAATTGCCACTTCAAGTATTTTTTTCTCAAGGAAACAGGATAAGCTTCTTTCATACTGAAAGGTATCAAAGTTAATCAGAGTGTACCTTAGCAACAATCATTGTATTTAAATTCATGCATAAATGGCTTTTTCCTGACCTTTCATTAAAGGTAAAAGCACGGATATATTGGACTATGCAAAGCAAACTTTAAATACAGCCAGAGGGATGCTTTGTTGCAAGGACAGAACTCTGAAAGAGGTAGAAGACCCAATACTCAGCCAAGTTGAAAACATTTTAGGCAATCTGTTGTTTTATTGCACTTAGGTTGGTATTTTGGAACTCGGTTACAAGCAAACAGCAGCTTAGTGCACTGGCTGAATAGAAAAGGTCATAGTCTTAGTAAATAAGTGCCTGGAAACTTTGCTAAAATCACACACACATATAACTGAACCACCACATGTTTATGAAAAATATTAAGTTTTATCCAATTCTTCGATTTCTGTCCAAACCAGAGAACTGGCCCTTTGCTGGGTCAGCTCATACCTTACAGGTCATAATAGGTAATTTCTATAATTTCTCTTAAAAAGCCTGTTTGTATAAAAAGACAACATCTAGACATCTTGAAATGGCGTTTAGCCTTTGCGGTTCACAATCTCTCTTTGTATATTTACATACACTTTACTAACAGTTTGTTTTTGCCCAATGATCCTGACCGTGGAAAACTGTCTATTTTGACTTGCCCAGTTAAAAAGTATAATCAAACAACATCAAGTCTGCAATAACAACAGTGAATGGCAAAATTGTATTCCCAGCAATGACTCAAATCAGTGGCTGGTGAAATATTTATTTCTTTACTGCACAACTTAAATACAATACCTTTAATAATAGCCTCCGCAGCTGCTAAATCTCGCTTGTATGTTACCTACAAAAGGAAAACATCACATTAAAAGAGAAACAACAGTTTGTGCTTAAAAGAAATGCCAAATATAACTGAACATTAGTTTTGTGGTTGTACACACTGTTAGGAGCGATTTACTGTTTGTTGCAATATATATACACATAGTGGGGTCCAAAAGTCTGAGACCACTGCTGTAGGTTTTGTACCCTAATGCAATACAAAACTTTTCATTACAGCGGATTATCAGTATAATAAGGAGAAATTAAAAATTACATGAATTTCTCACATTTTTCTTGCCAAAAAGTTGAAAATTTCACAAATCTGAAGTACAATATTCAAAACATTTATAATAATACAATATTTTCAAAATATGCATGAGTAAAATCCTTTTTCAGTCTTTTTTTCCTTAACAAAATATCTTAATATAGGAATCAATGCTATTGAAAACATCAGGACTGTTGGATATGGCTTTAAACTAAATCACCTTGACATTTGTGTTCATTGCTTTGCGCTTCTTGCTGGATCTCACAGCACTGGTCACATGATCAAAAATGCTGTCTCAGTGTGGACAAAAGGTTAAAATGTATAGAAAAGATGCATCAGATTTATGTGGATTAATGTGGAAGCAGACTTGGTGACCTAGTTATTCTAGATGTAGAGATGTTTTCCAGGTTTAAATGGTTAAAAAAAAAAAAAGTTTTCAGAGTGATCTCAGATTGTTGGACCCACTGTGTATGGCATAAATCCTATACGTATGACAACAAAAAGTCAAACCCTTTGTTCCTTACTTTCCACAGAGTCGGTGGTCCGTCTATGAGCTTTGCATTCGTGCCACAGTACTGCAGGGCCAAGTGTAGGCACTCGGTGCCAAACTCAAAGTCAAATTCACTGCACTGGAAAAGGAGAAACCAGGACAAAAACCAGAACAAAATGAAACGAGAAGCTCCAGTTTGATAAATGCTGATGATGTAAATCAGAACCATAGAAACCTCCAGTCAAACACCTGTGTAGGAGCTAACTTTTGTGGTCATTAAAAGACCGTTTCTTATAGAAACATGCATCTGGGCATGGGATTTTTGTACTAAATGTCCCTGATTCTGGTAACACATTGAAAAAGCTGAATAGAGTTCTTGAAGCGAATCGCTCTAAGACAGCGGTTGGATTACACAACCTAAATCATGCCACCCGAGAAGTTACGAGGGCAATATCTACAGCAATATTTCATCCCGGGTGGAGAGGAGAGCTTCGCTTACATAGCGCTGTGATTTCAAGGCAAATTAAAGGAGAAAGTCTTGCAATCATTTAACCTTTGGCATTTTCCCCCCTTTTCATCAACACACAGCTAGACCCTTATGGGGTTGGATGTCTCTTCTTTTGTAAAGCTCAAGCTCTCCGAGATTCAATGGGATGGCATGCTGAAATGGCATCAGTCATTTCGAGGCTACCACAGAGAGGGTTTTGACACATGGCCGTCGGCTACATCCAAAAACCCTAGCTCAAAACACCCACCTGAAATAACCCCCATTGTAAAAAGCATCAAAAGCGCTGAATGCTACATAAAAAAGAAGTATGGACTGCCTTATGTCACGTGATGGCAGAGGCTCATAGAAAATTGGGTTCAAAAAGCAAGGAGAAGCATATAAATCTTTGCAGACCCTTCACTGTTGGGGTTGGAGAAGAAAAGCCCCAGAAGAGCCGGAGTGTCAGGTAACACCCAAGCGGGCTTGATATTACCCATTCTTCAGATTGCCTCATCCTCTGTATTTCTTCATGTCATGGTTTTATCTTTATTTAGAATTAATTGAGGACAGACAGCTGTGACTTGACACAGAAAACTCACGCTAATGTTCGATATCGCAGCCAAAAACAACAAGACCGTGAAATCAAAGTTTTCCAGAAGCAAAAAATTCGGCACCCAAAAAAATGGTCTTCTCAGCAGCCCTATAAATCTCAATGCTTCTTTTTAACACTTCTATCTGTTACTGTTATCGAAAGTTTGACAAAAGGCTTAATCAGATCCAAAGATGATGATGCTGATGAAATTTCAAATGAAATAATGAAATACACTCCACTCCACCTCCATGGGAAACGTTATGAGTCTGGATGAGAAAGCAGAATTTCTGTGAAAGCATTGTTTGAGTTGATCTTGAGAAGGAATGCTGCAATAAAACTGCAATCTTGCAGTCAGCTATGTAACCTAGGCCAGACTAAACAATTCTGATTCTTTATTTTGGCACACAACTAATTACCATGAGAATAATAATAAAAGTCACAGTGCCTTAGAGCAGAAGAACCTGTGGATTTATGCAAATCTCAGGGACAATGAACAAAAGAGGCAAGTTGGTCCAAGATTTGAACACTGAGTGTTTCTTTGTCACATTGAAGTAATATTTGTAATAAGCGCCAAGCCCCAAACACACTGGATACTACATAAAAAATAAAGAAATGTGATGGAAGAGTCACAAAGACTACTGGGTTCAAAAAAGTATATATATATATATATATATATATATATATATATATATATATATATATATATATATATTAGTGCTGTCAAACGATAAATCAATATAAATAATAAAATATTAAATACATAAAAAAAATGTATATAAATATATATTTTAGAATATTTATTTTACAAAAATGTATATAAAACAGATTTTTAGATGGAAAACAATGGGTTAAAAAGGCAACATCAGAGCATAAATCTAATCTAAATAATAATAATAATAATAATAATAATAATAATAATAATAATAAATACTTATTTGTATATATATATTTTTTTTTGTTTTTTGTTTTGTTTTTAAAAGTTTATATAAAAACATATAAACATACTGACATGCCTAAAATTACCATAAAAAGTCACTGTGGGAATGTCAAGGTGACAGTCAACTTTAATGTACTTTGCACATTGAATCTGAGGTTTATTTCAACCAATAAATGTGTCTGGGTTGCTCATACCCGCTGGTAGGCCTGGAAAATAATGTCATAAAGAAATCCTTGAGGCATTTCACTGGCTCTGTACTTTGCTCTCTCCAGCGAGTGGTCCAGGTAGCCCTCTGACGTGGTTGCAATGACTGTGGACACCAGAGGACGTATCGCACCCGAGGCCTGAAAAAACAAGGTAGACAATAGGACAATTAAAAACATGCCCTGTAAAAATTTGTTTATTCACGATAACTAAACGATGGTGCATTAGGGTGAGGCAATGAATCACTATCCTTGTCATATTCTTTTGAGTGCTTCATAAACATATGGGTTTTGCTTTCCAGCCCTTGTCACAGCCTTGGAGGGGAGATTTAGAAGAAAATCACAGAAATCTTCAACCTCACGCATCAAAGCCAGCAAAAACATTGCTAAAACATCTTATCCGGTTTCATGCTGTTAGGAGTAGTGCTGAGAGGTGTCAACAATATGTTTATCTTAGTGATTTATGGACTTTGGAACAGCCCGCGATGCAGTCAAACCACAAACGAAGCTGGATTTCTCGTCTTCTGCTGAGTTATTCTGTTGCTGATGCAGATTTCATGACTTTGCCTTGGAAGGATGGGATATATGTACTGGATTCTTGTTCTGTAGCATATATTAAAAAGAGTTACTCTGATTGGAGTTTTTCCATATTTTTTATATAACAGCTTCACACATATCTCTGAAGCCCGCATCAGGAATTGTCTTTCAACGGCTTAACGTGGTCTGACTTTCATTCACCTCATAAATTTGACAGATATGTAGACCGTGGTACAGCAGATTAGGGGAGGGAGTGTTCACATAGTGTGGACATTCATCACCACAAACATTTCAGGGAGTGTTTTAAAATGAATTATTCCAAATGACAGCCACGGGGGAAAAAAAGGTATATTTGAATTCAGTCTTAACTTGTATGTAATTTACCTCTATTTTGGGGCATTTATATTGTAGCATATATGATACTCTTGGGCAGAAATAAACATAGGTTTTCTTTTTTTCCTCCAAACTGTTATTAAATGCCATACAAATGCACTATTTTGAAACAAAATCTGGATTAAGAAGAGAAAACGAACCCCTTGCTCTTTAGCTGCTAGGGTGATTTTCAACAGAAGATCTTCTTCCACAAACGGCCGTACAGCATCATGGATGATGACCACTTTTGGTTTGGGCGTCAGTGAGTCTGTAGTGCTGCTGAAGGCCCGGAGTCCGTTGAAGATAGACCTGTGTCTGGTGGTTCCTCCGTGGACTACTTTTACCTTTGTGTGATTAAATTTCTTGACAATATTCAGCATCAAGTCATGATTCTCCTTAGCAACCACAACGACAACAGTTCCGATCCATGATAATCTGTTGAGAAAATACAGATAGAACAGCTTTCATTTGTCAGGTTTAGAATACTATCAAAAGAAACAACATAATCGCTGTGACAAAGGGGCATAATAGAAATTAGGATTGGTGATGGATTCCCAAACAAGTTAAAGAAGGAATCACTCCGGTCAAGGACCAAACAAACACACCATTTATGTACATAAAACTGTTATTGAAGATTATGAGTGAAACATAAAGAGTATCTCTTCGGGGTGGCCACAGGCAAACATAAACATAAAGGGATCTAGAACAAAAAAAAAGATAAATTAAATAACCTAGTCAATTTGTAAAATAAAAATACAGCCGGCTTACCTAACTTCCTAACCAAAAACAGAACCCACACAGATTTCACAAAAGAAAAGGGCAGGACACCCCTAAGCTCTGTTTCACAAAATGAGAAGTTTTAGTCCCAACTGCAGGTGGTAAACATCAGTTTGGCCGCCAGCCGGAGAAGGAATCCAGGAGCTCAGAACGAGTCAGCGATAAAAAAAAGTATAAGAAACTAATTGCAAGCAATAGGACAAACAAAACTACAGTAGAACAAAAAAATACAAAATGCTATATGTGACCCTGAACCACAAAACCAGTCTTAAGTGTCAATTTTTTTTAAATTGAGATTTATACAATATAGAATAATAATAATAGAATAAATAAGCTTTCCATTGATGTATGGTTTATTAGGATCAGACAATATTTGGCCGAGATACAACTATTTGAATATCTGGAATCTAAGGGTGCAAAAAAATCTAAATACTGAGAAAATCCCCTTTGCATTTTTCCAAATAAATTCTAAGCAATGCATATTACTAATCAAAAATTAAGTTTTGATATATTTACGGTAGGAAATTTACAAAATATCTTTATGGAACATGATCTTTACGTAATATTCTAATAATTTTTGGCATAAAAGAAAAATCAATAATTTTGACCCATACAATTTTTTTTTTTTTTTTTTGGCTATTGCTAAAAATATACCCCAGGGACTTAAGACTGGTTTATATATATTATATATATATGGGTCACATATATATTGTATAAAGTAATCAAATATACATTAAAAACTGCATATTCCTCACTGTGTTAATCACACTTATAGGCTATTTCTTCTTATTAAAGTTACAAATGTGATTTAGTCAAGAGCAGATTTTCTCTCTTTTGTTTTTAGATTAACATGAATGACAGACAGCAGGAATATTAGACTGCCACCACAATAACATCCCCCACCAAACAAAATACTACAACACTTCTTCCTCAAAAAATGTTTGCTTTCACTTAAGACCTAAATTATTGTGTTTACGAGGATACTTGTAAAGATGAGCATTTTGACACCAACAAGTGTGTGTATTTAGGTTTCATTTAATTTCATCTCAGTTTTGTAGTTTTTATTTATTTCTATATAGTAATGTCAATTAGCTGCCAAGGCAATATTTCTCATTTTCATTTAAAGTTTTTCCTTACACATTTACATTTTATTTCTACTGTATTTTTTTAATTTAAAAAAAAAAATAGATAAACAATAATAGTTTTAGTTAACGATAATAACACTGGCTGTAAGTCACCTCGCTTTGTGGCATCAAACAAAATTACAAAAATAGCTAGATTTGCATATGACCCTTTGTAAACCCTCCACAATGCTGGGATGTTGTTGTTGGTTGTCAGTGTGTTGTTAAACAGCTTCTGTGGTGTTTTGAGCATTTGTGCGCATTGTTACTCATACATTTGCTTGGGTGTTCTGGGTGTTTTTTTAGGATATTTAAATTCTCATCCTCATCCCTATTCCTTCCAGAGGGCAGGGGTTCTCAGCTCCGAGATCCACTTTCCTGCAGAGTTTAGCTCCAACCCTAATTAAACACAGCTAAAGGTCAGAGCTAAACTCAGCAGAAAAATGGGTCTTGAGAGTTGAGAACCCCTGGTGTAGGGGACCATAAAACTGTTCCTTGGAACGTACTTCTGCATCATCTTGCCAAGCCAGTTAAGGTTTAACAAATTAAACGTGTGCAAAGAATCATGGGAGCGAAGTGTCCATCAGTTGTACCCTTTGAAGTATAGTTTTGAGCACTTCGGTTTGGGACGACCTTTCAAGAGTAGTAGTCTCTAAATTCATAGTATTCATAAAACAGTAAGCAAAAAAGTATCCAGGTGTACTTATGCCAAATAACATTACATTCTACATACAATCATACTATACAGAACATACACTAAGTACTTATTCAATAGAAGTACCTACTCACTTATCACACTATACAAAATTCAAAACAAAACCCTCACACAAAACAAAATCTCAAAAACAAAAAAAAAACAAAAACACAAAAAAAAACATAACAAAAAATAAAAAATTAAATAAAAAACTAAATGAGATCAAATTAAATAACTTACAGTAGCTAATCGGTGTACAGTACGGTTTACTTACATCCTACTCTTCTGATATGCTGTATTTTGCATACTAGTGTATGGAAGTACATAGAGAACACAGAGAAAAGGGTAATTTAATATCTCAGGTCCGCTTATATAGGCCACATCTCAAATACAGTCTGGACATCGAAATGTAATATTCCAAAATGAATTACAACAGCTCTAAGTTTATGTTTTTGTCCATGAAAATTGAAGTGACAGCTTTTTGAATATGAAACTCACAGCAACCTTTTACTTCACAGTGCAATTTATTAAACATGCCAAGACAATGTCAAGTGCTTTTAGCCTTTCCCAAGTCTTGCAGCATCTGCAGATGTTCTTAATAAGGATTGAAAAAGCTGTTCTGGACAAGATCTTCATGCAGTAGGTGTCCTTGGACGGCTGCCTGTTTACTGAGGAGGGGAGGGGGGTACAGTTGTCAAACTAACGGACGTAATTGTGACAGGCATAATGATTTGTTGTTGTTCTGTTTTCGTCTGCTAATAACAAACTAACTTACGTGTGAAGTATGCAGGTTAATAAAATCAGTTTCATGTGCTCCCCGACACGGAATATCAAGTCTCACCTCTCAAACGCTTGAATCGTGAAGCTTATCAGAGGTCTGTTGAGAATGGTGCAGAATTGTTTCGGTGTGGCCAGTCCCATCCTTTCCCCAGAGCCACCGGCGGGAAGAACTACAGCTACCGGGAAATCCACCGCCGCGCAACCGAGCCGGTCCGCGCTCCGCTCGGCGTCGCATTCCAGCAGACAGCCGGGATCCAGAGGCCTGTCGGGGGAAGAACAGCGCTCCTGCTGCATTTCTCCAGAGTCCTAAACAAGAAGCTCCTCACTTGTGACAGCCGTGTTCATGGGAAGAAGCTGTTAACCGATTTTCTGTATCGCCATTCGGCGGGTGATTTGAGCTATGTTTCGCGGCAGTAGCGTTGCAGCTTTCCCGCTCTGTATCAGGGGGAGCCTGGTGTTATCCACTCGTCCAAGACATTGCAGCAACTGGGATGTGGGATCTCATCTCATTGTACAGCGTAATTTAATGATATTCCAAATAAAAAAAAACTCCACAACAGGTTAACGTGTTAAATAAACTCTATTTTTTTTTTTTCAGAACAATGACAATTAAATATTTTTTGTGATTTATTTTCTTACTTTTACCAAATTATGGCAAGCCGTTTTAACATTTATTCCTTTAACTTTCTAACTAGTATCTACTTATCATTACTAGTATATGCCTTGTTACAAGCATTTTTTAAATAGTAGTATCCTATTAAAATAAGTAATTGTTAACTCAGTTGTTAACTGTAAATTTATTTTGTCACTTTTTGTGACAAAAAAATTACTTTAGTTCACTTTAAAATGAGATGTTACTATTAATTAATTATACTATTGTTTATTCAGTTAATACTGGAAAACTGACTATTCACATTGTTAAAGTAAACGAAATAATAACTAGTACACGATTAATAGTCATTGCCATTATATTGAAAAAGAAACTATAAGCAATAGTAAAATGAGTTACTAATACACATTTGTAGTTGGTTACTAATTCAAAATAGAATTTAACTACTTTTAAATGGCTTGTCATAAGAGTCTTTTTCTATGATGACAGCTGATGATTGACACTTGATGAAATTGTTTTATATGCCTGTTTGAACATGAAAGAGGCATATCAAATGTTATTCCTAATTATTATTATTATTGATAATCTTAGTGCAATAATAATTTTCACTAATTTTATTAAGATTTTTCTCACCTGTTCTTGAGTTTATTTTATATAAACTGTCATGCATGAAACAAAAATTAGGCATGTTAATGTACTGAATGAATGAACCTTATAGTTCAGTTAATAGGCATCATTTGGAGTTCAAAATGTCACCTCATGCAAATGTAAATTATTATACCGAGACATTTTCAGATGTTTTCATTTTAATGCTTTTACACCACATAGCCAATATGAGCATTGTCACTATAGTGCAATATCTTGTCCAAATAATCCTTGCACAAACTAAAAATGTTTCAAAGTCAGAGCAAAGTCAAGGCAAAATACATAACATCAGCTTATACATCACAATATTACACATAAAGGTCCTGCAAAACAATCAATTACATAAACAACTGCAGATGCATATGTACAGACATTTAATTTACATGTAGCTATGCATTTCCCAGGTTTGAGAACTGCTCTTATTGTCGCTGAACACAAAGACTAACAGTATATACCACAGCAAGTGATTACCACACACATCAGGCAGTGATGACAAAAAACATATTTGTAATGTAATATGCAGTTAACATTGTCAGTCTCTTTGACGTTATTATGGACAGGTCTTCACTACTGGTTGCATGTTGATTGAGATTATATCGGTGATGATATTTAGTCTTTATTTTCTCTTCTTTCCAAAGACTGCAGTGGACATCTGGAAGTGAACTCAGAGCCCTGCACTTGCTCTCAAAGGCAGCACAAAGAAAGTTCAGTGCTCCTGTGAGCTGACGTCACAAGCTCTCTCATTCATACTGAGTTCTTTTAAAAGGAAAAATCTAGCTCAGTCCGAGCACAGACTCATTTAGCTTTCCGTCCTGGTGCCTCCTTTGTTCTTTTGCTTTTTTATCTGGGTATGAGCGTATCCCTCAGACTTGACCCCCGATTCGTTATGCTGCCTCGTGTATCTTTTGCATTTGCAGGAGGTCACCACTGTGATCTTGTAGGTCCTGGTGCTGCCATCCTGACACTGGAGCTGAATCCGCTGGGTGCGGGTCTTGTCATTCACGCAGCGCCAGTCCTGACTGTTTCGGCGGTTCCAAAACTTCCTACCATATCCGCCAATCCAGTTTGGCAGCATCTGAGCTGGAAGACACTGTCCTGTGCACACCAGTTCCTTAACAGGGTTTATGCTGGTGCACTGGCCATCAGAGATGTACTTTGTGGATCGCAGCTCTCTGCAGCCGACTGGGATTCGTTCTGTAACACAAAGTGATAAATAACATTTAGCCAGATTTGTATATCAATAACAGATCAACTGAATTCTTTTAAGATCTATGATAGGATTCACCTTGGTGCTGTTTCTTCACGGTTGGTAAACAGACATAAACAACATGGGTATGGATGATATGCTTGGTTTGCTTTACTTAAGCCCTTATCTGAACTGAGTGGAAATGGTTTAGCGTACAGATGACTAATGACTCTGAGCCTCTTATTGTCAGATTTCGCCGGTGCTGCTGGCTATACTTGTTCTGCCTCAGAGAAAAGCCTCCTGTCAGCGTAACCCAAGCCAAAATCCATTCACACAGCAGCAACAAACCTCAGTTACAATGTGCCCCCCGCCCCCTCCATGACAGGACGTGATGAATGGGGATCGGAGGGACATTTTCTTCCTCCCCACTTCAAGTTACGGTCGTTCAAAAAACAAACACGGTTCCCCCTGGAGACTTCCTGAAAAGCTGAGCTGCACCTCCACTCACCAAGTCTGACAAGATTCACTCAGAGGACATTGTGCTCGGCACTCTTTTATCTTTTATTGGTTGTGAGCCAAGAGACTGTGTAAACCATATCATTTCCTACAGTATTTTGCCATATGCATAGCTAACTTTCTCCCTCCAATTAATTGCATATCATTAATACATTTCAATGTTAATTGAAATGGTGTTTCATGATTCATTACTGCTTAAATTTTGCTGAAAAGTCAATAATAGTCTATTTAATGGTGGGTTTCACTGTGACAGCATGCCCCACTACACATCAACATATGTTAAATGACCTGTATCAATTTCCTGGGAAATTACAGTGGAAGATGGCCAAGTGTTCAACATATGTCTATACAGAAAAGGACTTTTAGAGATAAACTCCTGAAATAAATATTCACCGGAGTACAAGTGTGACAACTAGCCCCAGTCTCCCGTACCATAATCACTATATGGATAAAATCACCTGTTCTGTTTGCTTTCTATTTTACGAATGAGCACATACTGTGAATATGAAAACTTTAATTTCAGATGATCAAAGACAAATAATGGAAACCAATATTTGTTTATAAGATGAGATTTTCAGGTTGCTTATATATATATATATATATATATATATTATATATATATATATATATATATATATATATATATATATGCCTTAAAACCTGCCATTTTCACCTCAAAAAGTTAAATTTAACCCACAAAAGTTTGTTGTGTCTGTATAAATTAATGTAGCCTATCTCGGTTGATTCAGTGAGGTTAAATATAACTTTTGACTTAAATTAGAAAATAGATGCTACCGTTTGTTCAGCGTAACTGATATTACTATCAAGTGAAGACGTGTGAAGAAATTCAAACCGAACAAAATTCTTACTTTATATTGGGAATGTCACTAAAACTTTTTATTTTAAATGTTTTGAAACGTAGCTTTAAACACAATTTCTTAAGAAGAAAGACTGCAGTATATGATTAATAACCAATCTAGTGTCGTAAGTGGGGTTGCATGAACTCACCTCTCTCTTGCGCGGTGAAGCCTCTTCCACCCGAGCGCGCGCGATTCAGAGACGCGTTGCTCTGAGCATCCTGCACGGGACTGACCACATGAGAGTAGAAAATCTCCGTAGCATCGTTCTTCAGAGTCAGACCACTCCTTATTAAAAAGCAAAATAAAAACATGAAATTGCACGATTCGGGTGCGTTTATATACATGTTGATGTGAAATAACCCACAGCCTGTGGAGAGATGCTCCTGGAGTCTGAATGATTCTCACTCACTATCATGTCTTGGGTTATATATATACAGTGTATATATACGCTCCCGCCTCCAGTTTTGGCAATGGCTCAGGTGAGCCGAATGATAAAACAAGCGCTGTCAGTCTCTCCCCTAAACCACACCCAGAGAAACACTCGACCCTGTGAGGTGCTCCAACATCTGGAGTCAAGTGAATGCGTACTGGACTCCCTGAGAGCCCCTAATTCACTTTAGAGATGTTTTTGTGCTGTTAAACACTCAGCACTTTATGTAAGCAAACTTTGTCCATGATTTTTAAAAGGGTGTTGCAAGCATAATCTGCCCACAAAGTATTTGTTGCGAAAATGACTTGCAAAAAGTGTCAGAGAAAACATTATTTTCTCAGCAGTTAAGCAGCAGTTAATCAGCAATCAATCTGTCTGGCAAGTTGATTCGATCTGTTTACTGAAAATGACGTGAAAACGACTGTGCCAAAGTTTGATTGATTGATTGATTGATTGATTGATTCATAAACATACTATTACTACTTAACATGATATTATTACTACATTAGTGTAAACTGTATAACGCCTACTATTTACGGATAAGTAAAACCGCAGGCATTATTCAATCCATACTAAACTTTTAAAACTGATCTTTAATAAATATATAGCATAGAACGATAGATAGATAGATAGATAGATAGATAGATAGATAGATAGATAGATAGATAGATAGATAGATAGATAGATAGATAGATAGACAGTCACATGACCTCACTTGACATACTGTAGTGACTGGTAATAATAATATTATTAATAATAATAAAATACTTTTTGCCCTTAAAATAACAAGTTAAGAAAGATATGTCCAGTATGCCTACCTGAATATGCAAAATGCTGTACTATATCATGTAAAAATCTAATTAGTTGTAGCACAAGCAATGTAAACAATGCAAGCGCAAACAAACCTGCCACACACTTTTGCTTTTCGTGGTGGAAGCTAAACAATATTTTAAGGAAAAGTGTGCCCTCTCATGGACGAGAAAATAGAAGACTAGCATAACCGAGACGACACAACAGAACAAAAAGTGCATTATCGTCCCCGTGACGTTGTCAGCGTGCGCGATCAAAAGAATTCTGAGAAGTGATTGGCCATCAATCAAACAAGAGTCAAGTGTGTCTCCTAGCAACCGGCGAGCGTCGTCTGGTCTTTGTCTTGTTCAGACCAGCAGGCTCTAGTTCAGAATCAGACATGGAAATATACAAACAGGTAAACTGCACATATCTATGGACTGCACTTTATTAGAAAGTTAATTTCCTCCGTTGTTCACTTAGCATCACTTATATATTTTACACTAGGACAATGAAGATCCTTTGCCGAAGCGCGTGATTCAGCGTGACACAGATGTGACCCACCTTCATCTCGCCAGAAGGTGTTTAGAAGAAAAATATAAATAATATATACATAAAGTTTTTAGCTAATAAGATGTGGAACTGACACAGGTCTACATTTATGAAATGTATTATAATTTACAATATGCATAAAAAATAATAAATGTTTAATTTATGAACAATATCTTATTTTCTTTTGTATGTTTCCTTTTCGCTTTCCATCTGTTTTTAGAGGATTGACTTACATTCCTGATTTGTCAAGGTTCTCCATGCTGAGATGCGTGTGGCTTAACAATAACAAGGTTAGACTGCCTGACTAAAATTTGAATTTTACTGTCTCTTATGTGTGATTGCTAGTTTTTAAAGCTTAAAATAACATTTAACACCAAAACTATGAAGCAGTTCATTAATATGAGTAAAAACTACAAAGCTGCAATACACTTTCCATTAAAAAAAACTGCATTTCTAAGATTTAAAAGAGTGGCTTCACAGATCCGAGAGGTTTCCAGAGCTTCGTTTAACTGCTGCTTGACAGAACTGTATCTACAGAACAATGACATTCTCTCCATTTCAGGTCAGTTTGTGCTATAAAGATGTTTTACATTTATTTATATTTGTAGTTTCTAAGTTCTAACCTTTTTTCCGTCTGCACTCAGGGGCATTGAGACACCTGACATGTCTGCAAGTGCTGCTCCTATCCAACAATCAGATGAAGTGTCTGGAGGAGACCGTGTCAGAGCTGAAGAACATGCAGGACCTCCACACGCTCTGTGAGAACCTGAGACCACCATCTCTCTTTAAGTCCATCAACCATTGCATTCCCTAAAATACTACAAATATTCCAAAAATTAAAAAAACAAAAAAAACATTAAAAACTTAAAAATACAACATTTACACCACAAACAAAAAAAAAAAAAAAGCAAAAATACACTAACAGTATTCAAAATATTGAAGATTTTAGATAAAAATGCATCTTTTTTTTCAGCTTTATATCTGAACCCCTTCACACAAGATCCTGAATATCGCCAATATGTGCTGCACCATTTGCCATCTGTGAAGTTTTTAGATAGAAAAGGTTGGCATCCATAATCATACAAACTTCCAATATTTGAATAATTCACCAAAAGGGATCAAAGATTTCAAAATGCTGTAAAAACTAATAATAAGACATACCACATTGGCTAATAATGTGATTGTATAAACTAATTTTTGATCATTATCTATGTAGAAAACAGTTGTGCTGCTAACTATTTTGTTAAATGTTTGCAGTAGGATTTAAATCCATATATTAGAATGATTTCTAAAGGATCATGTGACACTGGAGACTGGAGTTATGATGCTGAAAATTCAGCTTTGCATCACAGGAATAAATTACATTTTACAATATATTAAAACAGAAAACAGCTATTTTAAATTGTAATAACGTTTCAGAATATTACTGTTTTACTGTACATTTAAGTAAATAAATGCAGTCTTGGTAAGCATAAGGGACTTCATTGAAAACATAAAAAGTCCTAATTATTCCAGACTTTTAAGCAGTGAGGTACTGTATAATTGGCAGAAGTGAAGCAGGAGGAAAGGAGACGGGCATTTAAGCTGTTCAGTGTAGAAAGACAGAGGGTGCTTGATACTATCGCCTTTGGCAGACGAGCACTACCGCCTCCTACAGGAAGAAGAGTGACCAACTCCATCACAAAACCATTAGGTAAGCTAAGGTTCTCTAGTATAACAGAAAACTATTCACTAAAATATCAAGTTAAAACATTTTAAGATTCGTGAAATGTATTATTTTATTGTTACAGGCGATCATGGCTCAAGAAAGAGGTGTATAGAGTCAAGGTCAAAATAGAGTATTTTTTTAAAATATTTTTAATGTTTAAACTACAGCAAATGTATCACAGGAGCTGACTTTGTATGTTTTCTCTAGCAGTCATTCTGATGAGCGAGAAAAGCCATCAGTGCCCAAATCCATCATACAGTTCTCCATTATGAACTGGACCGGTACAAGCACGTCTCAGTGGAACCATCTAGATGACTCGAGCAAACCTGCGTCTGGTATACTCACTGTCAAACTTAGATGATTTCCAGACCTTTGCCTTCACTCTTGTTCGCACAATGGAACATTCGACAAGGCCAAGTGGTTTAAATCAATGAAAAACAGCTCATGCGTTGTCATTTCAAATGCAATAAACATTGTCACGACTAATGTTTTTCTGAAATATTTGTACTGTGAGTGCTATCTAATATTTGACAGATGTTCCTCAAAGAACATGTGATCTATTAAGTTTGTAACTTGCAGACAGAAAATCTATTTATTTGATTTGTGAAACCGTTTTACTTTATTTCAATATCAGGTATCTCCAAAAATACCTGTTGCATTCAGATAAATGCTACAGATTTATGAAGCTGCTGCCATCTATTAATTTGATCCTTTTCCATAAGAACAAACTAAATATTTTAAGGCATAGGTATCAATGTCTTGCAGCAATATATTATCATATCTGTCCTAAAGCAAAACCTGCATCTCACACAAGACTCTGAATACATGATTTTCAAATACATAAATACATATATTTTTCCAACATAATGTAAAAAAATTATTTAAAACAATCAAACAAAAATAAATCTACATCTACCCTTCCCCTTGTGCATTTGTGTGGAGATGCTTTTGGTGGTTTTCTCCTACGTTATGTGCTTTCAAAAGAGCATCCGGTATGAGAACTATGAAGAAACCTTCAGAACCTCTGGGCGGCGTCACAGATCTGCTCTCTTTTGTCTTAGATGAGTCTTCAGTGAAGATGATGGTGATGGTTGCTGGGTTGAAATGATTGGTTCTTTGTGATTCAGTCTGCAGTAACAGAGACTGTCTCTGAGGTAACATCTTGGGTTTGGTTATCTGAGGAGCTGATGGTCTCACTCTGACTGACCGAGAGCTCCTCCATAGTGCCGGTCGTCTCCTCCAATGCTTGATCAGCCTCAGCTATGAAAGAGAAAAAGAATTTAAATCAAGTCAGCTATTTTAATGACATTATAAATAAAATTATGAAATTTAAAAAAGCGTGTGTGCATATTTTATATGTAATATACACACACACACACAGTTTTAAGTGTGACAACATAAAAGTGAAAAAACAAACATCATGAACATTGTAGCATGATTCTTGAAACAAATGACTTAAAAGGAAATATGGGGCATTCCCAAAGAACACGTCAAGGCCAGTGTGTTGTCATGGTACGATGCTTAAAAAACATGTTCTCATAAATGACTTAGTAATGCAAAACTAATTGGGTCTGAATACCTTTGGCCTGTTTCTGAAGTCGTGAAGCAGACTCAGCTTCGTGTTTCTCTCTCTGCTCCTGTAACATCTTACAGACTTTTTTATGGCTAAACCACTGCAGCTTCTGACAGGCCTGGTCACAGTAGATCACCTGAAGAAATGCAGATTTAAGAAAGCAAACCAAGTGACACTTTTTCTATTGCAGAATAAGTGCAGAAGTCATAAGACAAAACCTGATATTTACCATTTTGCAGATGGAGCATCTTTTCTCTGCTCCTTTCTCACCACAGGTTGTACAGAAGTCTGCGTCCATGAAACCCACCTGTCCTGTGATGGCCTGCGTGAGCACCGACAGAGCAGTGGGGTCACTTCCCTGTTGGAACAGGACTGGTGAGGCTCCCATACACAGAATGTGGTTCAGTCTTTCTAGTTGAGGCTGTGATTCTATTATTTTATTACACTTCCAGCATGTTCTACATGAGCAAATAGAGGTCAATGTAACTCATACTCACAATTTCCACTGGAGCGATACTCCGGACCAGCTGCTGCAGTAAAGTGGCATCACAGTATGGAAATTTCCTAATGCACTCCCGAATGAACTTCTCCTGGAATACCAGGAAACCATCACCGTCTCGCCCTTTCAAAAGACTAAGAAAAGATTTTTAAGGGTAAATGTAGTTTTATTAGTGTAAATTTTGTTTATACACACATATACGTTTTCGAAAAAACGTATTTTATGTTCACCAAGACTGTAAAAAGTGAAAGTGAAAGTGACGTGACATTCAGCCAAGTATGGTGACCCATACTCAGAATTCGTGCTCTGCATTTAACCCATCCGAAGTGCACACACACAGAGCAGTGAACACACACACACACTGTGAACACACACCCGGAGCAGTGGGCAGCCATTTTATGCTGCGGCGCCCGGGGAGCAGTTGGGGGTTCGATGCCTTGCTCAAGGGCACCTAAGTCATGGTATTGAAGGCGGAGAGAGAACTGTACATGCACTCCCCCCCCCCACAATTCCTGCCGGCCCGAGACTCGAACTCACAACCCTTCGATTGGGAGTCCGACTCTCTAACCATTAGGCCACGACTTCCCCCTTAGGCCACGACTTCCCCCGTATTAATTTGATCAAAAATACAGGAAAAACAGTAATGTTGTAAAATGTATAACTACAGTTTAAAATAACTGTAATTTATTCCTGTGATGCAAAGCTGAATTGTAAGCATCATTACTCCAGTCTTCAGTGTCACATGATCCTTCAGAAATTAGTCTAATGTGCTCGTTTGCTATTCAAAAAATTCTTACTATTTTTGAAAACAGTTGTGCTGCTTAATATTTTTGTGGAAACATTTGTTTTTTAAAGAATAGTAAGTTTAAAAACAGCATTTATTTGATACAGAAATCTTTTGTAAAATAAATGTATTTATTGTCACTTTCAATCAATTTATTGCATCCTTACTGAATAAAAAAATCTTACTGACACCAAACACCAACATGGTGGCATATTTATAATATTTCACCTCTTGATTAAGCCATCAAGTTTGTCCTGTCGCTCTTTCAGGAAAGAGCCACATTTCTGC
This sequence comes from Cyprinus carpio, assembly GCF_018340385.1. Lineage (NCBI taxonomy): Eukaryota > Metazoa > Chordata > Actinopteri > Cypriniformes > Cyprinidae > Cyprinus > Cyprinus carpio. The sequence goes on from NC_056611.1 coordinate 22,501,041, forward strand.
AGCACACAGCTGAGGTAGTGCATCTTCATGGCCAACACCTCATTCATATCCTGCTGTTTGATGCACTTCTCACAGATCAGCTCCAGAACCTAGAAAACAAAGAGTTATGAACTGTGTTAAAGTTGGGTGAGATTTCAATTTAATTACTGTAAAGCCCCGTTCACACCAAGAACGATAACTATAAAGATAACTATGAAGATAACCATATTAGCGTCCTCACCAGCAAACGATATCGTCTGTTTATTCTAAGCGCACGTGGGTCTGCCGCTTTAAATTTTTCCAGCTCGTTACAGCAGGATGGATTCTGACTGTCAATGTTCGTATCGTTCATCAGCTGGAAAAAAATCATTCTGAAAATGATTTCAACGATATAGTTTCTCTGTGCCTTTATCGTTATAGCTGTGGCTATTCTTTAATACTGAGAATGATTTTTAGAACTATATCTTTATTGTGCTTGGTGTGAACGGGCTCTAAGTTTACTGTAATGAATCTCAACTCAAATCAGAGATGTACACTTAGCATAATGCAGAAGAAATGCAACTGACCTTCCGGCACTTCTCAAGAGCTTCCACATCCATAAGCAGTGGGTTTTCTTTCACCAACATCACTATCTGCAGCCAAACCAATCAAAAGAACATCCAGTCTTAACAGTTCAGGATGAATTGTTTTGTACATGGTTTGATGTTTTTTTTATATTATATTCATCAGGTTTAAAAAGACTATATTGTGGCATTTTAGCTTAAAACTATACCTTTTTAAATTGTATTTATGATCACTTCCACCTTTATTTTGATAGGAGAGCAGTGATAGACAAAAAACAATGGGAGAGGGGAACAGGACTAGGAAAGGATCTATTTGTGCTGACCATATATATATATATATATATATATGTATATGTATATGTATATGTGTATATGTATATATATATATATATATATATATATATATATATATATATATATATATATGTATATGTGTGGTTCAAACAAACAAAAAAGTACCTTTACAGGGTTGAGGTTGGTACTCATTATAATTTTGTGTAGCGGTCCAGATAATTTAGGAGGGAGTTTTGGTTCCTTTTCCAGCCCCTGTGGTTTTGTGTAGTAATCCAACCTCGCCCGGGAGAAGAAGTTATTGATGACCGTCACACAGTCATGCTGCCCTGAAAAAAAAAAGAAAAAAATACTATTTACTATTCAATTTTGGAAACAAAAAAATACCTTACATTCTCTCAAAATCTGATACACTACTGTTCAAAAGTTTGGGGCAGGTAAAAATTTTTGAATTTTTAGTCAGCAAGGATGCATTAAATTGATAAGTGACAGTTAATCTATAAATGTTACAAAAGATTTCTATTTCAAATAAATACTGTTCTTTTTATCTTTATATTCATCAAAGAATCCTAAAAAAATGTATTATGGTTTGCACAAAAATATTAAACAGGACAACCATTTTCAACATTACTAAGACTAGACTTATGGCTGCGGAAAATTCAGATTTATCATCGCAGTAATGAATTTTGTTCTAAAATATATTCAAATAGAAAACACTTTTAAAAATCCACAATATTACTGTTATACTGTATTTCTGGTTAAATAAATGGAGCCTTCATGAGTATAAGAGCCTCGTTTCAAAATAGTTACAAATTACCAACCCCATACATTTGAACTGACCGGTAAAGCACACTGTTTTTCTCATAAGGCCATATCTTTGTCATACCTACAAAAGCAGCCATTTGTGCTGCCGTTCTGCCGACTGAGTTCACTGCATCCGTCTCGGCTCCAGCATCCAACATCATCCAGGTGATATCTGTCTTTCCTGTACAAAAGAGTGGACATGATATTCTGTCTTTTCATGTTACTAGCATTAAAAAAAAAACATTCAAATTAACAGTACAAGCACCAAAAGAATTTAGCATCTGTGATCCAGACCTGAGAGTCCTGCAAACATGAGTGCGGTGTATCCATGTTCATGTTCATTGCAGTTGACGTCTGCTCCATGCTGCAGCAGCAGTTTGCACATGTCTGCCTTGCCCTTATATGCAGCGTGCATGAGAGGGGTCATGCCATACTGAAGAAGAAATGGAAAAAAAAAAGCAATATTCAGCAAAGCATTTATCGTATTTTAAATATTAACGATGGGTGCCTGATGGTGACCCTGAAAACTCTCAAAATCACTCAAAGCATTAACCTGTGAATATGAATTTTCAGCAAATTATCTGTTCCTTTAAGTCATCTTCCAGCATTTCAAGCTGCAAGTACACTCATATTTTATTGTGATGTTTTTATCATCTGTTTGGACTCTCATTCGGACGGCACCCATTCACTAAAGTGGATCTGTGAATTGTAAGCAAGTGATGTACATTTCTCCTTATCTGTTGAGATGAAGAATCAAACTCATCTACTGTATGTCTTGGATGGCCTGAGGGTGAGTAAATTTTCAGCAATGTTTGACTTTTGGGTGAACAAGTCCTTAAATCAAGAGAAATAAAAAATATTTTAAACTGTTTATTTGCTATCCAACAAGTAACTGGTTCAAAAAAAATTTATTAGTTTATTCATTTTTTTTTTTTTTTTTAGTTCCAACAGAAGGACTCATAATGAAAGACAATTAAAATCATTTACAGGCAGCTGCTTTGAAAGCCTACAAGTGCCAGTGACATCTGATTTGGACAGGTCACTCAACCCAGCCTGTTTTTTATACAGAAGCTAAGCATTGTTTAAAAAGAACAAAGAACTACCACTAACAGAGTGATAAATTAAACCACATTTAAACCTCTTTATTAAAATGCATGACACTTAATGTCCTTACCTCATCCAGACAGTTTACCCTGACATCTTTGGATCCAAGCAGTCTAGAGGCTTCCTGAACATTACCTACAAATGTGCAACCACATTTATCAGACACTGACCGACCTTAATGTAAAGAATAACACATCAGAGTCTCAAAGCATATTTAATGCTAAACAATCATCATGATATTTTGAGAAATTCAACACCAAGCAACACAAAAATATTGAAGCTTAAATAAATTTAAACTAACGTTATCTTTTACTGATGTATTTATCATAACGTTACCTGTCATACACAGTTTAACTGAACACATGTGCATGTTTTTGCATGTAACATATCAATAATTCATTTTAAAAAACTAACAGAGAATTGATTATGTATATTTATGCAACCATAGCTTGCAGATTTTGTAAACGAAGTCATAACAGATAAAATGTGTTAATCTGCAGTTAGCCTGTTAGCATCATGCTATCAATACCTGCAGCAATAACTAGAAGTAGCTCCTTTTCCGTGTCGGTCAGGTCTCCTTTCTTTGGTGCAGACATTATTATAGTCTAAGGGGCGCTTTTTGGTTTTAATAAACAATATATAAGTTGACCGTGATGGATATGAGAGGTCTGCTGTGCTGTGAATGATCCACTGACTGCCTGCTCTGGCGCTGACGGGTTAACGCGCTACTGTCGGCAAACGGACTGAACCAACTGCAACAAAAAACAGGGGCGTGATTACATAAAGTGTCGCTTTCCTTTGTGGTTTTAGGATTCTTTTAAAATATATATATATGGTAATATACAACTGTATTAACTCTTTAAATGCTAAATTGTAATTGTGCTAAGTATGGGAGTAGTGTAAAACTATTTTATTATATTTAACTGTTTGCGTACCCCATCTGTTTGGTGGTGTTTCAGTCCCACGAAGTCTAGAACTTTCATTCTGTATATCAATATTTTAAGACATTAGACAAAATAAGAGACATCATGGACTGTTCCTATGAGATGACAAGTAAGAAAAATATAACAGATCTATTTGTATATTTAAAACTTTAAAACAAGACTCGTTCAGAATCCAAGAATTGGAAACCTGTCACAAAATGATTCACACGTCTGACTGAACAATTTGTCCACTGAGTCGGTTCAACCGGTTCTTGAGTGAACAACTGACTCACTGCATTTAGAACTGCGGGCAAAGTCATGGTAACCACCTTTGAACAGATTTTTTCAAACGACCAGTTCGAAAGAACCGATTCGCCAGAATGATTCGGACATCCTACCACGAATGCTTCACCTTGGGATAACACCAGCCTACAAATGGGGACTTTGCTTATTTGCATACAGATAAAATACGGACCAATGGCGTTAAACTTGTCTACCTGAGCAAATCCTAGACAACTTCTAGCTCCAGCCGACTTGCCTCAGAGCAATAGAGGATATTTGCGGACTATGGTTTAAGTGTACACTAGATATTTCATCATGGCTTGTGGTGGGTTTGTTTGCTCCAAAACTTCTCTTTGTATCTTGAACCTCATTTATGTGGTAAGTGTCTAACGGTTTACATACATTTGGTCTTAAAGACTTGTTGTTATTCACATGAACAATACGTTTTTGTCTTTGTTTAAAAGTTTTACAGTTTGTTTTACATATATTCCTATTATTCATTACCATAACAGTGGCAATAGCAATATTTAAGTTCATTAAATTGTGCTGTAAATGGAAAACTAATGAGACTTTTTATGTTGATATGCATAATTGTGAATGGCTTTGCTGAGCATCTACACTCCTTAAAGTCAAGCCACCCATCTTTTCTTGTTTTCAGATGGTCAGTCTTCTAATGATCGGTGTTGCAGCATGGGGCAAATGGTTCGGACTGGTCTCTAGTTTCAGGGTGATGGCTGCTGTCATTGCTGTTGGATTGTTTCTCTTCGTCGTGGCCATTATGGGATTGTGTGGAGCTGTGAAGCATCATCAAGTCCTCTTGTTCTTCGTATCCTTCCGAGTTACTCATTCGAGAAATTCTCTCCTTATCAATAATGCGTCTATAAGAGGTTTATCTCTGTTCAACACAGTTGTAGTCTGGGCCCTAAACTTGCATTTACCAGTTTTGCTGGCTTTTGTGTTTTGAAAGGATTTCCTTTGTTATCAACAGCTTTTGAATTTGTCCAGAATGATGGTGAAACAACCTTAACTGGTGTTTAGTACATGCTGATTCTCTTCATGGTATTCATTGTACAGTTTTCAGTATCGTGTGCCTGCTTGGCGATTAATAAAGAACAGCAGGTAATTATAGTTTGTAATACTTTGACACGGTGATACTGATTTCCTCATTCCTGGGTTTTGAAATTCAAATGTTTTGTTCTTCTTTCAGAACCTGCTCCTGGAGATAGGATGGAATAAATCTGAATCAATGCAGGAGGATTTGGAAAGATCGCTGAATTGCTGTGACTTCCTTGAAGTTAACTACAATGAGAGCTGTGTCGCTGTAAGAACTACTATTCAGCTTTTCAATCCAAGATTAATGATTGTGAAGTGTCTTCTGCTACCTGAACTTAACGTGAAAAACATTATGCTTCTAGAAAGACACTTTGAACTTCTTGAACAAATAGTTGGTATTTTATTTTTGTACATTAAGATGTTAGGTTCATTTATTATAAGGCTTCCATAGTTTATAATTAAGTTATTAATTGTGGACAAAATGAAACATACTTCTACGATGATAACTGACATAATCTTATAACCTTTTGAGCAAATAGTCTGAGATGATCACCTGAGTATGAGATCATCTTGTTTATATGCAATGAACTAACATACAGTTTATTGTGGTTGTAAAGATAATCTTTTGCTTTATTTCTGTCTTCTCTTTGACATCAGACCTGTTTCAAGGATCAAACATGTAGACCATGTTCAGTTATAATCCAGGCCTATGCTGATGACGCTCTACAGTTTGTTGGAGGAGTCAGTCTGTTTTTCAGTTTTACAGAGGTGAGCAAACACTGGACATCATTTGTTTATGAAAACAATTAAAATGAAACTTTACTTGGAAATATTTAATCAAGCCGTTAACAGTTCAGTCAGTTTATTTAAGGTTTGGTGCTTTTTTTCTTAGTTTTCTGTCAAGTTGAGATATTAATAAATTCATTTTTATATTAATTTTGTTATATTTCCTGTTTCAGATTTTGGGCGTCTGGTTGGCATATAGATACAGGAATCAGAAACATCACCGGCAAAATCCTGGAGCTTTCATTTAAAGCATACATAGAAGACTTTCAGCCATACAGAATATTTGTTGTTGAATGGACTTTTTTTATTTTTATTTATGATCTGTAGTTCCTTTTGATAACACTCCAATTTCTTGATCTTTTTGGGATAAAATAAACATTCTAAAATATTTATTTTTGGAACAGCCATTATGAGTTGCATCTTGGTGGAGTTCACAAATATTTATTGTCACCGATTATGCAAGTAGGTTGACTGGGCTTGAACTTTGATCCCAATTGAACAACTCTTACAATGATAACAAGTTGCTAAATAATCCTGCAATAAAATGAAAAATAAAAGAAATGAACATTCATCTTTCATTTTTGTTAATACATCAAAACATTTATAAAGAAACCGAATAACATTTCCTGCTTCTTAAACCAAACGATAGGCTTATACAATATTGCATTGAGCTCAGTCGCTCTGTAATGAGCTCGCACACTGAAACTAAAACTTAAACTACACCCAACCCACTTCCACATCATGCTGATCAGGATGTGACCAGGAATATCTACATCATCTGTTTGCATTCCACATATTAGCCAATGGTGTGGCTCAGCTGGAGGTTGTCCAGCCGGTTAACCACACATGCGTTCATTGAGATCATCTTGTTCTGCCCTCTGCTGGTTACAGTGAAAACATACCAAACATACTCATCTGCATATTTACATGGATATGGATCACAATAAACCACCTGCCTGAGATTTGAAATTTATGTAATATTATACTGGTAAAACATAAGTTATTGATTCAGTTTTAGAAGGTTCTTTAGGTCATTTTAAGCATGTAAAAATACAAAAATGTTATTAAATGTAACACAAACAAGCAACATGTTTGCACCAGCTTTTTGTTCTAAATGTAAATTTAAAATGTAAAACAGCACAAACTGTCTTCAGCTATAAACCACACATCTGGTATTATGTAGCAGATTCTGCAAATAAAAATATAAATGTATTTGTAATATATCATTCTGTTGCAAAGAACCAGACGGAGTTTGATCCATTTGCAGCTCTTTATTGGGATAGTCAAACAGACGGGGTCAAACGACAGCAAACTGAGCAATAGGGGCGAGGCAGAGACAGAGTCGGGAAATCAGGCAGAAAGTCGAGGCAGGCAGAGAACAATCAATAACGTGAAACAGTCCAGGGTCAAGAGAAGAAAACAAAACACGGGTAATAACGCTCAGAACTGACAGCCGAGGCAAATCAAGACTTCGCAATGAGTGTGTGTGTGTGTGTGAGCAGCTTATATGAGTGTGGAAATGAGGTGCAGGTGTAAGTGTAATTAGTCCCAGGTATGAGGCCTTGTGGGAAATGGAGTTCATAGTAAAACTAATATTCGGGCGATGGCTCCCTCTGGTGGTGCAAGGGAGGCGGTACAGGAACCTCCTCTGTAACACATATATTACAAACACATTTATATTTTTATTTGCAGAATAATCATATACTGTACATACATCCGCAGGGCAAGTTCTGCAATCCTACTTTATGTGTACAGTATGTACATTGAGCACTGCTCTTCAGTTGGCTCGTTTGTGGCCAAATGTCTTTTTATTTTTGATACGTTTGTATTTTTGAAATACATAAACCCATTTATTTTATCTGGATGAATTTGTCTGTTGTTTTTTTTACCAGTTGTTATCATTCCTATTCGTTCAGGTCAATTATGAACAATAGGTAAAATTGAACTGCTAATGAAAATTTGAGAGAATTGTGTGCTGCAAATGTGTCTCCTCCCCTTTTAGTGGCTCCTCCCCTTGTGTCCATCTAACTAAGTTAGCAACATTCGAAGGACGGGCCCCTGGTCACGTCTGCGGTCCCATTGTTTACTCAAGGGATCAGCTGTTAGCATTCTGCAATACGCCGTTTGTTACTCCAGGAAAGACCAGATGCCCCCTGTGAGCTAAGGAGGAAAGAACATGGGAACCAAACTGGTCACATGTTATTGCGATAGCTGTGTATATAACCCCCCCTCTGCTTATGGTGAACTGGCATGCAATGTTTTGCATTCGGTTGATAACAGACTGATGACACGGAGCCCTAATACTCTTCTAATTATCTCTGAAGATTTTAATCATGCCCCTCCATCCTCCACTCTGCCCACATTCACCCATGCGCTGCTGCTTATGTCAACACAGACATGCGTCAGCACGCGCATGCGATGTTTACACAAAGCGTAATTGTGCACATGCGTCGTGATACTCTCCAAAATGGAGGCAAGCCACAGCAGACTGAATGAGGAGGAGAAGAATTGAACAAAGTCGTTATTTTTGTTTTCTTTGTGCACAAAAAGTATTCTCATAACTTTGTTAAATTACAGTTGAACTACTGATGTCACATGGACTATTTTACTGATGTCCTTACTATGTTTCTGAACCTTGATCGTGGTAGTACCCTTGCGGTCTATGGGAGAGTCAAAGAGCTCTCAGAATGCATCAAAAATATCTTAATTTGTGTTCCAAAGATGTATGAAGGTCTTATGGGTGAGTAATTAATGAAAGAATTTTCATTTTTGGGTGTACTATCCCTTTAAGAGTGGCTTCTGTACCTATATGGATGCATATAAACATCACATTTCCATTATCTTTGCCTAATGATATTGGGATAAAAATCACCCTCCATAAAACCTACACCATGTAAAATCTTACACATAACAGATAATGATCCGGGCCGGTGGCTTGTGTTCATGCATTTACTCAAGGGCATCCTTCATGAAAGCATTATTCTAAAAACACAAATAACACCAATAAAGAATACCTTTTATTTTACTTCTGACTTATGGTAGATGTTAAATAGTATGATTTATGCATTCTCACTCACTGCACAATACTCACTGGAGAGTAGGCTGGGATAGTGGCAATAACATGCATGCTCGCTACGGCGGCACATATACTAAAATTGGATCGATACAGAGAAGATTAGCATGGCCCCTGTGGGGAAGTCGTGGCATAAATGGCTGCCCACTGCTCCGGGTGTGTGTTAACAGTGTGTGTGTATTCACTGCTGTGTGTGTGCACTTTGGATGGGTTAAATGCAGAGCATGAATTCTGAGTATGTGTCACCATACTTGGCTGTATGTCACGTCACCTTCAGTTTTTTTTTTTTTTTTTTTTTTGTCACTTTCATGTTGGCAGTCTACATATCCTTTGCCTTGAGAGAGTAAAAGGATAAATTAAGCAGACTACCACTTCCCATTCAAATATGAAATGAAGAAATTCTCTAAAAAGTCTCAAATAAACTACAGCTGATATACAATAATGTGAAAAAGATTTATACATGTGCTCAAACCTCTTCATAGACGAGTCCCTTACCAAAAAGTAAGAGTCCTGCTGCAAGTTGGTGGCGCTATAACTTTGACTCCTATCATGCAACAAACAAAGCACTGAAGTTTGTTTAAAATCAGATAATATATGTAGATTTTATTAGACACTCCCTGTCAAACTGTTTGAGATATCAAAAATCCCTTTTGCTATTTAAGATAAAAAATGTTTTGAGATATCAAAAAATCCCTTTGGTAATATCCAACCTAATATCATGTCACACCGATTTAAATCCCAGATAGAAGTAAATCAACATACAAGAACATCAACATATTACACAGCATGATCAAATAACAAACCCCACTTAATACCCAACCTAATATAAGCAAAAACAATAGACTAGCCAACTTCATGTTGGGCCGAGCCCATATGGACATGCTTATCTGCGAAAAATGTTGATCAAAGGGTTTCATGAAGTATTAAATTCAATTAAAACCAAGTAAAAATGTATTACCCAATAAGAATAATCTAAGTCTTTAATCTCCTTAATACCATAAACTTTCTTTAAACCATTAAACATGAAGATTTTCTCACATGATATTAAATTCAATTAAAGCCAAGTTTATTTGTATAGCGCTTTTTATGATACAAATCGTTGCTAAGCAGCTTTTCAGAAAATTAAGTTTCTACAGTATTTAGTAGTAGCTTATCATGTCAGTTTATGTACATATGGCAGAAATGTACAGAAAAATCAATTAAAGATGTAATCAAACAGACGATGAACGCTATTAACAGCAATTATTATATGATGCAATCAAACTTATAGCACAATTTGGTAGTTCTGTATGTTGTTTCGGGGTTGTTAAATGATGGACTGGAGTCATGTGTTACTTACTTTATTTTTATCAGATGTTTTGGCTCATTCTGACTGCATCCAAAAACTGCAGAGGATCCACGGTGAGTAAGTGATGTAAACCCTTTCCAATAAAGATCTGTAAAAAAAAACAGGGAAATCTTTTTTTTCTGAAATTTTGAGCATTTGTATGACAGAAGACCATGAAACTGACTATACATATCTTTACATTTTCTAAAAAAAAAAAAAAAAACTCTTCTTGTTGTCATTCTTTGTGTTCTAAATCAGATGCTGATAACTGGTCACTCCCACTGCTGATTGTTTCTATAGTTCCAGCTCCACATTAAAGTCAATGACTGCGTCTGACAGATTTATGTCAGATTATATAAGGCTGTGGCCTTAAAGGGCAGCCGTCACTTATCTGTCTGCTACCTGTGATTTACTTCATGAACTATGAGAAAAGACTTCTGGGACCTGAAGTCCAGGAGGAAATTTAGGTAGGTGCTTTTTGTCAGACTTTCTTTTTCCAAAGCAATACCATGACATATTGTAGAAGTCATTTGTATTAAACTTTTTGCATACTTGCACATGAAAATATTCATTAAGGGGAATTGGAGTAAGTGCTAACACAATACATTCTCATTTCACCTTTTATTACAACCAAAATACAAACTAGCAAATCTGGGATGCCTATGTACATTGTTTATGTCTGTGTACATCTGTGAAACTGTGAGTGTTTCACCTTGAAACCATTACTTACTTTAAGAACAGGAACCAATCTACCATGTCGTGGATTGGGAGTTAAAATGTGACAACTTTAATGATGTAATAATATTCATTTGCATGTGTGTTGTAAGAGAAGAGGAAGAGATCGTGTATGTAATGCTGGTCCATGCTCCTGCAAGTAAAACATCTCAGACAAGTTTAGAATGCTAATTTAAAGTGTTACGCATTTAATATATTTTAATTTGAATTCAATTAAATTAAATTTTTAAAAAGTATTGAATTATTAAAGTTAATATTTTTAGTTTTTAATTCAGTGTTCAAATAATTGACAAGGTTACAAGTTTAATTATACATCACAGTTACTTTTAATTTTATAATTTTCATTGGAAAAGTAATTTATAGGGGCAAAGTGTAAAAGATGTATACATTTTCAAATTATTTTTTAATTTGTAATATTATTAATATAATTTTGAACCTCCTGGTGTGTGTGTGTGTGTGTGTGTGTGTGTGTGTGTGTGTGTGTGTATGTATATAAATAGTATATTTACCCTGATCATCGTATTGAAAAAGTGTTTATTTTAATTTAGCTATTATTTTATCTTGCAGATTATATGTATACATCTGTTATGTGAAATCACTTGTTCGGGGCAATACTTAAGAAACAACAAGCAAGATTCTGTGCAAGTGTATATATGTTTGTTTTCTGAAAATCCAGTTCTTCAGGTTTTGTAAAACACTAATGCAATTTAAAAAATGTTTTGTGTTGCATTGTTTTAGGTACATCAACCCATTTTTTATGAAAGTGAAAATCGGAAAACCTTGTTTGAACTTTTTAAAAGTGATTATATCAGGATGACAGACAGTAATGAAGATCAGCGAATATTAACGATTCTTTCATGGAATGTAAATGGTTTTAACCGCAAAAGGTCTGAGGTGCTTCATCATTTAAGTCTTCTAAAAGCTGATGTGGTCTTTCTTCAAGAAACTCATGTAGGTCCAGATAGAATCTACTCAACTGGGAGCATCAAAATTCAAGATTTAGGATGCGATTACATGGCGGTATTCACCGTATTTAAAGGAAGTTCACGTGGGGTGGCCATACTTTTCAAAAAGAACCTCAGATGTGGTGGTTTCAATGTCAACTGCGATGGGAAGGGAAGATTCATAATAATCTCATGTCAAATTTGGGGGCATGATTTCGTATTTATCAACATGTATAACTCAAATGAAGAAAAAATTAAGCTGACAGATTTCACACAAATTTCAACCTACATCCCACATTCTGCACATCTGGTGGTCGGTGGGGATTTTAACACAGTCATGGATGCTGATCTTGACAAAACCTCAAATTTACGAAACCGAAGTCACAGAAAGACTTTCGATGCTCTCCGATGTTTTTTGGAAAACTTAAGCTTGGTGGATGTCTGGAGGTGTCTTTACCCTGAAGCAAAAAGCTTTACATATTTCAATGGGAAAGGTCAGTCGAGACTGGACTACTTCTTTTTGCAAACTCACAATTTAACAAGTGTAACTGCCTGTAACATTCACAAGAGACCAATGTACTCGGATAAAGTAGAGTTCGTTTCTGATCACACCCCAGTGTCAATTCAGATTCAGACGGATGGACCGAAATGGCAGTTTGATTCTTGTCTCCTTGAAGATAAAGCATGTACGGAACAACTTTCAAGCATAATAAAGAAAATTTCACAAATGAATACCAAAAGAAATGAAAACATGTGGCCAGGAGTGAAGGTCAGACTTGTATGTGAGGCAATAGCTTTTCAAAGACAAAGATCTCACCCAAAACCATCAAGACATTCAGAGATGATTGAACTTCCTCAAGAGATGGACCAAAGAGGTAGAGCTTTTCTTTTCCTGCTCTTGTTTTTTTTTTTTGTAAAATTGTTGAATATTTGTTTTGACATCTTAATGATATCTTTTTAAGGTTTTCCAAGTTTAGAATCATCCATTGAGGTTCTTCATACACCAAATACTTCATCCCAGAATCTTCTGAACTTCTTGAATCATTTGCACCAAACTGAGAGATTCGAAGACATAAAATCCACCCTGATTACCGTTCTAAGTGAACCTGTTTCGAGAAAAGAGATTCTGGATGCTATACTGTCCTTGCCTCAGTCTAAGGGTCTAACAGCAGATGGACTAACAGTACATTTCTATAAATGTTATGCTTGTAAAATTATTGACCTCTTACAACCATTTTTCAACCAAATATTTGACCTCAAGCCAATTAAACTAACAGTTTTTGAATCAGTGAGCCAAGGTAAAAATGATCATACTTACAGCTATGATATTCAATATCGCTTCAGTCAGATTACAATAATGAATGTGGATTATAAAATTCTGGCTTTGATTCTGGCAGAGAGGTTGAAGAGCGTTATTGAACATATTTTAAATCCACGTCAAAGCAAACCACACATTTCTGTTCTAGACTGCATCAGTGATCAAATCCCAGTGATTATTTCATTCAAATTAGATCCAGGTGCACTGAAATGGCCATATTTGTTTAACAGCTTAAAGTCTGTGAACCTACCTGAACGGTTTAGATCCGTGTTGAAGCTGTTTTTGATAGCAGATCACAGATCACAAGGCTTGAGGGTGGGATGTCCATTGACTCCTTTACTAGTAAGGATCTGCCTTCTTCCTCTGATTAACTCCATTAACTGTGAGAACATGTTTTTGGGGCCTAAAGTTCAAGAAAAAACCTTAAAGTCAGCCATCGATGAAGACAGAGCCTTGATTTTTCTTTCCAATTCGAATGAAGCTTTGGATAGTTTTGAAAAGATGCTCAGGGATTTTACTGAGACATCAGGCTTTATCATTGATGAACTATGCTATGAGGTATTCACAGCAGGTTCATCTGGCTTCAGTTTAGGCAAAGATAAACTTCAGTTGTTTAAGAGAACGGACAATGGATTATGTGGATTCGAACATGAAACGACATGATTCAATTGCTGGAGGATGCAGAGTCTCTCTGTGTTTTGCTTGGCGTTGTTTGGTCGCTCATTTGACTGAAATCTAGATCTGTTATAATGACTCCAATCCATGGAGTCGATTCCAAGAGTCATTTCTAATTTTGTCAACTCTTTAAAAGTGAAGGTAAAATAAATCTTGATAGATTATACTCTTATTTACATTATACTTTACACCACTATAAAATGTGAAAAAAAGGCTAGGCGCCATCTACTGGTGTATTGATGTACAGAAAGCGTTACCAACTGAATCTTTTTGTTGAACTAAAAATTATTCGGGTCAATGAAGCAAAATCCCTTTTAGCACTGTAGCTCTCTCTATTATTGTTGATAAATCTAAGTATGTTTAAGGCTCTGCATACATTATATTTTTATTTGCAGATTCTGCCACATAATATCAGATGTGTGGTTTATAGCTGAAGACAGTATGTGCTATTTTACATGTAGAATAAAAAGCTGGTGCAAACATGTCGCTTGTTTGTTTTACATTTAAAGGGATAGTTCACCCAAAAATGAAAATTGTGTCATCATTTACTCACCCTAATGTCGTTCCAAACCTGTATGAGTTGCTTTCTTATGTTGGACATAAAAGAAGATATTTTGAAGATTGCTGGTAATCAAACATTTGGTGGTTCCCATTGACTTCCATAGTAGGAAAAAAATACTATGGAAGTCAATGGGAACCACCAACTGTTTGATTACCAGCAATCTTCAAAATATCTTCTTTTATGTTCAACATAAGAAAGCAACTCATACAGAAAAACTGAGACTGTAAGTGATGTGAGCATGATGGGTGTGATAAGCAGTGTTGCCAACTGCTGCATAAGAGGATCCACTGGTGAGCAAGTGATGTAATGCTAAGTTCCCTCAAATCTGTTCTGCTGAGGAAACAAACTCATCTACATTATGACCTTAGGGTGAGCACATTTTTTTTTTTTTTCTGATCTATTCCTTCAACTATCCTTAAACATCCCAAAGGGGTGAAAATTCAGTTTCATAAAACATTCTAAAAATAGCATTGTTTTGGTAAATTTTATTCTATGACAATAAAGTAAAAATTTGAATGACTTAATTTCTACAACTGAATACAAAATGAACTGTAATTTGACACACACACAAAAAAAACAAAAACAAAACATATACACTAAACTGGTGCAAAATTGTTTAATCTCAGGCATTTTACATTCATGGTTCCACATGACATAGTTATTTTTTGCAATGTATCATAAAGCCATAGCAGAGTAATGGGAGAGGTGAAAGGCAAGGCAAAACATTATATAATCAATAAAGCTTTAAACAACAGCATCATTGTAGCTTTTCTACATTATTAGTTTTCTCCTGTTCTCATCATGTCTTTCCTTGGAATTCAGTTAAAACACCATTATTCATTAGACTGAATCATAAAAACAACAGTTCTGATGCAGCATGCTGGTAGGTGGCTTAAAGACAGGCTCTTAACACACGCGTCTGTACTGACCAGGACAAGACATTTGTCAGATGGTCAGTGTGTAGCTCACACCTAGCACCTCCAGCCACACATGATCAACATGTACAACAGCACATCTGATTAGGATCAGCAAGCAGATAATCAGAAAATTAAAAGGTATTGACAGAAATGTGGGGTGTGAAGTCATCTGACAACACATAACTGTGCAAATAAAACACATATCCCACAAAAAGAACAAAGCTGAGGTGAACACATGTAAGCTGGCAGGTACAAAAGTTATGAGTCTGGAGAAAATACTTGATGTGTGTTAGGAAACCGTCTGGAATTGTAATCTGGGTCCTCCTTTACTCGTTTCTTGATGTCGTTTTTCAGCTGATAAAAAAACAATATATATAAATAATTATTACTTGTTAAATAATACACAGTGCCCTCCATAAGTATTGGAACAGTAAAGACAAAATTGTTCTGTTTGCCGTGGAATCAAAAAATCTGTAAATGTGATTAAAAGAAGAATATGAGACAAAACTACAGAATGTCGCATTTTATTTATGGGTGATTCAACACAAAGATGTTTTACCAGCTAAGAAGTTCAGCACTTTTAGAGTTTCATCTACCTATGTGATGTGAGCATAAGTATTGGAACAGTTGCCTCACAGGTCTTTCTAAGTGTTCAGCTGTGTTCAGTTGCATTAATTCTTCAGATATCAAAAGCTGGAATGTGTCTTATCAGTTATATCCATTGCTTCTGCGTTCTAAGTCTTGCATTCGATGATGACACAAACAAACCAAGATGAAGACAAGGATGCCGACTCTGAAAGAAAAGCAAGCAATTTGGATGCTAAAAGAAAAGAGGTCAATTAGAGCTATAGGAAAAACAAAGGGCATGGAGAAATCAAGAGTTTGGAAACTACCGGCGACATCAGCAACCAACGATGACCTGATCGGCTGAGAAAAACAGCAGTAGTGGATGACAGACAAATAATAAAAGCTGTGAAAATGAACCCTAAAATACATGTCTGTAAAATCACCAACAACCTCCAGAAAGCTGGGGTGATGCTCTGTCAATCTACAGTCCGCAGGAGAATTTGACACAGAATTACAGAAACTACACAGCAAGATGCAAACCTCTGATCAGCACCAAAAATTGAAAGGCAAGATTCTTCCCAAATGTGAGCCAGTAGAGTTTTGGAACTGAGTTGATGGACCGATGATATCAGGGCAAAGAAATGTAAAGTCTTTGACTGCCCAAATCAATCTCTAGATTTAAATCCAATTGAACATTAATTTTACCAGATGAAGAGAAAACTAAAGACAGAAACTCCCCAAAACAAGCAACAGTTGGAATTGGCTGCATTAAAGGCTGGGGAAAAGCATTTCAAAGCATAAGACCAAGAGTCTGGTGATGTCTATGGGTTGCAGACTCCCTGCTCTGATTGCATGCAAGGGATCTACAACTAAATATTAGCTTTTAATCTTTCACATCTGCCTTAAATTCAACTGTTCCAATACTTATGCTCACATCAAATAGTGGGATGAACTCTAAAAGTGCTGTCCTTTTTATTTGGTAAAACGTGTGTGTCGAAAAACCTAATAATAAAAGTGACATTCTGTAGCTTTGTCGCATATTTATCTTTTAATCATATTTGCAAATCTCTTGACTCCACAGCAGAGAAAGCAGTTTTGTCTTTACTGTTACAATACTTATGGAGGGCACTGTATATATTTTATGCTATTTTATAAATGCAGTATATAAAATAATGGTGGCTTGTATGTTTTTGGAAATGCCCCATGTTTTGTGTGTATTGAAAGATTATGGGTAACTAATACTGAAAAATTGATATATTAAAAACTTCAAAAAAAGGTTAGTGGGGAAGTCATGGCCCAATGGTCAGAGTGTTGGACTTGCAACCCAAGGGTTGCGAGTTCGAGTCTCGGGCCGGCAGGAATTGTAGGTGGGGGGAGTGAATGTACACCGCTCTCTCCACCTTCAATACCACGACTGAGGTGCCCTTGAGCAAGGCACCGAACCCCCAACTGCTCCCCGGGCGCCTCAGCATAAATGGCTGCCCACTGCTCCGGGTGTGTGTTCACGGTGTGTGTGTTCATGTTTCAGAGTAAAGCATGCCCTTGTGTTCAATTACACATGAGCAGCTCATTATCATAGCCACCATAATATACTCAAAGCAACTTCACTCACAACATAACTTAAATTTTATTATAGTTAACTAACTTAAACACTTTATTTCAGCCAATTGCTCATTTTAATTTGACATTAACATTACATTTTTAATTAAAACTTGTACTAAACTTTTTACTCAAAGTAAAAATTGAAATAAAACTTAATAAAGACTGTATAGACATACAACACCCAGTTTGCTCCCTCGATTCAAATCAATGTTTCACAATCCTGACATGCATAATGAACAAAAATCCAGTTACAGGAACTTGAGCACATATGTTTGCATATTATTACGTCTATTTCGAGACATATGAAAATATCTTTTCACACAAGGTACCTGTTCACTGTATGCTTCTTGAAGTTCTGGTTTTTCTAAATCCCCTTGTAGGGCGTTGGGAGCTGAGATGGGTGTTACACCGGCTGACTTGGCAGCTTGATTCACTGCCTCAGTGAGTGACAGTTTTGGACCGTCACTCTTTACCATCTAGGAGACACACAATAAGAAAAATGTTGTTTATTGTGATGCTTCAGGGGAGGCAAACCAGTCTGAAGGAATACAAAGACATCAGCTAATGTGCATATGTGATGCGATCTGGGAAAACCCATCGGATTTCATGCTGGGTCATTTTCAGGAAATTCGAAAAATAGGTTGAATGTCAATTTTTTTTGTCAAAATTAGGGTTTCATTGAATTATTATTCTATAATATCTTGTCTATCATCTCTGAAAATATCTTGGCAAAATTCACTTGTTTAGTGCAGAAAAATAGTGATTTATTGCAGCAAGCAGAAAAGACCGTCTTTCTCTCATGTTAAGAACACACTGTTATATGCACAGTTGCGCAAACAGTTGCACTGTGCTTGCTTTTCTAAATGTAAACTACAGGGTACACTATTTGTGCTATCTAAACACAAGGGGTGATCAAAAGTTCAGAGACTATGCTCATCATGATAAACAACGGAAAACTGTCCTCTTCAGGGTAACGTTAGTCTGTTTGTGTATTGATGCAGTATAGCACTCCTGACCGACAGCGATCGTTAAGTAGAAGTGAAACATGTCTCACTTTAAACCTGTTTTTTTCAAAATTCCATTCTGGAAAATTATAGCTATCAGCCAACTTCAGATAGCCATAACTTTTGTTATGTTCAAGCTATGGACAAACTAAAAACCATTTTGGAAAGGGCTTTCATATGATATCAAATCTAAAAAAAAAAAAAAAAAGGTACATTTTCACCATGTGTTAGTTCTTCCTAGATCGCATCATATATTATCTCAATGTTTACATGTAGCTGCAAGGAACATAACATTTACCTTCCTGCGCTTTGCTGGCATCCCAAGCAGATATGCATCAGACAGAGGAGGCTGGGCCTTCATCTTCCTCTGACTGATCTGATCCTGTCTGATAATAGGAACCCACTCCTGCAAACAACACAGCACATCAAACCCCCACTCAGAATAACATTCAGTCTCACTTTCAATCTTCTGTGATCTGACTGGCAAAAAGTGATACACAAGGATGCCACCAGGTGCCTCGAGTAGGTTTCCAAAAATTTATGAATTTAAGGTACTAAATCTGTAGAAATAGCATGTTTTGGTGGACGTATTGTTTTTGCAATGAACGAAAGAAAATCGACTCACAGGAGGCAATGCAGCCGCCCAGGCTTCAGCATCTCTTCCTGTTTCCTCTCCTCCAACAGCTCCCTCTCCTTCCCTAGCTGGACCTCCCACTGCTCCTGCTTCCTGGGAGGAGGCCAGAGCTTCTTCTGCTGTAGTAGCAGGTGTTGGAGAAAGGCTGTCCCCCATCTGAACCATGTATAGGAGACATTGTATATGAGACCATAAAGTACATGAGAACAGGCTGTTAAACTTCCAAAGCCAAATATGTATATGTCTGGTCTGCAAAGCAATTGCATTTCATTGTAAATCACCATCAAACACTTTTATGTTTATTTACCTCCACATTCTGAGGCTCAGGATCCTGTATGGGCCTCTCTACTGATTCTTCACTCTGAGAAAACATTCATATGCATTTTAAGTCAATGCAAAATGTGCAATCCATGGTGTAATGTTTCTCGAGTGAAATAAGACTCTTAAACAAAATATTACAAAAATGTAAGTATCCCAGCACCTGATTTTTACTCGTATAAAGGTCCATAGCCATACAATTATGAGCCTGCTATGTGGCCAAGAGAGCAGGGGCAGTCCAGGATTATTCTTCTAAAAATAATTAAAGGGGTCATATGACGCGATTTCATGTTTTCCTTTCTCTTTGGAGTGTTACAATCTGTTCGTGCATAGATAAGATCTGTAAAGTCGCAAAGATTAAAGTCTCAAAGCCAAAGAGATATTTTTTCTAAAAGTTACGCAACTTTTATTCTCGTTGTAGCATTGTTGCCACTGCCGATACCGCCATGTCATGGAGACACTATGTTTTCAAATATGGTAAGGCATAACATTTGTGTCACAAACTTATGGTATTTGACCAATTACAACATACTGGATAGCTGACCAACAAGAGCACAACATGCTTTTTTTAATTTATTTTTTTAACAATGAGCTTTGTAAAAATCAACGCGTTTCAGGAAGCGGGGCAGAGTGGAGCAACAATGTACGGTATGTGGAAAATAATGGGCTCTACCATACACTTGGCGCAATGCGGCGCCAGGCGCGACGGAAGTGTTTTTTTGCTAGTTTCAGTCTGACGTAGTAATCATTTTCACGTCCTGCGCCACGTTGTTTAAATAGCAAATGCATTTGTGCCCATTTGTGTGCTCACGGACGTGCTGGTCTGAAAACGAGGTGTGTTCAGGCGAATTGTTGGCGCGTTGCTATTTGGAGGCAACTGAAATAGACTACACCACTGATCAACTAAAACCTAGTCTAAAATCAATGGGACAGTAGTTTTGGCACACAAACATGTCAAATATAAAAAAATTTAAGGATTACAATGTTAAAGATTAATATTGTGTGGGGTACATAAATATAAAAATGCCTACATGTCATAATGGATAGCCATTGCATGTATCAGAATTAAGATACCTATTTGCTCACGCACAAGCAGCTCTGTTTCCTCTCTGGAGACGCGTTCTGTCTTTGCGCTTGCAAATTCCCCCGTGTAAATAGCAAATCCGCCATGGCACAAGCGCAACCGGCTCTTAAAAGGAATGGGAGATGAGACTGATTGGTTTATTGCATGTTATCCCCAAAACACAACCATTACTCATTAAGCGAATAGGCACAACCCCTTTTAGACCATGCGCGCCGACTGTTTTTCCCGTCGTTAAACTAGCAAAAGTGGATTTGGACACGCCCTAAGTGCTCCTGCACCTAGCGCTTTATACCTTGCGCTTAGATCGTTAAAATAGGGCACAATGTTTTTTGAACCTTAAACTGCATAAACACATTGGATTACACCAAACACAGAAAATGTTTATATTTTTATCTGAACTGTCATAGCGATCCATTGATTTCCTATTGTTTAAATTAACCGCGATCCCTCCCGTTATGTCACTTTCGGTTTGGTGTTTTTCAGATGCAGAATTACAATTTTCTCACAAACGACTCCAGACTTTTTCTTGCACAAACGCATTGGTTCGCTTCAGAAGACCTTTATGAGGGATGGATGGACTCTACTGGACTTCAAAATCTAATAAAGCTTGGAACAGCCAGGACATTTTTTAATAACTCCAATTGTATTCGTCTGAAAGAAGAAAAACACATACACCTAGGATGGATTGAGGGAGAGTAAATCTTGGGGCAATTTAAATTTTTGGGTCAAGTGTCCCTTTAATGACTAAATAGAATGAGCAGGGCACAATCGAACTAAACAATGTTCACAGTATGTTAACCAAGACCATATTGACTATGCGAACATCCAGCACTGCACACTAACCAACCTTCATAACTGGTGGAATCTGAACAAAAAATATTCTGTGGAACATGTGTAGAATCAAACCTGTGTATGGATGACGTATTGAGTGATCTGTTCCTCTGTGATGGGGATGTGCTCCAGTATCACTTGAAGCCTCATTGTCATCATACTGGTTAACCAGTTCACCAGGCTAGGGTTGACCTCAGCTGACATTGTCCTCTAATAGAGAGGTGACATGTAAATTCACGTTAGGGATTCATTGAGTGTACTTGAACATTCATATACTCTCTTCACAAAAAAGATGAGTAAATGTTATTTTTTTTATTATATGTACATTTAATTTTACATTACATTTTAATAACCATTTTAATATGTCCTAACATTTTTAGGTTTTCCATGACCTTGAAATCCTGTTTTGATGTGTCTAACACCTAACACTTTTATCATTGATTGCTAAGTTTCCTTCATCAACGCAAGCCCCCACCAACATGGAAATGTCTCCTCCGCAATTTTATTTACAGTGAGCAGTTGTGGGATGAACAATAAAAGAATAACCAAGACGAAAGGGGTTGTAGGAGTCAGATGTCAGTTGTTTTGGGTACTAACGATGCGGTGGTTGATGACGGCAGTAAGGGCACTTTGTTCTCCGTTTAGACAGTAGAGGTTGAGGGCAAGACACTCAAAGAGAGCACGATTACACAGCTGTAGGAGCCGAGGTCCAAACATTTGATCTGAAGAAAAAAAAAAAAAACACATTAAATGTGGTTCAAACATTGG
Source organism: Cyprinus carpio (assembly GCF_018340385.1). Lineage (NCBI taxonomy): Eukaryota > Metazoa > Chordata > Actinopteri > Cypriniformes > Cyprinidae > Cyprinus > Cyprinus carpio. Next base: position 22,523,185 of record NC_056611.1, read on the forward strand.
ATTTGAAGAAACAAAACGCACATTTAAATGTATTTCATATGTTTGTGTGGAAATGTAGTTTCTGCATTTCTACAGAGCCTTTGGACATGATAAAAGATTGAAACTGCAAGCTAATAATAAGCTTATATTTGGTGAATGCATATGTTTATCAATCTTAATAGATCTAAAATCTCATGACACTTCTTGTCTAGACATACCGGTGCAATGCAGAATGTGGGTGGCAATGCCTACAAGTTGCTGTCTGAGAAAAGCCCGGTTCGTCTGGGTGATATCCACCCCATCTCGGATTGCAACGGTTGACTAGATGGGATGGACAGGAAGCATACACCTCAAATTTGCATCAGTTCCATTTTGTGAAAAACTTGTTTTTATTTTCTTTAAACTAAGCAACATCATCTTTGGCATGCTTTGACTTCATATAATATAAAATCATATATTGTGTTTGCAGTAATTCACTCAAAATGGAATTTAAAATTCAGCTTGTATTTTCTTAAAATGCTTTATATATTACCCCATACAAATATGTTATTCAAGTTATTCACATAACCCTGAAGCAGTTACTACAACTGTAGTTTTATATATATATATATATATATATATATATATATATATATATATATATATATATATATATAATCAAAATGTAATTTATTCCTGTGATGTCAAAGCTGAATTTTCAGCAGCCATTACTCCAGTCTTAAAGTGCCACATGATCCTTCAGAAATCATTCTAATATGCTGATTTGGTGATCAAGAAGCATTTTGTATTATTACCAAATGCTGAAAACAAAATTTTGTGGAAATCAAAATATTTTGCAACATTAGAAATGTCTTTACTATTATTTTTGATCAATTTATTGCAACCTTGTTAAATTAATTTCTTTCTAAAAAATAAATGTAGCTTGTAGATGTCCACTTTACATTTACAGTACTTGTTACAAACCGAGAGATCAGTGAAATTTATTTTGGGTAGTAATTGAAAAAAGTTTTCAAAGAATCAAGAAACAATCGAGGGATTCTTACAAAACTTTCTGTGATGTACTCCTCAAGTTCAGCAATTAAGTCATCAGCAGCTGCCTATAAAAACAGAAAGAAAAAATAAGACATGTAAAGAAAAACAAAAAATAGAGAAAATTGAAGAATCAGACCAGGGAAACCAAAAACAAAGTGTACTGGAGAGGAGGACAAATATGCAGAATCAAACCACTGCATTAGGCATATGCCGGTATCAAATTTTCATGTTGAGATTAATTGCTAATGCTTTTATCACAGTATATGGTATTATCACGATATTAAAATTTTGTTGCAAAAGTATCATAAATAGTACAATAGGTTTATTAACTTTTTTCTTAACAAAAATAACTGAACATTTAAATACAATAAAGCAATACACAAAAAAATATAAAGTAACAAATTTTAGACAAATTAAAGTGCAAAATAAAGACCAATAGATAACACTTCAAAGTAAGATCTAATTTTTCATTGGCAGTTTATGTTAACTAATTAATTAACTAATGTTAACTAATGATGCCCTAATGTAAAGTGTGACCTACCAATAAAAAAATCAAAACACTTTCAAACAATATCTAGGGCATGTTGTAGTCCAGATTAAAATGTAAAAAAGTTAGAAAATTATTAGCCTATTAAGTCTAAATATATAAGTATTTGTTGATGTGATGAACACCATAGCAAAATACACAAATCTGAATGGCTATCTAAATAAGTTTCAGAAACAGAAAGTAGCGCAGCTAATCACACGGGGCGTCGATGTCAACGGCTCTTGTTTACTTTGAATGGAGTGACGTCAAGCATTGCCGAACTGAACTGTTGGTCCGCTGCATCTTGATGGGTCTGTTACTTGCGGCAGAAAAAATTGAGAACTTTTCGACTTCAAGTGCCAACGCAGGCGACAGCCAATCAGATTGCATTATGCAAATTCCCTGGTGCAGACGCTAGCCAATCGCGATCACGCAAAACAAGAAAACTAATGTGATTGGATGTTGTCACTATGATGGTCGCATCAGCACCAAGCTTCAGAAACGCCCTCCATCAAGCATCCACATTGACACCCCGTGTGAATGTACCATTTGTTTACGGGCTGCATTTCTGCAGTTTAGCGCCATCTGCTGTCAGAGAGTGAATGTGTGCCTTCATCCAGAGCGTTTACATCAGAATGTGCATGCATCTTTGATGCAGCATACAGCTGTGTTGTGCATTGTGACTAGTTGATAGGAAAAGTGTCTTAAAATGTATCCAAAATTCGGAATAATGAATAGAATAATAAATAATTATTCTCTGTATTTTGAAGTGCCCACAATAACAGTATTGCAACTTGTTCATTATAGTGATATATCGCATTACCGAATACCGACACATGTCTTAACTGCATAAACACCTCAGAAACTTAAGTGTAAAGTAAGAAATGGGATGTGATACAAGATTTTTTACAAATAGTTTCTGCTGACTGTGATAACATCCTGTGTCACATTCAATTCTGTAAATATCCCTTTTTGTGCTTTATTGCATTTACATTCATCTGCGTGTTTATGTTGAAGTTGTATTATCCTGTCAGGGTTAGTAACTTGTAAAATCAGACAAGGTAAATGGCAAATCACTTTCAAAGCAACCAAACAGTGACTTCCTGTTTTGAATTTCAATTTAGTCAAAGCAAAACCATGGGATATTCCGGATATTTAGGGCACTCTACCACAGTTATGTTTTTTGGAGGTCATTTTAAATATTTTAGACTGCTGTCACTCGATATTTTAGATGTTTCCCTTATGTAACAAACCCATTGTCCTTAAAACCAAGACAAATCTATTAATGACCTGTTGAGTCCAATCAGGTGTATTTGATTAGGGAGGCATACAAGATCCATTTTTGGGGGGTATTTCAGGACCAGCATTGAGAATCGGGGCACTTGACACAGCTAAAGACAACTCACAGTGATGTTGGCCTCCGTGGGCTCACGGCCTTGCAGGAAATGCTCAATGAAGAACTGAGCGAGTTGTGGCTGGATACGACCAAGTGGCTGGTGCTGCCCGTGGAGCAACAACACCATGTCCACCATGGAGAAGTTCTGACAAACCAAAGCCAGTAGATCACCGAAGAAACCTAAACACATACACGTTCTTTAGTTTTCCTCATTCTGATTGGATAAAAAAAAAGAAATGTACTGAAAGAAAAAATGCATTAACCCCAAAGAGCTCACCCATAGCGTCTCCAGCACCAGGGGTGAAGATGTTACTAGTATGAGAGAGCCTCTGGATGAACTGTGCGATGCTCTCGGTTTCATTTTGAGGGGTTCCCAGAGAGCCCATCATGGTGGACAGGACGCCCTGCACTATCCCAGTGAAGAGCTCAGGGTTCAGACCTTCACCGACTGTGGCGGCCCCAGTAGCACTGTCTGCGTTTGGTGGGGCAGTGGGAGCAGTAGGGGTCGAGGTGGGAGGCTGTCCCGCAGGAGGCTGAGAGAAAAGTGTTTGGGAAGCCTGATGACAGAGATGCATAAAACTGTCTTATACACACTAGCATAAATTACAAAAACCAGTGAGAAAAAGGTAGAAATCTATTGTTCTTGCAAGTGAACAGGAGCTGTTGAGATTCAAAATGGGGAAAAAGGCTCAGGATATGTTGCTCCTGATAAATGGTTTCATGTAAGTTTGTCATGGCATCTACAGTATCAATGTTTGAAAATGACGATGAGCATTGTAATAAAACCTGGAAAAAAGTATATTTAGCCAAAGGAGACTATTCACCTGCATGAAGTCTGTGACCCCCTGGATTAAGGTAGGGACCCCAGGCATGGTGACTGTTATTGAAGGGCCCTGGCCGCCTGTGGCAACAGCACCTCCCAGTAGAGACCCCAACAACTGCTCTAGGTTTCCCCCTAAAGGATTCTCCTGAGGAGGTGGCGGTGCAGATCCAGGTTGAGGAGTGCTGGTATTGGTACTATTAGACTGTGTGGACCCAGAGCCACTTGAGGTGGTTGTGGTGGTGGATGGAGTGCTTGTGGAAGTGGATGTGGAGAAGGTGAATGTTTGTGAGGAGGAAGTAGTGGTTTGGCTGGCTGTGGATACAGAGAACAATAAAACATATAATACTATGCCTTAACCAGAGGCATTTTACATCAGTATTACATAAAACATTTTCAGTCTTAAGAGAATATCAGGTACATCAAGAGGACTTTGATTTTATTTGAACTGATCCACATGTCAGTTATCAAATAAAATACTCAGAAGTCATTACATGTTATCGATTTTTTAAACAAAGCAGCATATGCATAATTATAATTTAAGTTTTTTATGTAACTGTACCCATCTGCCCTGCAGCCCCTGACAGAAGCTGGCCAACTAGTCCACCAATCATCTGATTCAGAGCAGCAGGAGGGAAGTGTCCAGCCTGAGAGGAAACACACACATCTGTATAAAACCAACACACAATCAACACGTCCGAGCTAGGACTTCTATAAAAATTGTAAATTATGCATGACTGCTTCTGAATTTAGCAAACTGCAACTTCGGTACAGCACATTGCAAGTTTATAGGAATTCATATTTCAATATAACATTTTAATGTTTACATTTACATTTAATCTTTTTTTTTTTTTTTTTATCCAAAGCGACTTACAAATGAGAACAATAGAAGCAATCAGACCAACAAGAGAACAACAACAGTATACAAGTGCCATGACAAGTCTCAGTTAGTCTAGTACAGAACATGTAGCCAGGGTTTTTTTTTTAAGAATATGCCAGACAAGAAAAGAAAAGGTAAGTACTAGTATTAGTTGGTTAAGTGCTGGCGAAAAAGATGAGTCTTTAGATGTTTTTTGAAAATGAGTAAAGACTCAGCTGTTCGAATTGAGATCAGGAGGTCATTCCACCAGCTGGGCACAGTGCAGTTTACTACCTTTACTACTATAGTTTATATAATTTACTATAATATAATTAGATGTGATAGACACTTATTTGAAATAAGACAGAAACTACTACCACAGTTTGCTATGGGAGAATCTAATAGCAGAATCTTTTAATGGAGATTTTAGCAGAAATATGTGGCCCGTGCTGGCAAAATGAGCCGGAATGCACACAGGCTAATTTTGAGTTGCAGACAAAAAAAAGTTAAAAATCAATTTTGGTCGAATTTCAGGTTTTCAGAAAAATGAGTTCATTAAGCCCTCATCTAGCAATCCCAATGCTCCAAATAGTAATGAAACATCTAAAATTATCTTTATTTGTACTTTTTCTCAGTCATTCTTCGTCCGATTCAAACAAAGCATTAATCATTTTGAAGGTCTTTCAATGGAGAATTTGAAAATAAAAATAACTCATTTTTGAAAATTTGCTCATTGTGGCTCATTTTGCCAGTACAGGTCACATATGTATGCTTGGAGTGTATAGAGTTAATTAAAAACTGTAATCAAACTACTTCAAAATTCTATTCATAATACATTCATTCATGTGGTGGAACACATTCAATCCTGTCTAGAATTTACACCTCTATATTCCAGAAATATCATGGAAATTTCATTCACCTGTCCCGGCTGTTGGCCCATCATTGGTGGCACAGCTCCTCTGAGGTTAATAGTGGCCCCCCTTGTGGTAAAAGTGGGGCTGGCCATCCTGTGAGTAAAGGAGGGTCTAGTGAAAACCACTCTGGCCTGAGGTGGGTAGGGAGGCATGGGGGCTGGAGTGGAGCCAGAGCCGACGTTTGCTGCAGGTGGTGTGGTCTGTTGCCCCTGCTGGCCAGTAGAGGCGGCGTTTGCCATGGCCATGGCTTGCTGAGTGACTTGATGCACAATAGCTTGCATGAATTCTGGAGGTAGACCTGGAATCTGAACAGTAGGGGGGGCACCTGCAACATGCAAACATGTCCATTACATATGGTGCAGAAGCAGAACACACAAAATCTGAACATGTTATCATCATGTATATAAATATAACTGTATTCTTTTTAAAGACAATTTAAAGACTAACCAGGCTGTCCAGTGCCAGCAGCATTCTGTTGTCCACTTTCCTGTGCAGCATTGCCAGAATCTGAAACATATTAAACAATTCATTTAAATTCAAGTAAGGAAAAAAGGGTTCCACCACTTACACACACATAAAAAAGAAACTCACCATCAATGTTCATCTGCATCATCACTACAGGCTCCATGGTTTGATGACTGATCCGGATGACTCTGGGGCCTGGCTGTGCATTTTGCTGATTGGCTGGACCAGGCTGACCAGCAGGCGTTGGTCCCTGGCCTTGCTGATCTGATTGGCCAGTGGACTGAGGTTGACCATCAGCTGCTGGTCTGCCATTGGCTGACATAGTCACAGTAGTTCCAAGATTCAACTGCAGAATGTTAAAAGTTAATTGACATGTTTTAATTAGGCCTACTTCAAAAAAATTACCATTATAGACCCTGTGTCTCAGCATTTCCGGTAACTCTGGAAAATTTACTTCTACCAAAAACACCTCAGTACTCATCTATGAAGTGCTCTACAAAACTTTCACTTTCAGGGTTATGCAGTACATTTCCCACTGCACGAGTTTCACAGACCACATCCTTACCTGCACTGGTAGGTGATGCACGCCCGCTGGATTCAGCACAGAGGAGGTGTAATGAGACATGGGGCGGATAACGTGCAGGTGTCGAGGAGGGTTGCTCAGGAGGTTACACCGTAAGTCGCTCAGGGCGACCAGGGCGTTTCCCAAGAGACGAAGGGCCTCCCCCACGAGGTTGAGTATACGTTGGTCCTCATCCCTCTCTTGGGTCTGTTGTTCAAAAAGAAAACAAAAAACAAATATTTAACCTATTTACTGCAATTATGTACAAACACCAATCACTCAACCTACCGTCACATTACTAAATAGAAGTATTAATTCTTAGCTACAGGATCTAAGCTGTTAATGCAGTACCGTGTAAAACAACAAATCATTAAATATTGATATATGACTGCATTGCTAATTAAATTTTTACATCTCATTTTTCACTGCCTACTGAAAATGTGAAAAGACGTATTTTTATATTATGCTGGCTGAATGACTTATCATGGCCTCACTTCCAAAATTCATTCAATTTCATTCACATCAAAGTAATTATGGTGCCTGAGCTCTACATAAAGAAAAGCATTTATGATGAGTGGGCTTCTTACATTGTTGTTGTAGTCTGCTGTTGTGGCCGCCTCTAGAATGAGGTGAGCTCTCTGAATGAAGGGCTGGAGTCTCTCCTCGACTCTCCTCAGCTCAGTTAACATCTCCACCATCTCAGCTGGGCTTGGGTGGCTGATGGAAAGGCAGCAACAGGATCATCATAAATCAATGTTTCTATATGCAATTTGCATTAAACATCAGGGCATCACTTTAATACACTTATTGCGGAGGAAAACAAAGACATACACAAAACTGCTACTCAGTTTATAGATTACTGTGTAAGAGCAAAAAGTAGAGTATGGTTAAGTATATAGTGAACAAATCAAACAAAACAGACTCTGCTTAGTCAACAAAATAAGACAGCTTAGTTTGACACTTCAAAAGCAAGTCACTAGTGGTAAGAATGGTGGTTTGTCTGACTTTTAAAACTGAGTAGGATACAGAAATAGTGGGAGCTTCGCTTTTCAGTGGCTAAGCAGACACATCCTATTATAACTAAACTCCCACTGATGGTTTGCATCTGCGCTGATTAACTGCACATGAAACCAAGAAAATGTGACTCATCATCTGTGTGGAGTGTTATTGTATATATTGTATTATAATCAACAATAAAAAAAATGAGGATCCTGCACTCTTTTCAATCAACATGTAACATGATTTCAGGTCATAAATTCTTCCAAAAAGAGTAAAAAACTCAATACTTGTAATTAATTTGCTGTGTATACAAAAAAGGATTACATGGCGAGATGCTAGCAATATTCTTTTATTGTCACAAAGTTCAAAAAATGTGCAAACTAAAGAGCTCAATGCATTTAAAATCTACAACAAATGTTTCAGTCACGCAGGACCTTCCCCTTTTTTTTGGATATGCAGCAAATTAATTTCAAGCATTGTATCATCTACTCTGGATTTGATAAAACCACACTGATCACATGCTTTGGAGTCAATGTTTCAAATGCACAACAAAATCATTGTTTTATTAAGGGAGGAAACATGAACAGAGACTTTCATTGAATTTAAGGTCTCTTAAAAAAAAAAACTTGTTCAAAGATAATGCATAATTATTTAAGAGTCAGCTAGCTTATAACAACTTACAATGCATAATAGTGTATTTATATTACCATTTGAAAGTATGGGGTTAATAAATTAATACTTTTATTCAGCATTGTCATGTTATTACAAAAACATCTATTTCAAATGAATGCTGTTCTTTTGTATATTCTATTAATAAAATAATCCTGAAACTGTTTTCAAAATTGATAATAAGAAATGTTTCTTGAGCACGAAATCAGCATATTAGAATTAGGGATCCAGCGATGTATCGGACGATTTTTGATTATTTTAGAGCCATCGGCATACCGGAAATAGCATGAAAAGGGCCAATACCAATGGTTTATTAATTAACTGCATGGAGACAACGAGTTGCATAATCCAATGTTTTTCTCAATGTTTTAATTAAATACATGCCAAAACAAAATAAAATCTGTACAAAATATAGTTTGTCAGACAGCATATTTCGGCCTATGTAAATGTGACGCTGACGCATCCAACCAGTGAAACGCCCGCACTCAGCTGTAAATTCATCATAGGTACCGGTAAGTCGCAATGGAAATGCCCCGGAGTTAGTTTATCTGAAGATATGTCACAAACTGCCAATTAAGCATTAGGACTAAATTTAAGTGAAAATGAATGCCAGGTAAAATCCAGCTTTTTGTGTTTGAAACCAGCAAAATCGTGTAAAACACAGATTCACACAAATTCACATCATGCACCTGCAGCGTTTCTGTGAACAGAGAAAATGGAATAAAACTATAGGCTACATAAAAAGGAATATATAGGCCTATACACAAAATATATTTAACTTAAATCATTAACGTATTAAAAAAAAATAAAAAATTGTGCTGAGTTTGGATCATTGTAACACGCTCCAATATTAACAGAAAGGAAAACTGTTTTCTTTATTTTGCAAAAGCTTTAGAGTTTTGAAGCGTGTCAGCGACTCACACAAACATACAACATATTTTTGCTAACTTGACATCGCAGCCTGTTCATTATAAAAAATACAGTTAAATATACATAAAAATTTACACTACTCAATTTAAATAGTCAGTAGTACAGTCTGTGCCGTTCCGTGTAACCACCGCCTCACTGTATTGTTATAGCCTATGTAAAGGATGATGTTTTATGTTGAAAATGCGAGTGAAGAACAAAGCCTATAGTTTACATAAATAATATTTTAGCATCCAGACATGTCATGAAACTTTAGAGGATTTGTTGTGGAAAGAAGGGAACTAAAACAGGCTAATTGTGTTTGTAACACCTGTAAATATTTTGCTTTATTTACCGGTGTTTTAGCCTACATTATTTCTGAATGATAAAAATAAAATAGTAAAACAATAAAAATATATTGATTATAAAATGTGAGCCTACTAACTTGGGCTGTTTTTTCCTCTCAAAACGCTTATAGGAGTAGCATTTTTTTTATCCATGCTGCAAACATTTTTTAATATGTTGAAAAAATAGGCCTACTTTAATGTCTTTAAAGCACTGACAGTATTTGCTTTTGTTTAATACATTTGGTCAAAATCTAGAAAAGAGGATGCTGTATTGGCTATGACTAAGCGCAAGAAAGGCTACCAGATCAAGACCCTCGTGTTTTTTTTTTCTTTTTGAGTAAAGAAAATGCTGTACTTTATTATTATTATTATTATTATAGGCAAAGAAAAAGTTTTGAAAAACGTAATTAACCAGTATTTTGTCTACTCAGACTGGTTTCGGAATGGTAATAATACAGAGGAACGCAAGAACAAAAACGTTCAAATGCCAATTCTGCTCAGAGTGAACCGATCAATTTTTTTTCTTCCGTTTTTAACCCCTGCTTTATGCAACTGACGAATCGGCCAATAGTTGTTCGTTAAAATCGGTATCCTATAGGTGCTTAGAATGATTTCTGAAAGATCATGTAACACTGAAGACTGAAGTAATGGCTGCTGAAAATTCAGCTTTGCATCACAGGAATAAACTGCATGTTAATTGTGACCCCAAACTGTAGTGTAGATATAATTGTTTTAGATAAATTGTTTACGACAATAGAATTATATACAGCGAGATGTTAGTTTCCTAACTTAGTGAGGTTAATCAAGGCGGCAAACCTACATTTCTTGACCTGATGTCAAATGTCAACAATGTCTAAGGCAGACTGAACTGAATTCATGCCTACTCCTTCAATAGCGAACCTCAATCTCCCAGTTTTAAGAACTCCCTCTGTTTCACCTCACGTTGTAGGCGGTTGATTTTAAAGTGTCTGTACATTTCCCACAAATTTCATAATGGGCCAAACCAAAAGGTAAAATTAGACTAAAGGAACATTGCTGTCAGGTGTTTGTGAAACTTAAAGACAGAAACTCACAATTCTGTTCCAATTTGTTAGTCATTCTTCAGAAAGAAACAGAATCTATCTGTCATGTGGCAATTCACTAGTGATTCAAATTCATTTAGCAAATGTGGTACCTAGTCATTGTTTATGAAACATTAAAGATTTAACTAAAAATAGAATTGTACATTTCCTTTTTTCTTGTGAATTTTCTATAATTAATTATCATAGCGGTAAGACCAGATAAATATTCTCACATGTATCATAACTACCAGGCTGTAATTCTCCAAAAATATATTTCAGAAACCACCAGATTCTCTACTCACAATATCAAAGCCTTAACAGAGTAAGAGGAAGAAGTCTGAGCAGCTACGAACCTTTACCAGATTTAGAGTAAATCAACAATAAAATGTTCAAGTGGGTATTCCTTGACTTATTAAAAAACACACCCCCAAAATATCCCACTGTGTTTAAATAACCTAACTTATTAACAAGAATAAATGATGAGTAAAATAGTGAGAGTGATATTATAACTGCTGTATGCAAGATGGTTAGTCCTTTAACTTCTTGACTTACATTTTTGACTCATAACTTCCATTAACTTTAATTTAATTAAAAGCATGTTTCAACAGGAGCAAAAAAATCGTTGAAGGAACAGTTAATCCAAAAATGAATGTTTCGTCACATACTCATGCCATTCCATAACCCACGTGGTGTTTCCCCTCCCCTCCATGGAACACAAAAAGAGAATTTTGAAAGTATCATTATCAAGCTTTTTTACATACAACACTACTGTTCAACTATAAAGCAATCATAAATTTCTCATTTTGTGTTTATTTTTAGATTAATTATTCCCTGAAACTACATTAGAAAAACTGAAAAAGAAAAAAGTAGTTAATAAATCAGGATTTATTATATAATTAAGCTAATAATTAAATTATAACTGAACTGGTCCTACCTGAGGCCAGCTGGAGGGGGTGGGGTACCATCAGTCTGGGTGGAGGAGGAAGAGGATGGTGGGGTACTGGACGGAGGAGGAGAAGTGTCCATTGGCTGTACAGTAGGAGATGTAGTGGAAGTGGAGGAGGTGGGTGGAGGTGCAGAGTCCTCCTGAGATGCTGAGCCGTCCTCGGGCTGGCCCTACGAAAGAAGGCAGAGATGAGGGAATAATCAAACAATCAATAAGCTATGCACATGCACATTTATTTCTTCCTGATACCACAGTATGCAATAAGCCAAGCAAGGTAATCCTCAGGAATATAGCTTACCTCCAGTCTCTGGATCACAGCATTGGTGTCTCTCAGCAAGTTCTCAGCCAATAACAGCCGCAGTCTGGGCTCACTTTGCAATGACTGGTCCAAATCTATCTGAACATTCACAGAGCCATTAGTCTGGAAGAAAGAATTATATGGCATTATTTTATTTCAGTAAATTAGTTGTGTGTGTGTGTGTATTTATATATTATTTGTTTATAAAGCAAATAAATTATTTATTTATAAAGCACATTTTAAAACAAGCAAAAGGTTGACCAACAAACACATAGGCCTATATATGCTTATGTTACCCAAGGCTGTTTTTTAATATATAATAATGTTAAATATATTAACATTTAACATAATATGATACAATATTAAATATATTAAAGGGATACTCCACCCCAAAATGAAAATTTTGTCATTATTCACTTACCCCCATGTCGTTCCAAACCCGTAAAAGCTCCGTTCATCTTCGGAACACAATTTAAGACATTTTGGATGAAAACATAGAGGCTTGAGACTACCAAATAAATAACAGTGTCCATAAGGTCCATAAAAGGTATTAAAGTCGTCGTCAGAATACTCCATCTGCCATCAGATGTGCAATCTGGGTTATATGAAGCGACGGGAACATTTTTTGTAAGCGAAGAAAACAAAAATAATGACTTTATTTAACAATTCCTTTGTCAACGATCTCCTCTGTGTCTCTCCATATCACCGTATGCTCTTCTGTATCATCCGCGCCACAAGGTGCGCTGTTTCTACGTGTATTTAGCTTTGATTTGAAATAAAACAGCGCATCCTTGTGGCGCGGATGACCCTGAAGAGCATAAAAAGCATACGGTGATATGGAGAAACACAGAGGAGACCGTTGACAAAGTAATTATTGAAAAAAGTCTTTATTTTTGTTTTCTTCGCTTACAAAAAATTCCCGTTGCTTCATACAACCCAGATTGCAGATGGAGTATTCTGACAATGTTTTTCATACTTTCCTGGACCTTAACACTGGTATTTACTTGGCAGTCTATGGGACAGTCACAGGCCTCCAGGTTTTCATCCAAAATATCTTAAATTGTGTTCCGAAGTTGAAGGGAGATTTTACGGGTTTGGAACGACATGTGGGTAAGTGAATAATAACAAAATTTTCATTTTGGGGTGGAGTATCCCTTTAATAATTAATAAATATTATTACAATTTAAAATAATTATATTTGAATACATTTTAAAATGTATTTTATTTCTGGGATAACAAAAAGCAAAACTGAATTACTCCAGTCTCCTGTCACATGATCCAATCATTCTAATATGATAATTTTGTGTTAAAGAAACATTTCTTATTTTTATGGATGTTGAAAACAGCTCTGCTGCTTAATAGTTCTGTGGAAACTGCGATGCATTTATTTTTCAGGCATATCTGATGAACACAAAATTTAAAAAAAAACAACATTCTATCTATTATTTTTTTAGCATTAGAAATGTTTTACCCTTATTTTTGATCAACTTAATGCATCGTTGTTGAATAAAAGTATGAATTTATTTATTTTTGCATGCAATTTCCACCACAACAAAAGGCCTTTAGTTCACAATGGTCCTCACCCCCGTGCTGGTACTGACACGTGGATTTCTTGCACTGTCTCCCAGGCCTGTCATCATCTGCTGAATGGACATCTGAGGAATCAGAATACATTAAGCAAAAAGAACAAAAATCAAATAATACAAGTGATACTTAGTATAAAAAAGATTCAACCTGAATTTGCTGAGGGTCCATAATGTTAACTGGAACATTAAAAGTACCCAGCATAACATAGCTGTTAGCATTGCGGTCATGCGTAGGCCCAAGAGGGGTCCCTTGAGAGCTACTGGTTGAGTTTGGGTTCTGATTTCCTCCCTGAGTTGCCCCAGAGGACCCTGGTATGCCACCCGAGCCGGAGCCCTGTTGGGTGGTCTGCGGTGGGGCCCGCTCTACCAGGTGAATTACTTTTCCGTCCACGTCTAGACAGAGATGGATGAACAGGGACAAGTACAGACGAGTCACAAGACTGCAAAGGGAATATTATTCAAAAGCACATGCTGAGTTGACCGAAGAAGAAAAAAAAGCTGTTGTTTCACTTTGCAATTCGACAGAATTTGCTTTATATGGAATCGTATACACAAAATGTAAATTACGGAGTTCCCTTGAAGGATTTGGAAACTGCCGTTTTTATGCAAATCAACTCACTGTACTCTGTTAGGGTTTTCTCATCCTGAAGTACTCTGCCCTGATAAATGAGTCTTTGTTTGTCAACAGGAATTCCAACGGAGGGTGATATGTGCTCCTTGAACTCTTTCACAGTCATCTAAGAAGCAAAAAGAGAAGCTGTCAGTTCAAAAGACAACTGGTAGACAGTGGACTTCTGTCTTTATCCGCTGTCACATGACTGTCATCATTATAAAAGACACGTAACAATGAGACTAATACGAAAAATCCAGCTTACCTGTGCCTGAACTGTGTAACTCCTGCTCTGGGAGTCCAGGGTTTTCACAGTCACCTCTATGTTGTTGTATGAATGTTCATCCATGCTGTCTGTATTATGCTAGAAAACAATAATAACCAGGCAAAAAGTTTAAAAAGACGCTAATGTCTACCTCTAAACATGCAAAATCCTATAACAAACTACGTCACGGCGAAGGAAAAGTGTTACATTGCACACAGGCCACAACTGATACCCAGCTGTCACGCACACCCCACCTTTCCAGAAGTTTATTGATTTACTAGAAGCATATTCTAGAAACATATGCTTTTAGACACTAAAAGCTATTTAACTGTAAATACAGCCTACTGAAACAGTCTAGAACAGCCGCTACGAACCTGCTAACAGCCACTTGCTGCTAAACGTCCATCAAACAAGCGTTTACATAGCGTTTTTAAGACAACATATGTCCATTAATTAAAAATACATTACGTCTTCACGCATTTCGACTGATTGTCATTGATAAACTAAGCAACAAATAGACATAAACAGACAAATTAAAGTGCGCTCGAGCTGTGTAAACATGTTAGCTCTCCTATGTTTGTCCTACCTCGAGACGCGGTAACTCCTGGTTGAAATTCGTTGTTTTGCATACACACTATATTTTCCGAGTTCACTAACAGTATGGCTGTAATTTGTGCTTGTTTTGTATAAAACCGACTAGTTAATACATTGATGTAGCGAGGCTAATAGCATCGCGCTATCATGCTAGCCGGTGCTGCGCGACAAGCTCGAGGACGTGTACGATGACGTCACGGCGTTCTCATAAACTCCAGTGTAAAGAACTGTACGGAATTTGATTGTTTTATATCTTCATTGAAATTGATAAAAAACAAAAAGTCATTAACATGTTTAAAATATTATGAGATTATTTTTAGATCCCCTGTTACTAATTAATGTCACATTTTATATTACACTGGCTGTCTTATGCAGTGCTCTGTATGTTATTTGTTCTGTGTTCAATAAAAAAAAAAAAAAAAATAGTAAAGACCTGTACGTTTAACATTAATAAATGATCAATTTGGCATGCGAGTTATTAATTAGTTCAATATTAAAAGTAGTAATAATACATCTTAATGGAAAAATAAAATAGCATTTTTACACTCATTGTTTACACAAAGAGCACTACTAAAGCTAGACTGTGCTACCATGAGAACTAGCCTTTGAAACATTCAGGTTAGGTATGTTTTGAAGCATTGCTGCTGGTTTGAGCTGGTCCTAAGCATATAGCTCCTGTTTAGGACCAGCTTAAACCAGCAGCCATGCTTCAAAACATTCCTAACCAGCATATGCTGTTTTTTTCAACAGGGTGGTAAATATGTAGTAAGTATTAGTGTGCCATTTATTGATATGCCTGGTTTCCCCTTCAGCACTGGTCTGTGGAACAGTCAAAGACCACAGTTTCCATTTATGTGTTTTGTATTTATCTTTATGGTTGGAAAGACACAGTCATGCATAATGTTTCTGCTCTCAGTAGTCATTAGTTCTCTTATACCCATGCAACAGCTGTTTGCAAATTGACTAAGCAGTTAGAAGTCAAGATAACTTCCACTAAATATTTCTGAGTTTCTCTAGTTAAATAGAGAAATAAAGAGCACTGACTGATTAAGCTATGCAAAGAAAAAACAGTGACACAGCATATTCATTACTGACTAATAAGTTCAGCGAGGGGGCAATGGAAAATGGAAAAAGATAAACAAAGGTGGGCCAAATTGGGAGCATGAGAAGGGGAAATGGCCCTGTGGAACAGTGCAGAGGCGTCAACTGATGAGAAGATCTGTTCAAGCTTGATGTATATCAACATATGGTATGCAGAAAAAAACCCTGACCTTGCATAGTGTGGTTAATGCCATCTGACACTGACATCTGGTGTGGCACTGCTTAGTGAAAGTTTCTTAATGTAAAAGCACTCTTAAAAATAAAGGTTCCAAAAGAGGATTTTTGAAGTGATACCATAAGAACTGTTTTTTTTTTCTTCTTCTTCTTCTTCTTTTTTGTTAGAACCCATAAAACCTTCAAGTGAACAGTTCTTATAAATACCAAATGTCATGAGGAACATATTAAAAAACTGAATTACCTTTTCCACTTTATAGAACCCTTCTGTGGAATAAAAGTGTTCTATTGAAGTTGAAGGTTCTTCATGGAACCATACAATAGTTTCCAAAACCTACTGTATATTATTTAAAAGAGGGTGATGACAGCCCACAAGTTGCAGTGCTGCAGACTTGTATATTATAAACTGTGTTTACCTCTTAATTATATGATGAAGCATCTTTGGAAAAAAATATTCAAATCCAATATTACTTAAAATTAACAGGGGTGTGACGATATCCTCGTGCAGACCTTTCAGATACTGTATACAGTATTTGCATTACACTGGCCCTTTCACCAGTGGTATGTAATGTAAGGTATGTAAGATATTATGTTCACATCAGGCAGGTGGCCGCATGATAATTTGGAAAATTACGCAGTGAAGTCTTTATCCAGTCATAAAAACAGAATTCAGTTTAACGCGGAAAGTCACGGAATTTCTCAAATTTTGAATTAGTTAACCAAAAGAAATCATTACACTTAAATCAAATTACCATTTTAAATCAAATTACCATTTGATTTGAGTAAAACTAGCATCATATCACATACACAGAACTGTAAAGGTATTCATTGCAACCCGTCAAAATAAAAGTCCGGTTTAAAATAACGACAATAGAATGTACACAGCCTACTACTACAGTACTACTACTACTACTAAAATGAAATAAACATTATTTTAAAGGAATAATTACACAACATTTCTTCCATGTTTTAATTTTAATAGTAAACCCCCTTTGTTTGCCAAAAAATAAAGTTTGTTAGTTCAATAATTAAATGATACATGATGAAATTAATGTTTTATGCCATCATTTGATAACCAGAAAAATGTAAATACACAACACAGAATTTCTAAGGGTAAAAAATTCATAAGGCTACTGTACTTTAAGAAAAAATAAAATGAATAAATTAAGTTGTGTTATGTATTAAAATAGTTAGACATGCTAAAACAGAATTTGGTATCAATAAAAAAAATATAAATAATATGGTGAGAAAAAATAAAACATTTCATAGGGCCCTAAACATGTATTTTTTTTGTTAAACTTTTAATAAATTGATGTGAAAATGTATATACTATTAAAAAGGAGTTAAGAAAAAATTAAATAGAAAAAAAACTTTTTTTTTATTAAAGTGGAAATCAGTTTACTAAATAATAAACTTGACTGACTGCTACTTTAAAGTGTTATTATTTGCGTTGTTCATTATTTATTATTTATTTTTATGTATACTATATAATTTTGTGCAATTACTTGCCAGTCAGTTGAGTTTGTGGCAAAACCTTTCACAGTGCTTACATGTTTATACCTGCATAAAATTTATTAAAATAGATGTTTAATTTCATAAAGTACAGTTTTATTTTCAAAATGCACCTACATTTTTTCTGCATTTTGTGTTTTTCAGTTGAATAAAAGCAAGTTTTTCCCTATATATTTCATCATTGAGGATTTCTTTAAAAAAGTTTAAAAAATCTCATCTCGTCTCGTTTGATAAGTGTCTCGTCACACCCCTAAAAATTAATAAATCAATCTCCATTTCCTGAAGAAAAAAAACAGCTGGCATGGTTTTAATATGAGGCAAATCAATGAAACTGCTTACATGCAGAGATACTGTACATGGAAACATTGCAGCTTTCTTTTTATGCAAAAATTACAGTGAGTTGACAGTTATGAATCAATTTCTTACTCCCACAGGTCACCAAAACAGGAATTCACAAGTAGGACTTCTGCTTGTAGCACACTGATCTGATCTAATCATGGGGCAGACTCCATTTAAAGGGTTCATATGATGCTGCTAAAAAGAACATTATTTTGTGTATTTGGTGTAATGAAATGGGTTTATGTGGTTTAAGTTTCAAAAAACACATTATTTTCCACATACATTATTGTTTCTTCTCTATGCCCTGCCTTTCTGAAATGCGTCGATTTTCACAAAGCTCATCGTTCTGAAAAGCGAGGTGTGCTCTGATTGGCCAGCTATCCAGTGCATTGTGATTGGCCGAATACCTCAAGCGTGTGACGGAAATGTTACACCGCTATACTGTGATGCCGTGTGTCCTGGAGCGCCGAGACAAAAACATTAAACCCCATTATAAACGAGGCATTTATTGCATCCATTGGGGAACATAATTGCGGATTATAATGACAATACCAGCAGTTCTCAATTCCAGTCTGCATATTTTGCATGTCTTTCTTTGTTAACACACCTGATATAGATAATCAGCTTTTTAAAAGTGAGCTCCATGCATGAACTGTGTTCCCATTGACATGGTCCCTACACAGTGTTCAGTGCTCCCTACTCCCTGAGCAGGGGAAATCTGTTGAAGTTTACTTCACTTATGAACAGTCTTTCACAGATTTGTCCTGCGCTATGTCTTCACACATGGACAAGTGCGACATCATACACCTCTGTAAATAAATACAATTTAAATTCACTTCTCGCACACTTCAATGCACTTTGAATGGAACATATACGTTCGCTTCGAACTGGAATCATGGCGGAATATCCTGTGGTGTCTACTTCGCAGGGCTCTTACATTCGAATAGAACAAACATCTGACGTGTTAAGAGAAACATACAAAATGTGAAAGGGGGCGCGAGGACTGGAATTGAGAACCACTGACTTATACTGCTTTTTTATGCGTTGCATTGCATCGCACCACATAAACATAAAACCATGTCTGCATTTGTGATCAGAGAACCGACAAACAACAAGCGCTACTCTACACTGCTCAAATCTCACGTTTGAATGGTCAGTGGCAAATCCTTTACATATGTAAACATACTTACAGTCTGTGAGTCAGAACAGCTGGCATTGCAGTCTTCTCTCCCAGGATCAGGTCCTCCATAAAATGCACTGCACACATCTGAATATTTGGGTTGAATTATTCTGGAACAGTGTTGTAAATACAACTTAAGCACTGATTTCTAGTCGTGTCCTCTTTTGGAAGACCAAACAAAGTTCCGCTTTCACATGGAAATGCACAGCGTCTCCACAACATGGCATCATATTATTAATAATATTAAGGCATCAACAGCACGAATAAAAGTTATGCCTTCTTTCTTTGCGTGCACATTTGGGCGGCGTTATGCAAATCTTCCCACATCGTGACGTAGACATGTGGGGGCATGTTAGAATGAGCCATTTTAGGAGGGCGTGGTTGACTCTTAACTCATATGGATTTGAGACTTCAATCTTTGCAACTTTACAGATCTTCTTTATGCACCAAGTCCTTGTAACACTCCAAAGAGAAAGGAAAAATTGAAATCGCATCATATGACCCCTTTAAAAAATATTTAATGTAATAAAATAAAATACATTGTGAATTAATTATGAAGTCTCACAAGACATAGGATCCAAGTCAGCTTGAGTGGAAGATGGATGCTGGAAAAAACTGTTAGAAACTGTGACACAAGTGGCTGTTTATTCCATAAAACAAGTACCCTAAATGAGTTAGTCTTCAAACAAACATAGGTACCTTTATGTCCAATATCAGTATGGTAAAAGTGTAGTAAACAGTATGCAAATTAATTCCAGTAGTCATTGTTCCCACACCTTTTGGCCTTTCCAGATATTTTTGGTTATTGTGTAAGATACTTTAAAAACATTTTAATATTGATTTGCTTATGAAACAATCACATGATTTTTGAGTTTGTTTGAATGATTTATCAAAATGAAGTGACTCTAAACAATGATTTACTTGCAAATCAGGCATCATTAAGGCTTGCAGACAAGAATAAACAAATGTATGTTAACATACAAACATACAGATTATGTTCCATGACGTTTGGGATTTTTTTTTTTTTTAGAACACCTCTCACAGGAAAGCCTTTTCCAGGCTTGTGGCACTGTAAAATTCCTTGACATTTATAGGTTTTCCATGACTTGTTATTCCATGTTATGCAAGTTTCACACATGTTTAGAGAAGTTCATGCTAGGAGTCTTATCTTCTCACATGCTTTGCTACAAAACCTGAGGATATTAGTTATGGTTACTAATATTAAGGCATCAAAAGACTGTTCCAAAAGGATCTTAATTATGTGGCCTCCTGATTTACACTGTATACTTTACATTGCATTGTGAGTCTACATTCTTAAAAATAAAGATCCCAACTGGGGGTTTTCACAGTGATGCCATGCATAGAAAAAGCATTATGGGTTCCCTAAAGAACCTCTTAGGGTGTAGAACATTTTATATAATCTAGAACCTTTTTTCACTATAAAGAGGTTTTTTGTGCAATCGAAAGGTTCCATGGATGTTAAAGGTTCTTCATGTAACCATATATTCCAATAATGAACTTTTATGTTTAAAAGTGCATGTGGAGAGCAACAAATCAGTCACTTTTGGGGTTCTATTGCAGTGGCAGCTGCCTATGTAGTAGGCAACTGCAGTATACTAATGTAAACTGGACTGTTTTACTTTCATATCCCCAGTTTTAACTTGGTTTGGATCTTGTTTGGACCAGGTGCACAACACAATGGTGGGGAAAGCACGGGGCATTTCATAATCATTGTGGCTAACCTCATACAGAATATCACCTCACCGTTTTTCTTCCACAGATGGAATACTGAAGAAAATACAATGCTCCAAAAGTTGGATCTCAATCTTGGTTCCTTTATCTTTTTCGCTTTCTTACCGACTCGTTCACCTGTTGTAAACGCATGCATCTCAGTGCACAGCGGTCTTTCCCCCCTCCCCAACAAATGAAAACAGAGAGACTGGCAAATCATGCTAGAAAGACTGACCTGAAAAAAGTACCAAAAGCAAGTGCGAGAGTTTCCCACTAAAGAAACTCCACCTACAATTCATAATTGACCTTCTATTTATATCTCCACATCTGATCATATCACAGGCAAACATCTGCTTGAGTTTCCCTCTCATTAAAATGAGTGTCCCCACCTTCATTAATTAGAAAAGAAATCCTGGTAACTTTTCTCTTTTGTTTCTATATGCTAAATACAGTATATGACAACTGTGGTTCTATGTTTAGTTGGTATTGTGCTACGCTTTCAGTTTAGTAAATGAAATGCTACTAATACTAACAAAATGTGCCATGCCTCTTGTATGTACATATAATATACAATTTACATAAATGATAAATACCATGGTAAATGAATATGGTAATCATTCAGTACCACATCACTCATTTCAGAAGTGTACTTTCTTACTTTGCCATAATGAGATGAGTGATATTTAGATGGTTGTCTTTTCCTAGCAATTGAGCTTTGATAGTCCCTGGCATAAAACTTATTAGGTAACAGTATTAATATCATATTTAATGCCATATTTTAAGTTTTGGTTCTCTCCATTTATTTTGCCATGACCACTTATGCCAGGTTCAAATTGGCTTTTTTTTTTCATTAGTTTTCCTGCCTCAACCATCACAACATCTGTGACAACATACAACGACTTAAAAACTTATTCGCACTAAGGATGATAGGTAACACTTTTTAGTACTGAATAATCATGCATTAATATTAATATTAATCATGTATTTAATATGGACTAATGATAAGCTAAGACATGCACTACTCAAGAACTAACCTTAACTACGACATAGATCATATTTATTCATGTTTCAATAATGACTACATGTTAGATTATATTTGTTAGTTAACACTTTGGGTAAGTTTACACACATGAATGTTGTGTATTTATGTTTTTATTGTTCATCAGCTTATGAAAGCGATTTAAACAATGGTGTTGTCATTGTTATAGCTGAGTGATTATTAAAACTGTATAGTTATACTTAACGTGCTCAATGTGAACAACCCTTTACACCTTGAACATCCTATTAAAGGGGTTCATATGATGCTGCTAAAAAGAACATTATTTTGTGTATTTGGTGTAATGAAATGTGTTTATGCAGTTTAAGGTAAAAAAAAAAAAAAAACACATTATTTTCTACATATTGTACATTATTGTTTCTCCTCTATGCCCCGCCTTCTGAAAAGCGTTGATTTTCACAAGGCTCATCGCTCTGAAAAGCAAGGTGTACTGTGATTGGCCAGCTATCCACCACATTGTGATTGGCCGAATGCCTCAAGTGTGTGACGGAAATGTTATGCCTCTTAACATATTGTGATGCCTTGTCTGGTTGCAGTGACGAGACATAAACATAAAACCCATTATAAACGTGATATAAACATGATTTCTAGTCGTGTTTTCTTTTGGAAGGCAAAAACAAAGTAGTTTCGCTTTCTCAACGAAACAGCGTCACACACCGCGGCCTCGAGTGAGCAGAGGCCGGAGGCCTAGAGTGAGCCGTGGTCTAGAGTGAGCTGCTGCTGGCTCGAGTGAACAGAGGCAGGCGGCTTAAGAACGGTGCAACAGGCAAATTCTATGAAGAAGCGCACCTTATGCTTGCAGCAACCACATCTGAAGACCCCGGGCAGGACTCCGCTTCATCCACGGTGAAAGCCCATTCTGCGATCCACAGTGCAAAGTTGATGTATTTTCTCAGCGACCAGCACGGATCAGCTCCAGACATGACGAAGCGAATATCGTCCTCTTTTGGAAGGCCAAACAATGTAGTTTCGCTTTCACAGTAAAACACACAGCTTCCATACGACATGGTGGCGGCAACAACAACAATACTACAACGAGAATAAAAGGTACGCCTTCTTTCTTTGCATGAACATCTGGGCGGCGTTATGCAAATCTTCCCACATACTGATGTAGATATGTGGGGAAGTGTTAGAACAAGCCATTTCAGGGGGATTTGAGACTTTAGTCTTTGCAACTTCACAGATCTTATTTATTCACCAAGAGCTTGTAACACTCCAAAGCGAAAGGAAAATTTAAAATCGCATCAAAATACTATTATAAGCAATGGTGTTTTGTACACTGATTTCATCTGAAGCATTCCTCCATATATATTCTAGGAATATGTTTTGTTTTTATGTTGATAAAGCTATGGTTATTCTCTTCACCAGTCACTCAAGAGACAGGGACAGTACAAGAGTGTTTGTGTTTGTGTGAGTTTTTGTGTAGGAGTATGTGGTATGCATGTCTTCATAGGAAAGTACAAGCGACTGAATTGGGGATGTCCCAAAGGGTTTAACACATCCAAGTGAAGAAAAGAAAAAACGCTGTGGATCAGTGTGAAAAAAACAACAAGTGCCTGCTTATCAGTATAAACACACACCTACTACCTCCTCTCCTTGATGAAAAACCACATCACATAAAACACAACATAACCTGAATATCTCCTTGGGCAAACCACCTTTTCCTCTTTTTCATTAGTCTGGTAGAGCTGAATTGAAAGTGGCTGCCTTGAGCTTAAACAGAAGCCACATACCAATGACATTTTATCTTCATTATCATTCAACTTACTTGGGTTACTACTGAAATTCTGTGTTACAATAAATAGGCAGAAGGGTATTCTTCTATATACTTACTCACTGAAGTCCAATCACTTTCAGAAACTTCAGATCTTGTTTCTGTCATGTACATTGATGTTCTGACCATCCACCTTCTCTTATGTTTCCAACCACAGCCACTACCACTGAAAGAAACAGAGGAAGACAGAGAGAAACACACACACACACACACACACACACACAGAGAGAGAGAGAGAGAGAGAGAGAGAGAGAAAAGGTCCAGGGCTAGAAAATGAGAGCTTGAAAAGGGGAAAGGCCATGTCGAGATACTCATTCAGTCCCACAGCCACATTTCACACTACAGCACACACTAAGGTGAGTAAAGCAATCTTTTTCATAATCTGATATTAAATATCAATAAGATCAGGTCATATTTAATTCTCATGCTTTATATTCCTTATAGAAGATGTTAACTGAACAATTAATCAAATGATTTTATAATTCAGTTGGGGATTTGCATTTAGCCAGAGATCTGTGTATACATTCAGGACAATAACCACCATGGAGGGATGTGTCACTCCTAATATTCAGATTAGATGTTGATCAATATGCAATTTTCAATAACCAATTCTGAAAATTTCACTTCAGAACCCCCAATCCTAAATATATGGAAATATATTATCACAATTGCCAACTAGGCTTCAAGGAGTGTCCTATTTAGACTAGATTTATTATATAGTATGACACTATTTTTAAACTTTAAACTGATTAGTTAATTGGTAATCTGGTAAACCTGGCAGGTTTGTTTTGTGTTGCTGTTTGGTTCTCAGAAAGCTGAGGGGAATAATAATGGGAAACTCTTTGGAAAACTCTTTAGAAATCCACACATGCTTTTCTACTGACATGCAGCAAACACACAGTGAATCTCTTTACAAGAACTAATTGATTTCTTCACCAAATCAAAATGTCAGATCAGTGGTACAATAAACAAACACAAATACTTCCTTTAGAAGACACGATGTTATCAGTTTAGAGAAAAATGTCCAGCTTCTAAGTACTGAACACTCAGTAAGTTACATTCTACCCACCTGGGTGTGAGGTTAGGGTATCTTTGTGTGTAACTTTGGAATTCACCTCACTTAGGTGAGAAGCAAATATACCCCTGCTTTTTTTAGCCATACACACATGCATAACTAGAAACCGATGTGGAGAGAGAGTAGATCAGGTCTGGGGCCTGTAAGTAAAACATATAGAGGTTTGTATGCAAATATTTACATGAAATCTCTGTAGGTTTCATTCATGATATAAATAGATTTGTTCACCTCACTATAGTTTTTCTGCATTCACTGTTTGTGGTTGTATATGCATCATATTGTACTTTCTAAGGCTGTGCATCGTCCATGCATTTAGGTCAGTAGGCTGTTATGGGGGTTTTGTCCACATGCTTCACTGTAAACATATATCTTGGTTTCACAATGCGTTTGTTTCCATTTTCTTGGTCTCTGCTAGTCACGGAGATGACCAGCGCAAGTCACCCCAGGTTCCGCCTCCTGATTGGCTGGTGCTGCCTGATGAGCTCAGCTCTTCTGATAATGACCGTATATCTTGCAATAAGGACAAAATGGGAAAAAAAGGTAGAGTGACTTGCGATTGCATCCAACCAGATTGCTTTGAGATTGCATAGTATATCTTATAGAAATACTTTATAGTAGCCCGTTTTCAAGTATACTCTCACACATGATGGTCCCACCCCAACCTAGATCTTAATCAGGTTAGATGCCATTTTGAATTTAACACAGAAAAACAAGGCTGTGTGGGACACAGTAGGTCCTAGATCAAGTCATTTATTTTAGTTTTTGTCTACTGAATTTAATTTTTTTTATTTAAAAAAAATCATACTTTTACACTTCGCGGAGTAAAACTACACAATTCAGTTTTACTGCCATAGTACCTTTTGTTTGTTCATTTTCAGATAAATAATATTTATTTCTTTTTTTTATTTCTTCTTTAGTCTGAAACGAGTGACAAAGAGACAAATTCAACAGGTTTGTTTTTACCACCCCACCACCAAGTAAAATATAACGGAAAATTGTGTACATTTGTCATGACAGTAACAATAAATAATATTTTACAGCAATCAGTGGCAATACAGACCAACGAATAGGTGAGAATTTCTATTTTATTTTATTTTTTATCCACCAGTATGTAAATAATAAATAAAAAAGTACCAGTTCTGTCCATAAGCTCAATTCCTTTCATTCCTATTTAGAGAAATTTGTATGTCTTTAAAACAATTTGGTTGCACTTTCAGGTCTTCCTCCTGGTCTATCCATCAACGACTATATCCATCTCATCAGAGGTGAGCAATATTTTTCTCCCTGTGGACATCCTCATCCTCTTTTGCACTTTCCCTTTCACACTTTTTCTATTTTAACTCTCACTTCCCTGTATATCATGAAAACAAGACATAGTGGGACTTTTGGTTGTGTCACTGTCTCGTTTGGTTTCTCTGCTGCATTGAGGAAGTTTGGCATGTGGTTCTCTGCTTTTAAAGAATATTTTGCAGCTTAAAAGTCACTTAAGTTAGTTTACCACATTGAAATATGGACATCGCATGTAAATAAGCTCAGGCTAGTCGTTTTCAGCGAGGTAACATGAGGTTTCTGGCGGCTCACCTTTACTCCATTCAAGTAGGAGATGTAACTTTTTTCAAAGCACTTTCGTCTCGTTCGTGTGACAGTTGCCTGCACTCACGCAAGAGATGAACCAGATTCAGAGACCACAATGACACTTCTGATGTGACACTGAATGTTTATCGCAGAGGCGTTGTGAATCAGTGGAAATATAACTTGTCTAAATGTGCACGGCTCATACATGAGGAAGGAGGTGGATATGTTCCTTCAAAAGACTCTCCTTCCCTGACCTCACTTCACATCCTGTATGAAGTGTGTTTCATATATGTGGGATGAACGGCAGCGCCAACCCCCACACATGGAAAAATTATGAAAGAAAATGAAAAGAGCGATTTCAGGCTTATACAAGATTAATACTGTACTTCTTAAATGTATTTGTGAATTGAATGAACTCCATTGCTATGCTTTTATTTGACATTTTAATAGCAGAATTTCATTTTGATAATGTAACAGGATAGAAAGAGAATATTTGAACATTTATATATTTCTCACATTAAACTGATAAAGAATTTAGCACAAAGACATTTATAATGTTACAAAAGATACTGTTCTTTCGAACTTTTTATTCTTTAAAGGCACCTGGAAACTGCTTCCAGCATTGATAATAATAGGAAAGATTTGGGCACTACATCAAACTCAGCTTTGCCATCACAGAATTTTATTCTATCTATCTATCTATCTATCTATCTATCTATCTATCTATCTATCTATCTATCTATCTATCTATCTATCTATCTATCTATCTATCTATCTGTCTTTCTGTCTTTCTGTCTGTCTGTCTGTCTGTCTGTCTGTCTGTCTATCTCTCTCTCTATATATATATAAAGATAAAACAGATATTTTAAATTGTAATAATATTTCATAATATTACCCTTTTTTTACTGTATTTGTGATTAAATAAATGTAGCCATATTGAGACTTCTTTAAAAAAAAAAAAAATCTTACTTACCCCAAATTACTGATTAATTCCTCTATTATCAACTTTTTAATCAGGCCAAAATAAATGCAAACACTACTAAAAGCTAATGAAATCAAAAGCAGCAAATCCTCATTCATGACTCTAATGTAAACTAAGGCTAAATTTAGAATAGCATACTATTTGGTAAGAGTAGTATGGTATTTCAAGCCGATCCCTATTAAATGCCCCACTCCAACTTCCCATTCTATTAGGAAACATGTCAACACAGGTGAGAAAACTTTCTTGGGGTTTTGAATCATCACTAACTTTTTATTTATATGAATTTAAGCAGAGTGTTCCTGTTAAACATACCAAATAAAGTGTTACAATTTGGCAAATGTTGGGAGATTTTCAGAATGCACACTAATATTTCCATTCTCTTCCTCAGACTCCAAAGAAATCTGGATATGCCACCCGTGTACAAGCAGCTCCTTTACCCCAAAGAACAGTACTGTCGAAATTACAGTCAGTGGTCTATACTTTTTCCACGCCCAGGTCACCTTCCTAAACCCTAATAAAGCATCTGTTACTTTGCTCAAGAACAAAGGTCCTGGGACACAAAAAAGAATCCTGAGTAAGGTCAAGCACGATAGATCAGGAACAGCGACAATGATCCGTCTGGTGGAGCTGAAAAAGGGAGACAGCATCAGCCTGGAGATAGAGCCTACCAACAGCATATCAAGACTAGATTCTGATACTTACTGGGAAATTATCTTTTTTAATTACAAATAACATACAAGTCTAAATCTTTCAGATTCTTCAATAGGGATGTTAAGGGCAAACCTTGATTTAGGGTTTAAAGAAACAGTTCGGTCTTCCTTAAAGAATTACAAGACTCACATTTCAGTGTTTGTCACCTCATTTTAAGTCAAGTGATTCTCCTGAAGGATTAAAACTATTTATATTTACCAAAGTGAATGGTAAAAGATGATTGTATGGTTAGTTCTCAAGTCCATTATGGGTTTCAAGGGGAATCTTTTCATATTTTTATGTGTTGAAACATTTATAAAGTTTAATTTTATATTACATGACATTTTAGAGAAATTCTTTGAGATTTATTATATTAAAATATTTTTAAAGACATTCCATTTTAAATGGTTTATTTTTTTATTTGTGTATATTATTTTAATTGTATTTAATTTCTTTTTTTAAGTGCTGTTAATGTTGAAGAATTTCTTAATTTAATACAGAAATCATGATGAACAGTTGTCGACACAATCATTTGAAATGAAGTCATTTTTTCCAAATAATTTATTTGTAAACTTATATGTAAGCTATATAAAAATAAAAGTCAATTTGCCGCAATTCACCTTGTATTCTTGAATTTAACTTAACCTCTGACTCACTTGGCATGTAACCCAGTTCCCATTTACTTCAGGGAGCCACATGAGGGAGCCAGCCATCACAAGAACGCCTGCTAAACGGGGCCATCGAAAAGCAAACCACTGAAACTTAAACCCACTTTAGCCACAGATACAAACACTGTGTTTCGATTGCATCAAATCTAGAAGGCCAAAGGCACGAGGAATCTTCCTTTCATTCCAGAACTAACCAATTTAATTTTAAGGTCAGAGAGATAGAGAACTATATGTCAAAGGTCAATATGTAGTACACAGGCTAATGTTGGTTAGTATACTGAAACAATGTTGACATTTGAAATAACGAGTCTTGATGGGGGGTATACTGTACAAAGTCAAATTTATTTCCAAAAACCTACCCTCGCCAACAAACTGTAACCACAACAGGCACGACAACTAATTTCATGTCCTATGACTCACAATTCTGAAATTCCCCGCATCTATAAATCCTCTTTTTTAGTTTATTCCTCTAGCCCACGCTGAAAAGTCATCTCACCTTCACATCTTAAATCATGTTATATTGTGGTTGAGAAACTGCAGTGAAGGGATGGGATGAGTTGCATAATGTACAAAGAGCATGTGACAACAGTGCTTCACATTAGGATGTCATTGAGGGAAAAAGCAAACTGCACAAACAATTCATGCAACATGGCCAAAAATGCAAACAATGTTTTTTAAGCCTTTAAATTTTTCCATCAAATAGTTCTGCTATTAATAAAGCATTTGAGAGAGATTTTGTTCATATTTATCTAGCCTACTGACAATTTGAGGCTTGATTCATTCACTTCCTCTCTTTCTATCAGTTGCTGAACGGTGCGGAAAATAATTTGAGGAAGCAAATCATGCCTTTTTTGAACAAACATGATATTTTCAGGTACCTTTTTCTGTTCTTCTTTCACGAAACTGACCTCTAGTGTCATCAGTATCATTTAAAGCACAGTGCGATTTTTTTCATATCCTTGCTTTCATAAACAACACTTTTCTTGTGTCCTGAGATGAACCAGCCCCTTGCAAAAAAAACTGCATGTTTATGGACATAGGACTATTTAACGTCTTTGTGTTCAATCTGACTGAGAAAAAAAATAGAAATCCAACATTTACCTTTACGCAAAAACTTGCTTTAGCATGAAAAACTAGAACTGTTTGTCAGCATAATTCAGTGGCCATATGCAAAGCAACTGAACTTAATTTTTGTTTGTGGATGTCTGTTTGTGCACCATCAACCATTTCCTGTTAGCTTGCGGTTTTTTGCACTCATGCATAAACTCATGCATTGAGCTATATACAGGTGTATATACACATTTTCACACATTTCACTCTAGTAAATATTTTGAGTGTGATCATTTTTGAAAATCAGTTTCAGTACAAACACAAAGTCTAAGCTTAAAAAAAAAACATTAATGCCTAATAAAAAGAGCTCATCAAATGCATGTTGACATTTTTTGACAATAAAATGTGCCAAAATTTAGCATCACTTGCTCACCAGTGGATGGGTGCCGTCAGAATGAGAGTTCAAATAGTTGATAAAACTATCACAATACTCCACAAGTAATCCACATGACTTCAGTTGAAATCTTGTCCAAAGCAAATATTATGATGGATTTTGATGTGATAGGACAACCGGGGATGGACACTAGAGGAAGCATTGTTATGGATTATGGAATCATATTTTAGCCAGAAGTGACATTTAAAGTTAAAATACCTTAATTATGGATTTATTTCTTACAAACATGTAGCTTTTCGCTTCATAAGATACTGTATTAAATGATGGACTAAAGTCGTGTGGATTACTCGTGGGTTATTGTGATGTTTTAATCAGCATGCAAAACCACTGGTAGGACACGTGTGTTTAACTGGACTTTTGACTCAAAACCTCACTGTTACTGAGATCTAGATAATGAGCTGGTGGACTCATAACACACAATGGCAAATCCACTATGAAAATTTCCTCCCAAGCATCTCCTTCAAACTTATGTGTCACATGGGAACACAAACAAGGTGTTAGGTAATAACTGCATGAGGTGGCATGGAGAATTACTGGTTAGAAACTCCTGCTCCTCTCTGCATCTTCCTCTGATAGCTGAAAAGAGAAAAGGTGCTTTTTTTTCTTCTTTGCGGTAGAAGTGTTAACCTAGATGCAGAGAGGAGCTGTGAAATTAACCGTGTTCTACGTCACGTATCCCTTCCCACGTGGAGCGTTAGGGGACACAAGGTATAGGAAAATGGAGAGAAGGGTCAGAAGTGTGGAAAGCATGGAGGGAATCCTTACAGAATTATCAACCCAGACATACCACTGAATAACCACAATAATATAACCTAAAATATGGGGGATTTACCACACTTCCCCCGCTCAAAGATCTGCCCTTTGAAGTTATATCACAGGTGCTCTTTGAACGTGGCAAGGTTTCTACAGACAGCACCTGTTATAGACACAGATTTGTAGTGCTTGTAAATCTAAGCCAGTTTGATGACTATGAGAATTTTAAAGAAAATTCTGACCACTTTTTTTGGTAACCAAACGTGAAACAAAATGTTGATACATCAACAATCAAATTATTGTCTACTCTGCTAAGGCAATAGTGAGCTTTTACAGTCAAATGTATTGAAAAATAGTTAACCTAAAAATTAAACTTGACAATCTTTAATCACCATCTGGTATTTTCCTGGATGTTAACCAGAATACAAAGAACATGAATGGGAATGGATGGCAGTGAGCTCCAGAATGACAAAAAACAATATAAATAGACTTTTATGCTATATTCCAAGACTTTTTAAGTAATTTTGTACATTTGTGTGAGTAATAGACTGAAATATAAGTTATTTACTGATAATCTCTCGCCACAGCATTCTAATCACATTCCTTTTTTACATATGCTCAAATATGACACATAATGCAAATTTATACCAAGTTTCATGTCAATAGTGCCAATGGCTTTCATAACCAAACGTGACAATTCAAGTTTGAATATGTGAAAAATAAGATTTTTGTTAAAAAATGATCAGGTCTCTTCAGAAGACTTGGATTAAGTCACTCCATTCATATGGATTAATCTTTATGAACTTCATAATGAACATAATCTTTATTTGTGTTTTGAAGATGAATGAAAGATGGGTTTGGAATGACATGAGGGGGTAAATATTCAAATTTTCATTTTTAGTTAGCTTCACAAGACTTAAAATATAGCACACAAGTTGTATGGAGTACTTTTAAAATACCTTTTATGGTTTTTTAGTCATTTTTCAAGCTTGACCGTGTTCATTACCATTCAGAGAAGTATCAAGATTCATCCAATTTCTTTTATGGTCCACAAAAGAAAGAAAGAAAGTATGACAGATTTGCTTTTTCAAGAACGCTATTATCTAACGTCATATAGTGGTCATCTCTCCACTGATGTCATTAACATGATAACACATAGTTCATAGCAGAAAAGTCCAGAAGTGCATTTTTTTGCTATCACAGTACATTGATGCTAAAGATAATGTCAAAGGTATTTTACGTTTATGTAGGGGCAGAGCCTACATACAGACCCAAATCACCACACATAAATGTCATATCACCCCACAACTACAGAACAGGACCTGATAAATATCACTTCATGTTGACACACTTATGCATCTTTACAACAGAAACCCCAAACATGGCCCGAGGAGTCAGATCCTCAACGAAATTAAAGAAAACATAATGAGCAAAGAGTTTCCATTGCATTTCCTTAATTGGGCAACAACAGAATGAGGAACTACATGAAGCCCCATGGTGCAATCCTCTGAGCAATCCTCCCCTGTTGCACATGCTATTATTGTAGCAATAATTTCAATACATAGCAAAACGCAGCATGAATGGGATGACTCACTTTTATCTAATAAGATACTGTGAGTAAGAGAGGAATGAGTTAACACTCTGTCTTTAGGGTTTCGCTGAAGTTTATGCGGAAGGGGAAAGTGAGATGAAGTGATATCAGGCTACTGTGGTCTTATACTTCATTTCCTTTCTCAGCCATTAGAGAAGAAGGAAATGAGATTTACCCATAATGGCATTGTCGCACAGACAATTTAAGACAGCAGGACAGCATAAACCACATTAACACCCTGTATAGAAAAATTCATTAGAACCACTAATCTACGATAAAGATATAAATAGATATGACTGGAACCAGCACTGCAGTAGTTTTTGGTTTAACACATTTAACACATATAACAATAACAACTGTAATAATAATAAAAAATAATAATATCCATATCATATTTGATGCATGAGTTTCATAGGCCTCTAAATTATGAATACGATCAAAACTTTGTTGAAAAACCTGTTGAAAAATCCTCTACATGCCTTCTGCCCTCTGATAAGCAGTCCTTTTTTTTAGCAAGTAAAAGGCATTTTGGTGTAATTCTAATATTATTGGGAAATGTAGAGTTACATCTAGGCTATAAGGCTAATATTTGTGCATTTTAAATAGTCTTTTAAAGAACTCATTGATTTACATCACAAGCAATCAAAATCTTACTTTTTGGTCATTTAACTTACAACATTTGCACAAAAAGAAACCATATTTTAGATTTTCTTTTAAATGTTATAAAATATTCAATTTCAAAAACTTTGATTCTCCTGACTGTTATCTGGGCTTTGCACAGTTCTACACCCATATATTTTCAGAACAAACAACCTACATATCTGTTGCGTGTTTTTGTCTAGTTTGGGTAACTTACAGAGACGGACATATGAGTTTTAGATCCAATCATTGTTTTCACTCCAAGCGGCTGGACGTAGTGTTGTTATTTGTGAGTGACTCAGATGATCTAAAGTATAAAAATCGTTGTTTCGCGGCAACTGTGAGACTTTCCAGTGTTAACGGAGGTCACCATCTTTGGTTACAGGTGATCTTCAGGGCAGGCTAGCGTGGGAAGAGAAATGACAATGAATATATTTGTTTAGAAAGTAGCTACTCCAATACTGTATGGAAGCTGAGTGTGAACGAGAACGTTTAGGAGTCACATATAAAGTAGCCTATAGTTGTCAATCATAAACACTTAATGTACCTGCTGGGAACAACAAGTTGAATAGGCTAGCCTATATGAAAAGGCAATAGGCTACATAACACAGAAGAAGCCTAAACTAAAGAAACTAATTATACTGTGAACAAAATAATTGAATCTGAATTCAAAAAAATAAAAAGTGTTATTGTGATTAACTTTGTTTCCATTAACTGATATTGTCTAAATTATAGGTCAGTGTTTCAGATTGACATAACGTCACAACCCCGAAAAGTCGTCTTTCATGTATAATTTTCCCTTTTGTAAATTATGACTTTGCCTTGTCATCCGCTTGGGACTCACAATTTCAACATTTCCGACTCCACTTAATGTCTTATCTACCCATTATCACATAACAGGCCTACAAAGTTTTTTCCAGCTGCATCAGAAATCCAAAAGTGGCACCAGGGTTGCCAGGTTTTCACAACAAAAATTGCTACTCAAAACTAGCCAGATCACAATCGGGGGGGGGGGGGGGGGTAATTAAAATGACTGTTCGGGGGGGTAAAATACACGTTTTTTTGGCGGGGGTTACCCTGGTAAAATTCACATTTTAGGTTGCTAAATATCACGTTATTGGGGTCACTTCAACCAGCATGAAAAACAACCCACGGCAACAGTGTTAAAGTAGCCCGCAGACTTGGCAACACTGAGTGGCACAAATGATCAAAATTTTGACTTTGGGAGTAGGCCTACTTAAGGAAAATTAATTTACTTGAAGTACTTTGCAAATTTTATTTATGCTGTGTTCCCCTTTTTTCTTGTAGGGATTGTTGTGGCATGCTAAAAAAAAAAAAAAAAAAAAAAAAGTAAAAACAATCTTGCATCACATTTCATGGGTTTTTTAAGAAACCACAAACAAAATTCTAATCAGCCCTATTGCAAAATGGTTGCACATGTATTTCTTGATTCTTATCTTGCATCAGACAGTTTTTATCAATTCTGGAAAAAATTAATTATAAATACGCTTCCACTTCAATAACAAACAGTGGCGGAGCCAGAGGGGTGTCCAGGGTGGCACTGGACACCTCTGACATCTGATCGGCCACACCTATAATTACTATGCTAACATTTCATTTTCTTTCCCATTTTTATACCAGGTTGGAGTTGATTTTCTGTCATGGACCTCCTGAATTAGCCTTGGCCACCCCCTGGCCACCCCATGTATAAAACTCTAGCTCCGCCACTGATAACAAAGCTGTAGTAGCTTTTGACATAGAAAGTGAGTGTGAGATCATGATAGAGAGAGAGAGAGAGAGAGAGAGAGAGAGAGAGAGAGAGAGAGAGAGAGAGAGAGAGAATGAAAAGGAGAGAGAAATCAAAAACAAAACTGAAAAGGCCAAAAGAATTTCAGGGCGTGGAATCTCCCAATAGGAAGTAAGTCAGCTGTGTGTTGTTAGGCGAGTTGGATAGGCTGTTATTACATCACCAGCCTGAAACCGAAAGTGCCTGTGGCGTATTAACATCAACCACATGGAGCTGGGGCTGGAGCTGGTTTATCAGGTTTTATTGCGAAATCAGAGAGGAGATTACGAAATTGCTCAAAATAATGTACTTACATTATCAAAATAATGTACTTACATTACATTTTACATTACATAAGGAATGCTTAACATTCTTTAAAAAGCCATTGATGAATGTGCTTAACAGACCACGTGAATTCAATTATGAATACATATATTTAAACAAATCAAAATTTCATGTCATTTCTAATTTAAAAGTACATTAAGATAACTAATGATCTAGAGCATAATATAAACGTAGTATAAGATTAATTAAACTTATAAAGCGAACCACACAATAAAGCATAATTTTAATGTAAGCATGTAAGTGTAAAGAGGATGTGTTATACTACTATTTGGCAAGCAGAGTGTGAGGGTGTGTGTGTATGTGAGAGAGTGCTGTAAGTGTGTAGGTGGAAAGTTGGTGTTTGAGAGCTGAGGGTGTTTTTCCCTTTTCAAACCAACCTCTGTTCCTCAAGCTGGTTGCAAACTGACATCACTGGAGTTTCCCCTATCTTTAGTATATGTATATATTCACCTTGTTTAGCAAGCAGACAACATCAGTTCAAAAGCTCACTCAAAAAGGAACACATCTCAGAGAACTAACAGCATGGGGAAATACGAAACGACAGTAGTAGATCTGGAAGCCGGCGCAGGAGGAGTTTATCAGACAACAGTGGCACCTTTACCGCTAAAGTCCTCCAGAAGCTGGATATGGAAGACAGTGGCTGCTATCGCTTTTGTCGCCCTCTGTGCTGCTGTGGCTGTTTTCTTTGCCTTGCATGTAACGGTAAGACTGAAACTTTAGTGTAGGACGATAACATCATTAGTGTACATAACAGTGTGACCTCATTTGAAATGAGCCTTTGATAATCAACATTTGCAATGTCTTTTTTTTTTATTTACAGCAACCGGACCAAAAAGAACTTCCCCACTTTTTTGCGGAAAAACAAATCAGCACACCATCAGGTAAAAAATATTCCCAGCATTCCACCTTTGTTAGCACTTTTCAAAGCTGAATTTTTGGTTTTCAACCCAGATTCATGAGAAACGTAACTATTTTACAAGCTGGCTGACTCTAAAAAGGATTATAGGAGTTTTATTTTTTATTTGCAATTTCTGAGTGAAAATATTTTACCATCAAATTATTTTTCAATGTGATTTGTATGTAAATGTACGATTTTTAGAAAAATGAGCATGGAGGTCTTCTCCTAGCACCAAAGCCTA
This sequence comes from Cyprinus carpio, assembly GCF_018340385.1. Taxonomy (NCBI): domain Eukaryota; kingdom Metazoa; phylum Chordata; class Actinopteri; order Cypriniformes; family Cyprinidae; genus Cyprinus; species Cyprinus carpio. The sequence goes on from NC_056611.1 coordinate 22,559,634, forward strand.
GGGGCCAAAGTGGAGTAAGCCGATTTTACGAAAATGGTTAATTGAAACTGTACCAATTTATACAAAGTAGCCACCAATTCATCAAAATGTAAAACAGTTACGATTTGCCATGAGAGTGTCTGGTTTTTAAATCAAACTCTTGCTTTTCTAGTTTCTAAACAGTATTTTACTCATTAATGGCCAAATGATGTTAGACGCAAACTGTGAAACTGACTCCAATCCTCTTTTCCACAGAGCAAGGAAGAATGCTGAAGCAGATCGCTGAGAGAACAAAAGCAGCCATTCATTTACATGGTGAGTCTCAGACTGCATCTTTGACTTTCTTCTGTGCACCGGGTTCATGTACGTCATAGGTTATCTCATTTCAGAAGACTGAGTTTAGTAGGCCTATTCTTAGCCAAGTTCATCTTATCAGATTCTCAAAAATTTGAGATTCATAAAAGGCGCTTGTTGTCGCAGAGCTGCTTTTATCATTAAAGATTAACTAATGTGGATTCCGTAGGACGTAATTCAAATAGAGTAATATATTGTCTCTCTGTGGGCGGCAAGAGGTGGGGAGGCTCCAGTGAACTTTATCACAGGCTCTACTGAAGATAAAGACTGTGATCTTTAACCCAAAAACCCTACTACTATTTTATGACTTCCAATTTTAGGATTATATATATTCAATACAATGAGTTTGCATTACGTTGTTACCATTCTAACACTTTCGAAGTGCCTGTGGTCACCTTCTCACACATTTATCTTCTTGTGTTCACAGGTGAGCATAACGGCAGCCCAACATCGGAGTCTCTGAAGTGGGTCAGCGGCGTGGATCAGTCGTTCGAACAGGGCGGCCTCAAGCTGGACAACAATGAGATTCACATTCCCGCTGATGGCCTTTACTTTGTATACAGCCAAGTGTCCTATGCCATACAGTGCAACTTGGACGAAGCCGATGAAGACGATGCAGCTCTGAACTTCCTGAGCCACAGCGTCTGGCGTTATACGGATGCGGTGGAACAGTGGAAGCCTCTGCAGAATTCGGCCCACTCTGTTTGCCAGTCACAAGATAATGGGAAGACCACATACAGCACCATCTACCTGGGTGCTGTATTTAAGCTCATGGAGGGCGACAAGCTGGAGACCAAAACCAGCCGTGTGAACGACGTCGAAGAAGATTATGCCAAAACATTCTTTGGAGTGTTTGCCCTGTAATTTGTTAGCCACATTAGTTGCGTGGCATGGTATAAAGACGAGTGTTTTACGTTAAAACTTCCAAAGTATGTTCTCAGGGCATTCGCTTTAAAGTAGTTTGACTAATGCTGAGTCCTTATTGCATTGTAACATAATGTTTTGGTTCTAAAACACATCCGATGCAGTGAGAGCCGTGCGCTGGATACTATGTACTCAGTCATGAGCACTATACCAAGGGCACTACAACTCGTATATTTATTTTAAGCTATGCTAATATGATGTTTATTATCTTACGTGTTTCGTTGTAGAAATAGTAAGGAATGTAGAAGTTCGAAAGAACAATGGTATTTGTGGTATATTGACCTATTTATAACTTTTGAGCATATTTATTATATTTTATTTTGTATGTCCTATTTATCTATTTATAAATTATTGTGTATGCTATACTGTATGAAAATGTAGTGAAATTGTTTTTGACACTTATCCTGTGATTCTGACATGCTAATGGTGAATAAACGTTAAGTATTACTCTAATGCACTAGTCTCATTCCTAATAACATTCAAAAAGCTGCAGCAGCTTGTGACAGGTCACATGAACACACTGGGGGATTTTTGCATTCCAGTACGTGACTAGTGGTTCTTTATCTTCCTAAAGTCGAACTTCCTTTTATTTGTTAGAAATGAGGTCACGGCTTGTTTCCCTCATGAACATTTGCTGCTTTCTCCTAGGTGTGATTTGAACAAAAACCCAGGGCTCTGAATTAACAGAATTGCATCACTCTTTTCGTTACACTTGTGAAGGGTGGAGATCAGTTTAATGCAACAGTGTAACTGTGAATTCCAGGAGGTGCTTTAATTTAAAAGGCCCCCTACTGTACAGATAAAAACATTTTTGTCAGAAATGCCAGAAGCAATTTTTTACAAATAAAAATTAAATGGGTCAGATGTCCTTACAGAAAAAAAAAAATTATATAAAAAAAAATTCATAAAAAAAACATCTTATATCTTATATAAACCTATATAAACCTATATATAAACCTATATATATATATATATATATATATATATATATATATATATATATATGGCAGACACATATACATACATACAGTACAGGTCAAAAGTCAAAAAACTTTAAACATTACTATTTTTAATGTTTTTGAAAGAAGTCTCTTCTGCTCATCAAGCCTGCATGTATTTGATCAAAAATACAGAAAAATGTAATATTGTGATATATTATTACAATTTAAAATAATTGTTTTTAAATATATTATACTTTAAATTATCATTTATTTCTGTGATGCAAAGCTGAATTTTTAGGATCATTATCACATGATCCTTTAGAAATCATTCTATGATGATTCATTATCAAAGTTGGAAACAGTTCTGCTGCTTAATATTTTTTCAGAACATGTGATACTTTTTTTAGGATACTTTGATGAATAAAAAGTAAAAAAAGAAAAAGAAGCTATGTTTTAAAAATATATATATTTTGTAATAACAATATACACTACTGGTCAGTAATTTGGGGTCAGGTAATTTTTTTTCTTTCTTTTTGTTAAATAAAATCAATACTTTTATTCAGCAAGGATGTGTTAAATTGATAAAAAGTGATAGTAAAGAAAATATATTATTATAATATATATTATTAGAATTTTTTTTTTTTTTGAATAAATGCAGTTCTTTTTAACCTTTTATTCATCAAATATATTAGACAGCAGAACTGTTTCCAACACTCATAATAAATCAGAATATTAGAATGATTTCTAAATGACCATGTGATAGACTGGATGTTACATGTGACACTGAAGGCTGGAGTAATGATGCTGAAAATTCAGCTTTGCATCACAGGAATAAATTATTTTTTTAAAGTATATTCAAATAGAAAACTATTATTTTAAGTTGTAATAATATTTCACAATATTACTGTTTTTTTCTGTATTTTTGATCAAATAAATGCAGGCTTGATGAGCAGAAGAGACTTCTTTCAATAACATTAAAAATAGTAATGTTTCCAAACTTTTGACCTGTACTGTATATATATCAATATATATATATATATATATATATATATATATATATATATATATATATAATATATATATATATATATATATATATATATATATATATATACACACACATATAAATATATATACATATATTTATATTTATACACATATACATCTAACATACATCTACTTCTAACATACAGTATGCAGTGTTTAAACACATAAATGTGTGTAAAACATTAAATTAATATTTTTTACTAGTAAATTGTATTTAAATTTTGTATCTGTATACAAAATATACTGTATAACAAATACAAAAATATTTTGTACATATATATTGTATTTACTGTGTGTGTGTATTATACACACAGTAAGTACAATATATATTTACAAAATACATATTTACAATTTTTTGTATTTATAATATAAACAAAAATAAAAAGCAGTGTTTAAATATTTTACAAAACCAAGGGTACAAGTATAGTTATATTCTTCTATATATTGTTCTGAACTTCTATATTGTACTTATATTTTGTATATATACAATCTTTTATGTTTTGATGTCCTTTGGGGAGGTCTGTTACTCTATCATAAACAATCCCGGCTGCACTCTCAGTGCAAAATAATGAGTACAATCAATGCTGAAATCCAAAAACAAAACAACAAGTCAGAAAAAAACACAAAAAACATAAATCTTGCATATTTAGAGAAATTTTCCAGAAGTTTAACATACATACAGTTTTTGTCAGTTGAAAAATGAAAAGGGAATTAATTACATTGTTTTTTTGATGCTTGGAAGTATCAAAAGAAATTCCTCGTGGTACAGTGCACACACCTGACAATTAAACAGTTGAAGGAAAATCCATAACTGCTGTAACGTGGAGCCTTAAGAGAAAGAAATGCCTCAGAATAAGAACCCTCCCATGTACGTCAGCAGTGACTCCACACAGATGTTTCCAAAGAACCCCTCCCATCCATTCAAAAGGCACCGTTTCAGAAATTACAGATTGTACCTTTACCATGTGTCAAGTGTTACAGTATACAGTCACACCCTGAGCTACATTACTAGAATGTTGACATATAGAGGGAAAACAATGTGCTATACTATGCCTAGCTGTCCAGTCACCAACTGTGAATCATTGCTTCTTTTATGTTAAGTTAGTTTTTACATGAGTACTTTTTATACAAGAATGAATCATGCAGCAATGCACAACTTAAATTAAAATCCCCAAATATTGTATTATTGTGTAAACAAGTATTTCGTGATTGTCTTACCATAGGAAATAAATGTTATACTACTGTAATATTGCAATAATTCTAAATGTACATAGAGATTGTCCACAGGTACAAAAGTTTAAGCATTGACTCTACTTGTTATAATAATAATAATAATAATAAAAAAAGAGGAAAGAGTCAATAAAATTTTATAGATCTAGTTTTATGGTTATAGTTTCTATGATTTTTGCCACTATGACAGTGTTTATGAGGTGATATATAATTGGAAAAGTCTCCAAGCATAACAGTTTAGATGTTGAAGAAGGTTCATAAATATCATTTTAAAATTTTACAAAAAGTGTGGTATCATTCTTATAACGTATATAAACAATTGTGAAGAGCACTCATTTAACTAACACTCAAAAGAAACACAAAAAAAATTAATAACCACAACCAAAAAAAAAAAAAAAAACAAAAACAAAAACAACAAACAAAAAAAAAATAAAAAAAAAAAAATAAATAAATAAATAAATAAATAAAAATACTGCACAGACCAAACAATGGCCTTGAATTTGGTAGGAAGAAATTCATAATATGGAAAAAGACATTTGTGAAGAGCGCAATACTGTCTACTGTCACTCATAAGAGGCATAAAATAATTTTTAAACTATCAATATATGATACAAAATGAAATAATAAATTACCTCAAATAAGTAAATAAATAAATATTGCACAGACAAAGTACTGGTCTTGAATTGATAAAGAAAAAAAAAATAAAATGCATGAATTAAAAATCCTCTTACAATGTTGTGTGTTTGTTTGATAAATTTGGCCCCAAAGTGCAAAAGCTAAAGAAGCTGTTTAAGAGGCCTGTGCTTGTTTTTTACTCAAACTGTGACGTAACACACAAATCACAAACATCACAGATGATTTGACAAACAAATAAGCCTTTAGAGTTGATCCCATCAGAAGTATCTTGCATCACGACTGTATGATAATAGAAGGAAAACACAAACCAATGCTTGATTTGTACAGTCCAGACCAAAACAAATTATTCTTTTATCTTTTCCATTTCACTCCACTTCACTTCTACTACTACGGTTGTAAAAAACGGGAGTCGGAGAGGTTGAGACAAGGACAGAAAAGCCATTAAAGCACCCTGGCACATGGCCGAAGGGATTAAGGAAGAAAAAGCATACGAGGAAAATAGAGTATCGACCAGACTCGGGTCAAATACCTTTAGGAGTAAGTAAATCACAGGTTCGGCTAAAACCTTGTCTCATTTCCTTTGTGAACTGGATGAGAGAGAGAACAATTCATCTGATACCGTCTGCTGGTGCAACGCAAGGTCTGTCTCATTAAAGTGACAGTCTCGTCAGATGCTAAGCGAAGCACGGAGAGCAGGTCTGGCTCCAGCACCCACACAATCCTTCCTAAACACCCCTGTCCTAGTGTTTAAAAGACGCTTTATCCGAAGGGATTTACGGAGGTCCAATTGCAAAAACAGTCAGTTCCCCTTGAAGAACTCCGATTTAAGTGCTACGGTCAAGGGCACAATAATGACAGAGCACAAACCTGACTCAAGTCACTCTCTAGCATTTGGACAGCAGTCTATCTGGCCTTTACGTTAATACTCTCTTAAAGGAACATTACAGGTTCAGTACAAGTTTAGCTCAATTGACAATATTCATTAGCAAAATTGATCCCCATTTGACCCTCTTTTTCTTTAAAGCAAGGAAGACTTGGCTTATAGTGAGGCATTTCCAATGGAAGTGAATGGGCCTAAACATTTAAAACAATTCACAATGAAACAAAAGTATTTATAAAAGTACTGGATTACCAAAAACTAAAATATATATATATATATATATATATATATATATATATATATATATATATATATATATATATAGTGTGAAACTTAGTTCTATGAATTGGTTGTTGATTGATTTAACTTAGATCTATTTCTGACATTTTGATTAAACATTACAAGGTGAAATGTAAACAGATTTTTAAATTGAAATTTCCATTTGACTGTTGATTTTAAATTTTCACTGCTTTTCAGAAGTAAATGATTTTAGTATAATAAACTGTTGCTATCACAAAAAAAAACAAAAAAAAAAAATCCTGTAAAATTAGTTTAAACAACTTTACAGCTCAAATAATGTTCACGTTTTGACAGAATATTTTTTTTAAATGCTTCACATTTTTGCTTTTAAATCCTTCTTCCATTGTAAATGCCTCAACATAACCTAAAGGACAAGTACATATGAAATTATTATTTGTGCTATTCAGAAGGTTTGATTACCATTTCCTGACATCACTGGTTTTTATTGTCTGAAAGCACCACACTCAATGACTGTGCAACAGAATTTTTGTTTACTTATACACTAGCATTTAAAATTTTGGGGTGAGTAAGCTTTTTTTTTTTTTAAGAAATTAATATATTTATTCAACAAGGATGCATTAAATTGATTAAAAGTGACAGTATGTTTATAATGTCACAAAAGATCAAATAAAAGCTGTTCTTTTGAACTTTCTATTCATCAAAGAATCCTGTAAAATGTACAGTATAATGGTTTCCACAAAACTAATGAGCAGCACAATTGTCTTCACCATTGATGATAATAATAATAAATATTTCTTGCAAATCAGCATATTAGAATGATTTCTGAAGGACCATGTAACACTGGAGACTGGAGTAATGATGCTGAAAATTCAGCTTTGCATCACAGGAATAAATTAAATTTTAAAATATATTAAACTAGAAAGTTTTTTAAATTGTAATTATATTTCACAATATTACTGTTTTTACTGTCAAATAAATGTAGCCTTCGTGAGTGATTTCTTTCAAAAACATAAAAAAATAAAAAAAATCTTACTGACCCCAAACCTTTGAATGGTAGAGTAGTTGGAGCAGAAAGTGGATTACAAAAACAAATAATGTGCTTTTATAACTGAGATAGAGTTATCAAAAGTGAACAATTAGAAAGTCAGGGTCAGGAATCCAAAAGTGGAGTTAAAAACTCATCGACTTCAAAATAAAGTACATAAACTACAGACCCAACTTTACATTGCCTTCATGAGATTCCACCATCCCGGACTCATTTGTACAGCAGGGGCAGACGGCTGTTGTGGCAGTTGTTTCGGCTCAGTTTGCCCTCGCCCTGGTACAGGTCGGAAGAATTGGAGAAGGACGGAGGCAGGGACTGTTTGTCTGTTGCGGGGGAGTAGCTGGGGGGTTCGGCATGAGACGACGGGACGCTGTGGTTCTGGTTCTGATTCGGGACAGACGGGCGTCTGCGAGAACGCAAGGCCTGGCGCTGTGCAAGCTGATTCCGCAGCTCCGTCACTCTTTCTTCCTTCTGCACATAAAAAAAATGGTATTTATATTTATAAATCTTCTCAGCTTCTCCATTTTTGTTCCACAGAAGAAAGTAAGTCACACTGTATGGGACCACATGAGGCTGAGTAAAAGATTTCAACTATTCTTTCGACATTTCCTTTAGCATATACACTGCGTTCCAAATTATTATGCAAGTGACCTATCAATAGGAGGTTTCTCTGCAGGTTTCTCTTTGTGAGGTTTGCTCAGCAGGGGCTTTTTTACAGCTGGCATTACAATACAGTTCATTTGTTTGACAGAAACTTTCCTTAATAAATCTTTATCTGACCAAGATCTTCTGTGCTCTAAGTCACTCACAAATCTTTTGACAGTTCAATAATTTCTATTTGCTTTTCACGAAATATTGCTTGTTTTGATGCCTTTTGCAAGACATTGCATTGTTTCATACTTTTCATCTTCAGAAAGATCTTTCTTCCTCACCATATTTCATGAGCACTGTGACTTGCTCAATAATGTGGAACAACCTCTTTAATTAGGGTTTCCATTTACCTAAGAAGACCTGGCAAACTATTGACCAAACCTGTCTGAGATTGATACCAGTTATCTAAAAAGATGTGATAAACAACACAAACAAATATTGCACCGAAATCCTATTGATATGTCACTTGCATAATAATTTGGAATGCAGTGTATATTTCCTTATATATAAAGCATATTCTGGCCTTAATGAATGAACAAATCAGAAGGTCAAAGACAAGGACGAGTAGGATTTCATTTCAATAATTCATTCTGTCCTTCTGGGATCCCATTCCATGTGTTCATTTGTTAATCTATTATGGTGTCAATTAAGACTCAAGTTGTGTGCACATGCGGAGAAGAGGACGTGACGGATGGAGGGAGAAATGATATTCTTGAATGACAAATGCCTCTTGGATGATCTTCTGGAGTTCCCTGTTCTCGCGCTCCAGCTGTCTTGACTTCTCCTCGTCGTTGTTGTTGGTGGACGAGCCGGTTTTCAGCGTGTCCTGCTGCTCTGACTGCCACTCGCCACGAGTGATCAAACGCCGTATCTGCAGAAACAACCGTTAAAGTCTATGAGACACCGCAGGGAGCGTTTGCTGAATTTATGAAATGTCAGTGAAATCAATAGTTCATATGGGTGATGCGGGTAATAAGTAAGGGATCATTTACCGCTAGCCAGACACAAAATAAATCACCCTGAAGGGTTTATTCTGTGATAAAGTTCTGTTTTTGTACATTATTTAGCTTATTGCATGGCTACTTAGCTTATAAATAAATAAATGGACATGAAATACTGATCTGAGATATTATTTAACTTATATGAGAAGAGACTGCATAGCAGGGTTATTATTTATAACTAACAAAACTACTTAAATTAATTGAAAAATAAAGCTGAAATAAAATTAAACCGAAATATTACATGGAAAGTATAAATTAAAAAAATTAAATGTTAGTTGGCTACTAACTGAAATAATTTGAGGCATTAAAATGATTAACTGGAATTGAATAAAAACTACAAGTTAAATAAATCCAAATAAATTACAATAAATTAAACCTAAATAGTACTATAAAAATGACAAAAACACATACAAATACTAAAAAAAAAAAATTAACATTGAAAACTGAAAATATAAAAATAACAAAACTTAAGATTAAAAAACACAAATAATATTCAATATTTATCAATCATAATTGTGGTGGTGGCCAAGAGCCAGCAGGATGGTTGTGGGCAAAATTGGATCATTTATTATTCCATAAAAGAAAATAAAAAAGCAAAAATGATAATCAAACCCATAAATCCAATCCAACATAGTCCAAACAAACTCAACTCAAGATAAAGAAAAATAACTGAAATTAAACAGGCCTACAAAGAATAAATCTGCCCTGCTAACAAAGCAACAAAACAAAAATACAAACAAAGGAAGAACTGGAATCAGCCTAGGGGCCTGTTTCATAAAACAAGTTTACCAAATAAGCCATGCTTATTTCAGTTAGTCTGACTTATTTTGAACCAAATCAACTGACAATATGTCAAACTAACTGAAGTAAGCCTAGCTTATTTGGTAAACTTGTTTAATGAAACCAGTGAACTACAGACTGGCCATGTAGCACCAACAACCTCTAGGGCCCTGTCCCAAATGGCACCCTAAACCCTTGCGGTCTTCCTCTGTGTCTGCACTTTTGTGACGTAATGCCGCTTTGACTGTCTGGTAAATGTCTGCTGTGGACCTGGCAGCAGTGCGGATTGAGGGCGCATAACGGTGCATACCTAACAAAAGTTAAGGGTAAACAATCCAATAGCACTTTAACAGCTAAACCCCTAATAACAATAATATTCATAACATATGCTTTAACATTAACTGACATAATACAACCAGTTACCTCAATCAAAATAAGGAAACTGTTCAAACTAATTAACAAAGAAAACAACTAAATGAAATGAAGTAAAGGATCTCCCTCAGAGTTTAAACAATGATGGCACAGTCTAATATCCTCTATAATTCAATTAAAAATGATAATATATTACTTAACACTACCACAGAGCGATATAAGAGAAACTAGCAGAAATATGTTTCACATGACACTTAGAGTTCAACAGGCATTATACAATATAAATACAATATATATTAAAAATATTTCACAGCATAATACTATGATTGACCAGCACTGTGTAATAAAAAAAAAATTCTCTAAGATAAAGATAACTTTACTATTCTGAGGAAACAGTATCTCTTGCTGAGATCAAAACATAAACCTAGTGCACTTATGCAGTGACAAAAAATGAAACTGCAGCAAGGGAAAGAACCGAAATCAGACAAAATATTGGTGTCATAAACAGGCGTGAATGTGGAAGTGATATGAAGCAGGGGATTATTTGGGTGCTTGTACCTTGGGCACAAAGAGCACCACGAGGGTGATGTAGACAGAGAAGATGATGGCCAGAGAGGCGAATGCAAATGAAGCATCCTGCTGAGAAGAGAGGATCATGGTCACCGGAGCAGTAATCATGCACAGCACCTGGAGACAGAATAAAATAAAAAGAGAAGAACGTTAATAATGTGAATCTATAACTGTGAAGATAAAACTAAAAATGTGAAGATATAACATGAAGATATAACTTAAACCAGATTGTTAGGACTCACTTAAGAAATTAAAATTAAAATTAAAATTAAAATTAAAATTAAAATTAAAATTAAAATTAAAATTAAAATTAAAATTAAAATTAAAATTAAAATTAAAAGAAATTAGATTAACTGTCATTCTGCACGTGATTAAATTTTTTTTTTAAACCATTTACAAATGTGGTCTTGATCGGGTTTGTAAAAATCTGATTTCATGTGTTTGTTTTGCTATTAAGACAAAAGAAAACTCTAAATGCACTTTAGAATTTTTTTTATATATTTTTTTTTTTTTTTTTTTTACAGATTTGTAAATAAATTGCCATCTTAACAAGGCCTTTGTGTACCAAACTATCATCACCACTAGATGGCATAAATTAACTGTAAGAAAAAATTAACTTACAGAGCAGAAACAGTGTGAATGAGAACTGAGAAGTGATGAGATAAAGATACTGTAGTGGGAAAAAAGGAAGGAGCATGACAGAAATGAAAGAGAGACAGCAAGAACTGTTGATGAAAAAGAGAGGTCATTTTGTCGAAACACTCATAGCAGGCGGCAGAGAGATGGATATCTTATATGATGAGTGGAGATGTCATATCTGGCGAACAGTGTGGAAAAATAACTGCTATTTACCTTCAACGGCCAAGAATGACTCTACAGACAGATAACAAGCAATGAACAGTCTGACTGTCCGGAGTCAAAGCACCACAAGTCTATTTCCTCTCTGACCTCAACAGCACTGGAGCGATATGAGCTACTCTGTGCTATTCTACCAATCACAAAAACATCGGCTGATGGAAAGTAATCTGCTCGTTACGTTAGAGAGCTCAACAAAAATAGACTTTTTCTGCTGTACGTAGATCAGATTTGTACTTTCCCTGGTGACATTTTTACAGACACGTTTCTGAATCTTGCATCACTGTTAAACAGACATCAAATCCTTTGTTTTTGATCAACCCAACAACCCTGGAGTAGCATCAAAGCAGGCATGTTATTACTGACACATGGCGGAAACGTGGTGCCGTTCTGAGACTTAATCTGATCTTTATGTAAAATAGCTGTAGGACTGACGTAAAGCGTTTGCATTACCAGTGAAGTGTTACTTGTTTCCTCATTAGGATGTTTTATTCTGAGTTTGAGCAAATGGGTGCAATTATGCAAATCAGCCTGCAAAGCACTTGGAGTTATTGCCGGAATCAAACTGTTTGCAAGCAGTTGAGCAATTCAGAGTGAAGCACAAAATGCCAGTTATCAACACTTCATTCAAAAACTGCTAAAAAAGGCACAAAAACAAGGCGAGCATGTTGATTTTGGCAAAAATAAATACACTTAAAATTAGCATTACGTCAATAGCTATTATCTTGTTTCCACATTGAGACTTTATTATAGGTTATAGATCATTTTAATACACTAATTTAATTGAAATGATATTTAAATTATATAAAAATGAATAAATCATAAAAATGCTCTATATATATATATATATATATATATATATATAAATACATATAAACATATACACACACACACACACACACACACACACACACATAGTATAATTTAAATACTTTTTAACCTTACCACACAAAATAAATCACTAGCTATAAATTAAAAATAAAAACATAAAAAGTCTCTTGAATTTAATTGTAAATACAAAATGTTATATTTATATGAATAATTTCACTAATAAGTCATAAAGGTCAAGTTAAAATCAGGAAGGAGTAAGAAACTAAATAAAATAGCAACTTTAAGCTATTATACACTATTGATTAAAAGTTTGGGGTCTGATAATTTTAATTTAATTTTATTTTAATGTTTTTGAAATATGTCTCTTATGTTTACCAAGGCTGCATTTATTTGATCAAAAATACAATAAAAAACGTAATACTGTGAAATATTATTACAATTTAAAATAGCTGCTTTCTACTTTAATATCATTTAAAATGTAATTTATTCCTGTGTGATGCAAAGCTGAATTTTCAGCATCATTACTAAAATCTTGTTGAAAAATGTTGTGCTGCTTCATATTTTTGTGGAATCCTATTTTTTTCAGGAAACAATTATTACAAATTAAAACAAATTTCGAAAACAATCATGCTGCTTAATATTTTTTGCAGAAACTGATACTATGTTAGGATTCTTTGATGAATAGAAAGTTTTAAAGAACAATATGTATTTTTATTGGAAATCTTTTGTAGACAACATTAGAAATGTCTTCACTGTCACTTTTGCTCAGTGTAATGCATCACTGGGGAAGTATTCATTTCTTTCAAGAAAAAAAAAAACATTACATTTTGTGATTTGAAAAACTTTGTGATTTCATTTTTGTCTTCTAGCAGAGACATTTTTCATGAGCGAACTGTCTATACTACTTCTACAATGCAGACAGAGAGCATTTGAAGTGAGAGGGGGCGGCAAGTAAAACACTGGGAGCTGCTTGGAGATAGTCACCTGCTGACTCACAATTCATTTTCAATGAGACAGACGAGCAGCACAATACCACCCCAGAAACTGCTTCAGCTCCAGGCGACAGCGTATATTGCTTATGCAAGTTTCTGCCACTGCTTATAAGCAGTTTCACAATTAACTTAGCCTTCTGTCATATATTTATAAAGGAGTCACATATTGTGGCTGTTAAACTCCTGGGGAAGATATAATAGTTGAATAGTTCTGGCTGTAAGGGCACAATATTCATATGATATATATATAGCTATATATTAGATGAAACAGCCAAATGTGTATCTCCTGGCTGTCAGCAACGGTTAGGCTACACTATAAAAACATTATGTGCTGTGAATATAGAAATAGCCAGCAGTGAGACTTACAGCTACATTGTAAATGGCCATGCCAACCGCTCTATGGTCATTAATCTTCTCCGTGGAAATGGACTTGGTCTCGTAGGCCAGAAAGATTCCCAACAGTAGCAGAAGTCCCTTGTAGCCGTACACCACACCTGAAGGAAGAAAGCATTACGTACACTGTAGTGAGTGCTCTTAAAGCTCGGAGGTTGGCTTAAGATAATGTCTCACGATGAAACTGTATGCTTTCTATTTCTGTGCTACTTGAGATATATGTGACCCTGGACCACAAAACCAGTCTTAACTCCCAGGGGTATATTTTTTAGCAATAGCCAAAAATACATTGTATGGGTCAAAATTATCGATTTTTCTTTTATGCCAAAAATCATTAGGATATTAAATAAAGATCATGTTCTATGAAGACATTTTGTAAATTTCCTACCGTAAATATATCAAAACTTCATTTTTGATTAGTAATATGCACTGTTAAGAACTCATTTGGACAAATTCAAAGGTGATTTTCTCAGAATTTAGATTTTTTTTGCACCCTCAGATTCCAGATTTTCAAATAGTTGTATCTCGGACTAATATTGTCCTATCCTAACAAACCACACATCAATGAAAAGCTTATTTATTCAGCTTTCAGATAATGTATACATCTCAATTTCGAAAAATTGACACTTAAGACTGGTTTTGTGGTCCAGGGTCACATATGTGATGGTTTTAAGTGTAGGCTTTGTTGTAACATTTGAACCAGTTCTTTGTAATGATTATATTTAACTGATGCACACTGGAAACTAAGAGCTTTGGGAGTGAAACAAAAATCTTTCAGGCCCTAAAAAAGTGACATATGACATGTTTGAGAAGATAGATGATCTCTGTCCTGTCTTTATGTCCATTTTTAGGAAGTTCTGAAACAAATGAACATACAAAAACAATAAATAAATGAAAAGAGAAAGAATGATAAAGGAAGTGAGAGAGTAGAGAGGGACTAATAAGTCACATAAAGAGTTTAATCTCGTTTTGAGTTCAAGGAAAGTTTTTTTTCTCTGTAATATTATCTTCCTGTACAGTGTGAGAGAGTCTGGCTATGAGATCCAGACCTGGGCACTGACCCACAAAATTTAATTTTACACTGCGGCGCTCTGATAGGAAGTCAGAGCAAGAGGAAAAGTGCGAGAAAGAGATAGTGAGAGAGAGAGAGAACGAGAGAGGGAAAGAATGAGTTGTGGAATGGTGAGAGGAATACAAAATGAACTGGAAAAAACTCTTGAGCATATAACAAATTATTAATTTAAATTTCCAAGACAGACTGTATCACTGAAGTGTAGAACGAGAAGCAGAAATATAGATAATTAAACCCCTAGATATATATAAATAAATAAAATGAAAATAGACCAGGGGTATCAAATGCACAGTGCACAGGAAAAATATTGATGTAAATTATGCAAAAAAAAAAATCATGTTTATTATCGTTATGATATATTTATATTCTTGAGTTTCACAACAAACTTTAATACTCAAGATTAGGGTTTTTTTTCAAATTAATAAAAATGCACTAAGAAGACTGTGGACAGAGTGAGTGAGTGCTGGATACTTACCAAGCCACGTGTTCATCTTCTCTGAACTGCAGTGCTCGAGAAGAGGCTGAATCAACACATCTAGATCTTCTTTAGGAGCCTCTTTAGTGAACTTCTGCTTAAAGGGAGAAAACAAGAGAGCGAGCTGGACAGAGATTTAAATTTTCACTTTAAAGGACAGAGATTGAGGTCAATGCAGCAGAGCACTGCACTACAATCCTTCACCATTAACACCTACTTCCGTGAGCTTGCTCGGCAGAAATTTCCAAGGCATCTCGGAGGAAACACATCATAAAAATTACAGTAACAACAAGAAAAAATAAAGTGTCACCACACCTCCACGGTTATGTGCAGAGGGTCCATGATCTGCCAGATAAGCAGAGAGAGAACATCAATAGCCAGCAGAACTGCAACGGTCGCATACAGCTTCCACGGCTCCAAATGCTGCGGTGAAATAACAAGACCGTAATCGTTAGTCAATGATACACAGTTGCAAAATATCAAGACGCTAACAAGAAACTGCTATAATGTAAAGGGGGAAATAAAAGTTACATTTATGCATGGTCACAGCAGTTGTAGACATTTTTTTCTGTGGAACACAAAAGCAGAAAGTTTTGTAGAATATTTATGCGTTTCAAATATATATTTTCTTTAAAATTAAAAATATATTTAATATTTATTGTTCTTCTGTTCATCTGAGTTAATATGAATGGGGGTACTGTGGAAGGGATTAATAATGGACATTATATTATTGTTCACAGCATTACTGTTTTCACTGTATTTCTGATCCAATAAATGCAGCCTTGGTGAACATGAGACTTTTTAAAAAAAACATTAAAAAAATCATTTCGATCCCAGCTTTAAAAGCTGATTTCAAAACAGATAAAACCTGATCCCAGAAATGTATTACTGTTCAGTGAGTCATATGTTGATTCAGTAACCACCCTGACTGATTCAGTGAGCTATTTCAGTGAATGATTCAAACTTCAAACCATTATCTTTTGTTTAAATCTTTCTAAACAGTTCCTTAGAATAACAGATTTAAAAAGTCATTTGCTATTGAATCAAATCATAAGTCACAGTCATTTGATTATGAATCAAACTACACTTTGGGTGTTTATTGCATGTAGCTTATGAGTACAACTCAGTAGAAAGACACTAGGGGTGCACGATAAATATCGGCTGATAATTAATGCGCATCTCGTCAGTAAAACCAGTTCTCTAATCAGCAGTAAATTCCATCAGGTGCGTGATTTCACATAGAGCAGCTGTTACTACACAGATTAGATAACCGGCTTTATGCGCATTAATTATCGGCCGATATTTATCGTGCACCCCTAAAAGACACGTTTTCTTGTGACTATTTTATAATCTTCATAATCCATAATCGCAATTTGGGTAAACATGATTCCTTTTGCAGGCATTAGTGGAAAAGATTAAACAGCATGGTAAAAAAAAAAAACCTAAAGGAAAAGGCCAAAAAACACAACAAATACATCATAAAAGCATTACGATGGCTTTTTTTTTTTGAGAAACAGATTTACGCAAAAACAATTATCAGTAAATAGTGACTTAAATTTTGGTCAGTTTTACACAAAACTACTGTAAATGTATTTGCACATGGAGTACGAAATTCTCGTCCAATATTTTCGCACATTAAAAAAATAAATACAACCTCACGTTTACACACTGCCTCTGAAAGTTTTAACTGTCATAAAAAAAAATCAGATCAGGTTCGATTTTCAGCATTTTCACATCCATAGTAAGAATTTCGGTAAGACAGGATGATGAATACGAAAAAAAATGCATACTAAAATTTTGGACTCACAGTGTGCTAGGACCTTAAGACATGAAATACAGCATATAATCCATATGAGCTACTTTAATGGTGATTTATTTGTTCTCTTTGGAGTATGAAAGTCATTGCATGACAAGAGCTTTTAAAAGTTTCTTCAAATAAGTTCTACTTTTATGTTCCACAGAAAAAAAAAAGTAAAAGTATATGGGTTTGGAACGAATCAAGGGTGAGTAAATAGCGACAGAACTCTTCTTAAGAATCACCGCATTCGAGGTGCTGTTCTGAATAACACGTTTATTTTCCTGTCAAGGTAAATGACGGAATTGCTCTGACACCTTAAAAATTGTGTTTACTCCACTGCATGGTGGGTAACAGGAAAGCAGAATGCCAATCATCAGCAAACATGACGAAAGTCATGTGT
The DNA here is from genome assembly GCF_018340385.1 of Cyprinus carpio. Taxonomy (NCBI): domain Eukaryota; kingdom Metazoa; phylum Chordata; class Actinopteri; order Cypriniformes; family Cyprinidae; genus Cyprinus; species Cyprinus carpio. Next base: position 22,577,121 of record NC_056611.1, read on the forward strand.
TACAAATGTGGACTTATTTTCAGTTGCAATTCCATCCATTAATCCATGGCCGCAGGCTCCCTCCGGGCCGTCAGACTGGGAAAACGGGATAGAACCGAGCCTCACTGCACACTTTCTCCTCTCTCTCTCTCCCTTAATCGGCGTGAAGGCATCAAATGACCCAAGAGCCCCCAGTTTCTACCACATTCTGCCTGAGCGCAGAACTTTCTTCAAGTGCTGTCGAACCACTTAGGCAAATTGCCCCATTACGGACATCGGGAGAGTTGAAAGTCATCTCGATTCGTCGTGCAGAGCGCTTGAATAATAAAACCCCCTGAAGGTCGGTTTTCTGTAAAAGAAGTTTAATGCTCATCCATATTCATCCATATTCCATAGCTGGGGTAATCTGGTTGTCGTTTGATGAGGTCTTAGGGTTTCCCTAGAGCCGTGTCTTATTGCTTTAGGACACGGGATCAGAGCGAACACAAGTGTCAAGATACTAATAGTGTGTTTGTGTTGTGTAAGGAAGAAATGGACAGAACTTCTCGCAGCAAGAATAAGATAGAGAAGGGGGAGGTTCTTCTCTATTTCATGCTGGGAAACTTCATCTAACGCTGTAGAGTCAGCGGTGCTGGATTCTTTAATATGCAGTAGATAACAGTGAATTTCAGCAGCGCTGCACAACGTGAGCACGCTGCTCGTCACATCTGCAGATTCTGCAAAATTATCTGAAAATAATTAAGGGGTTACTGAAAAATGCAAAGTCTTGTGCAAAGCCTACAAGCCCTGTCATCATTCTAATTAGACTAGATGTAATATATTTTAAAATTCATTACTCAGTTCACCCAAAAATGAAAATTTTGTCATCATTTATTCAACCTCGTGTCATTCAAAACTTGTACAGTTTTCTTTCTTTTGTGGAGCACAAGCAAATTTTTAGCAAAATTTTACAGTGTCACAGTTTTTGGATATATATATTAGTGTTGTCACGATACTAGAATTTCTAACTTCGATACGATACCTTGAAAAATATCGATATTCGATACCATTTTCGATACCATGGAGAAAAAAACTGCCACAATATTAAGGGGTTATTTTTTTTATTTAAAACTAAATATAACAAGTCAAGAACATATATTTTACATTAACAAAAATGTCCTGAGGTAATGCACTTGTTCAAAAGCCTCTCAGATTGCAAACATTCAAAAACCAATAAAGTGCAAGTAAAAAAAAAAAGTGCAATCTTTTGTATTTCCAAGTAAAATCAAATCACAATGTCAACAAAAGATACTTAAACTTCAAGCAAAAACACAAAATCAGTGCAATCTTATGCATCAAGTATCAAATTAGTAAACAAAATAATTAAATGGAATCTGTTGCTGCAGTTTTATGCAGATTTTCTCTACAGAGGTGAGTGAGATTGACACAGCTGGTAGTGTAGGTTGTGATTGTGTTGTTTTTTGTTGCAGGTCGAGTCTCATAGACCACACCTTTAAAAATGAACTGAATGAACTAATCTAAGAAATTAGGTTAATGGTAATAGATATTTGTTAACATGAATAAGCAATGAAAAATACTTACAAAACATTTGTTAATCAAAGTTAAAAGTTGATTTAAACTAACATTCACTAATACATGTACTAATTAAAATCCAAAGTTCTATTTGTTAATATTTTTTTCATAGGACCAGAGCTAACATGATCCGTTATATTTTTATTACCTAATACCTACTGTTATCAAAGATTAAAATATACTGTAACAGATGCATTGCTCATCGGTCATAAAAGCTGGTTAATACATTAACGTTATTTGATGAACAGATTTAAGCGCAAACGTGCGTGCATCACACGCGAAAACAGTGCTCACTGGATCGACATGAAGTCGTCAAGTCACCTTTATTTATATAGTGCTTTTAACAATACAGAATGTGTCAAAGCTCTTAACAGTATCAAATTGGAGGATAGAGTGTCAGTAATGTATAATAATAATACCAACCTCGAGAAATTCTTTATACAGATCCGTGTGTCGGTCTCTCAGGTGCTTTACTATATTAGTGGTGTTAGCGCCTTTTGTAAGCACTGTTCTGTAGCATCTCTTTCCAGATAGCACTCCTGCTGTGTTCCTTATCAACCAAAGCCGGTCGCGAGGGCGTTGCACTCGCCATCTTTCCATTCACTTCACTTTTGCTAACCAGAGCGAATGAGACGAGTGCGAGTGCGAGTGCGCGTGCGCGTGTGGTGGTTGTCAACGCACCTTTGGAGAGAAGTGAAAGTGAAAGCGCGGCTAGTATCGATACTTCGGGAAATTAGTATTGGTACCGTTCAGATATTTCATTATCGATATTTATCGAAATATCGATATTTTTGACAACACTAATATATATATATATATATATATATATATACTGTATATATGTTTTCATCCTAATTCATAGTGCATTTTTGTAAATTTAGTTTTTTTATGTCTATATTCAGGTGTGTGTGTGTGTGTATATAACATTATATATACATACATACATATATATGTATATATACACATACACACATATATATATATAAATATATATATATATATATATATATATAGCCGGTTCCGGTAGTATATAAGTTGCAGAATTCACCTTTCTAAAACTATGCTTTTGGGTTGGATTGATACCCAAATTTTGTCATCAATACTTGAGGACACAAATAAACAGCCTCAGTAAGTTAATATATATATATATATATATATATATATATATATATATATATATATATATATATATATATATATATATATACACTGTATATAAGTAGCATCCATTGCTATGATTCCTGCTGAACACAATACCTGAAAAAAAAACCACTTCTGATTCAAAAAAATCAACAGATATGTCTGTGATTGGCTACATTGCTCAACACTGCAAAAACATAGACTATTGAAACAGAAACCGATCTCCAGAGCGCAAACCATAGTGCACTGGATAGTTTGCCAAATCTGCAATGAAATGCCATTAATACGGCTTTAACTGAGGGGGCTATTGATTTAGTTTGAGGGTGCTTAGATAGATAGATTTATATAATTAAAATATTATCATTCTGTGTAAATTTGCAAAAAAAAAATCATACAGATTTAAAACAATATGCGAGAAATGAGTAAAGGATGGCAGATTTTCTTATTTTGGTAAACCATCCCTTTATAGGCAAGGTACATTTTTTTACCCATTCAAATGATTTACCTTTCTCTTCTCTTTTTTCTCATCTTTCTTGGTGAAGACGGTGTGAACCCACCAGATCTTGGTGAACATGCTGCCATAGGCTAAACTAAAGCCTAGTCCAAGCAGCCACAGGCGAAACTACAAAAGAATGAGAGACAGAGTTCATTTGGGAGCTCAGCTCCAAAGCAGCTATTAGTTTTTTACAACAAATCTTCATCTTGCTCAAAGGTCAAGGCTGAATGAGAGGAAACGGCAATAAAAAAGTGAGTATAACATTTACGACACTACCTGGCACACCACGGGGAACTGTGATCTTTGGATATGGAGGCCATCGATGCCCAGAGGAAAGACAGCTGCTAATGCCAGCACGCAACCCACCGCCGTCATGTTGTTCAGATAGGGCTGAGAGTTCTGAATGTATCTGTCAGAAGAGTTACAACAGACTACAGATATATTACACTGTTTCAAAATGAGAAGTCCAAAACATTTTATGCTAGGCTGAAATATTATTTTGTTATAGTCATGGGAGTAAAGGGAGTCATAAAATCGTGAAAAATCTCATTTTCCTTCATCTTCTAAAATAAGAGTGTCAAAACCTTTCTCTCCAGCTCAGTTTCCTCCCCAGTTCAAATTGGGTTTTATTAAAACCTTTATCCACGATCATTTCATTTCAGTCATAATGATTTGCGTGCCACATTTTAGCACAGAGCATTTTGTGAACCAGCCACAATGTGATCCAGCTTTGCAAACAACTTCTTAATTATTTTTGCTTTTCTTTTTCAGTAAAAATATCTAACAACTCTTAAAATAAGATAAAATTACTTGGAGAAAATATGTGTAAGATAATAACTTAATGACTTATTTTCAGGCAGTATTTCTTGAATAAAGTATTTTTTTTAAATGTTCCAATCCCACTGGCAAACTGTTTTTATATACATACATATATTTTAGCCATAAACTTCAACACAACTTTGACTGATTTTGCTTAAAACAAAATCCCTTTGTTAACAATGGGTTAACAAAAAATAAAATAAAATAAAATAAAATAAATGCTCGTGAAGTAAAATGACAAAAATTACACATTGAAATTGCAGTGTGACATACTGACCTACACAAAATAATTCTAAACACAAAATAATGCACAAAATAATTCTAAAATTACTTTTAATTTTAAGATTTTACTACATTTCCAATCTCTTGCATGTGGATATCTTATGAACACAGGCTACTAACCTGACGCTACTGTTGTATATGTTGAAAGAAAGGCAAACTATGCCCAGAAGGATTCCCAGCCCAGCAAAGACAGACACTGACACAAAGAGCTTCTGGGAAAGGTAACGAAACTCCTCAATCACCTTGGTCTGGTCTGCCGGAGGGCCAAGGCCTGTCAAAAAATAAACCCGTCAGGAAATATCAGAGAAACCGAAAGAAACTCTGAAGCACAGAAAGAACGGATCGGCAGGTAAGGACATATAGATCACAACGACGTGACACTAGATGCTGAAAAAAAAGTAGAGATTGACTTCATTGACAGTTCGAAGAGCAAAGGCGAAGAATTTCTGCTTAGTTCAGAGAGTCATTAGCTACGTCTGCGCTGTCAGACTTCAGAAATACATGACTGGGAGGGAATATTAATGGATTTTTTTTTTGACAGAAAAATTTCTTGAAATAAGGCCACTGGGCCGGTTTGACACATCAAGTGTCTGGAAAATTTCAGAGGAAAAGGAAGCTCACAGCATTCACACATTAGCAAGACCAGACGGAGTCTGACTTCTTTCACACTTTTCACACTTTCGGCGCTTGTTTTGGAGGAAAGTCTGCAGAATTCTGTGAAACAGATTTAAAGATGTGTTAAATGGAGCTGGGAGTACTACACTTTCATTTCTAGCCCAAAGAACAAACAAATACGCACAAAAAAAAAATTAATAAACAAACATACAAAGGACAAGGAGTGCAAATATTTGTGACTGAAGGTTGTTATATTTCTGAGCTGGTGTGAGATTAGGGAGCCATTTGCCAGTTTCATTTTTTTGTTCGAAACTCTTGCAACAACAAAATGTTGCAAAATGAGAAGAAATGTATATATCTGGGGGGATTTTTGATGATGGCATCTGGTATGAACACATTGTAAATGGCTTGTAAACTAAGATATTTGGTGTACATGACAGGAGATCAAAGTGGGAGAGAGCAGGAAAAAAACTAATGTCAATAAATATGCATAAATATACTGACAAGACCTTTTCTTGCAGAGAAACGTCAATATTAAATCAATAGATACAAATTTCAATGTTATTTTTAATTAAGTTGAAAACAGTGTGATGGACATTTTTGCTGTTGCATGGCATAATTTAAGTCATAAATTAGTTGAGAGAAATATGCCTATTATAATTAGTCAAAATAATTGATTAGTTAGTAATTATGTTTGATCACAAATATGTGGTGGACCACTGAAAATTTAGTAGAATTTTAACACACACTAGCGTTCAATAGTTTGGGATCGATAAGATATATTTAAATGTTTTTAAAGCAGCTCACCAAAGCTGTTTTACAGTAAAAACAGTAATATTCTGAAATATATTAAAGAACTGTTATCTACTTTAATATATTTAAAAATGTAATTTATTTCTGTGATGGCAAAGCTGAATTTTCAGCATCATTACTCTAGTCTCCACTGTCACATGATCCTTCAGAAATCATTCTGATTTACTGCTTTCTTATTATTATCAATGTTGAAAACAATTGTGCTGTTTAATATTTTGAATTCTTTGATGAATAGAAAGTTTAAAAAACAGCGTTTATTTGAAATCTAAATATTTTAACCATTACAAATATCATTACTGTCACTTTTGAACATTTGAATGCGTACTTGCTGAATAAAAGTATTAATACAATTCATACTGACCCCAAACATATTTATGAATGACATTGTTTGTCTGAAACAAAATAGTTACAATCTACCCAAAGAGAACATACAGGATTTCCCCAAATGTTTAAATAATTCTTCATGTTGTAAATTAAACCATCAGCCTTCATATGATCCAAGGTCATCTTAAAATTTCATAGATCATCTATGTATCAATCTTAAATAAGTAAAAAGAGACAACACCATTGTAAACTCATAGTAAAAGCATTATGTTCTCACTCCTTACAGTAATGTTATCACTCTTACTGAAACTGTGACTGAAATTACAAATTCACGCCTCTCGCTGTTCAATCTGTCACTATAATTATAACCAAAAACAGGATTCCTGTGGGAACAATAATTACAGCGATGATGGCTGTCGTGTGCATATAAAGCTATTTGAAAAAGACAAACAAATGACAGCGACGGGCAGAAATCTAACACTGAACGACAGTTTAAATGAGAGTATTTCTCTATCAGACGCAACCGTGTCATTACCTGGGAACAGAAAGCCGACCGTGAGGGACATGTGTCCGTGAAAGACAGCTGGTCCTCTGCTTCGTCAAAAGTGACACAAGGTTTGTTGATACTTTCCGAATGTCAGAACACCGAATGACACCTGACATCGGCTACTGCAATATGGCAGCAATGCTGTGAGAGATAAATGTGTGTGTGTGTGTGTGTGTGTGTGTTAGAAAGCTCTGTCCTGTCAGTCGATGCATTCGCACAGTAAACCTTCCATCGTCCTTGATCTAAGAATCAGGACAGGGTGTTTCTATGGAGACCTGGCTTAACAACAGTTTCCACAGCAATTTGGAAGAGAAAGTCATGCTAAAGTGGTTGTCAGGAGCTCCAAAGAGATTGCTGAAAAGCAAGGGCACTGCCATATGGTTCAAAAAGACAGAAGAAACCATGTTGTGTGTTTAAAAGGGCACGTTTTTATTTTAATAAAGATTAGAAACTGCACAAATGCTTGAGAATCTCACCCAATGAATGCCAGGAGGAGGTTCAGCTCTATTTGGACAGATAATTTGCTGCTTCTGCTATTATCAAGGGCAAAAAACGGCAAGCAATGTCACCAGCTCAATGCTCCGCTTTTCTCCAAGGATGGGGGGGTGGGTGACTAAATAGGCCATAACTGTGAATTCAGTTTTTCTGAAAATAGCCGTGATTGGCTAAAAAGGATGTGCAAATGAGGGAAGAAGTGCAAATGAAGTCAAATTAAGTTAAATGGCTTTTTGGAGGTTTTTGGATTTATGCTTTCTTGCACTGAGTTTTGGTTACAGGAAGTTACTGCATCACTAATTGCTATTTTTAATCAGGGGTCAGGCGTTATTAAATGAAGAAAGCATTTGTTTTAAATAGACAACATTTTGTATAAGCCTTAATGGGATATTAGTCTTGTGTGAAAGCAATTTTTTATCTATACAATTATATTTTATTGTATACATATATTTGTATATACACAATTAAATATATATTTATACACACAAACCTTAATGTGCTCACCAAGGCTGCATTTATTAGGTCAAAAACACAGTACAAACAGTAATATTGGGAAATACTGTTACAATTTAAAATAACGGTTTTCTATTTTAATATATATATTAAAATGTCATTTATTTCTGTGATGCAAAGCTGACTTTTCAGCATCATTACTCCAGCTCTTCTGTAGGGCTGGAAGATATTATCTAAAATCAAATCTTGATTAATTGAACATTTTACCTCGATTACGATTATTTTATTTTATTTATTTACTTAATTTTTTGCCCTCATAGTTCACTGACAAGGTTTGCACTGTAAAAATGCTCAACTATTAAAGGTGGGCAATTTTTTTCTAATGAAAGAGTGCATTTTTTTTTTTTTTTTTTGAGTTTTTGTCTCATATTTACATCATATAGTTAAGTAATATCACACAAGCAATAGACTAAGTGCAATATCGAACGAGTGCAAACGTGATACTGATCTTATACAACAGTCCAGTAAGTAAGAAGTTAATATTGTGTTATTTTAGACACAATGTTGTCTGTTTTGCTCAATTTTGCCAACAAAAATATAAAGACAAAGCAGAACTGTCCATCTCCGAGCAACACACAGCAGCATTTCATTTCGTAAAGCATGTTTTGAATGAACTGGGTGAACCATAGGCCCATCGAAATCGAATCAAAACAACAACAACATCACAACACCCAACAGCTCATGACATACTGTGAGAGCGATTCAAAAGCATAAGGAGCCGTCTGCTCTCTATAGCTCTTGCGGTACTTTGATGTCACACACTGATCAGTCTGATGGTGATGATCCACTTCAAGTCGAACAAGCCTAATGATTCAATGGAGCATTCATTAAGAACCATTTACTTCACTCCTGAATGAATCAGCCATTTGAACGAATCGAATGAATAAATGACTCGATGACTTAATCATTAAGACATTTACCACCACCTACTGGCAGTTTTAGTTTATTATTGTGAGCATAATTTCATTAAAGAAATAATTTCATATTTCAATATTAATAAAAATAAAATAAATAATTAAAATTATAGTTCACCCACCCAAAAATGACAATTGTGTCATCATTTACTCACCCTCTCAGTCCAAAAGAGTATATCTAATAAATGTTATCAAACGAAATATTTCTTGTGACCTTTTAGGAGGATATTAGCATACAGATCCAATCCGCAAAACTCCCATCCCACAGAAAAAAAGAATTAACTATATAAACTATGTAAATAACTTTATATGTAGCTAAAGTACCTAAACACACTCTCTGACTTTATAGAACCCAACCTTGTGTGCTTTAAAAAAATAATAATAATAAAACCTTCAGACACTTTCAAATCTGAATGCATTTCATACACTTTGGAAACACTGTAATCACTCTGTCAAATACAGTAAATTGCAGTGTTCAGTCACTAAGCTGACATTGACATCTATAATAATCTTTCACTTTTTCCTAAATTTCTTCCTGCAGCATTGATCTTCACCTTGTAGCCATTCAGAAAACAAGTTCTAGTGAAGTGTGAGGTCATTACTCGTCTAATGTAGGGCAGTGCTGCTTTGTTACGGTCACGCTGGTGGAATCCACTCAATGGGATCACAGCATGAAGGATTGATTAGAGCCGAAATCAAGAATGAGTCACAGAAGAGGGCCGGGCAAATCCAGCAAATAATCGCCTCTGTATCTCTTGGGTAAGAAAATACAGGATTTTGGTGGTGGCAATTCAATTCTCATCTCTTGGCAGAAAACCAATTTTTGAGGTAATAGGGAAGGCACTGATTGGTGCTTTTGTTAATGATTCACTAGAATAGTATCCGGCATCCATGCAGAAAAAGGAGCAAGTTGAGCGACAACTACGCATATTTTATCGAAGCCATTCTAAGGGTGACATCGCACCTGACAGGACGCTTTTAAAAGTAAAGTGTTTCTTTTGCTTTGTTCACGCTGCATTTTTAGGACTGGCTGCCAAAAAAGGCCAATGGAAATCTGGAAATGATTTCACGAGGCGCATGACACAATATAAGCGTCAGCGGCATTTCTGTACTATTTACACATTCATGCATATGCTGAGTGTGACACCACACACCCATTTGCTCATTCAGTACACTCTAAATGCAGTCAATGTGAGCATAAATAAGTGAATTCATTCCCAGACACTGCACTTTGTGTGACAGTCACACAGCATCCTGAACGAGAAAAAAAGTACTTCATCTAATCTGATCATTCAGACTGAAACATATTTCTAAAAATATTATTATAATCATGTTTCAGACAGCATTTAGATATAGTTTGCATTGGGTTGCACATGTTTTTCCCCACAGCTATTCTGAGCTTTGACATTAAAAGCTGCAGAAAGTAAATTTCACTAGACTGGTAAATACTACAGTTCATTTTTGTAATATTTTGAATTAGTTTTTATTTTGGTTTCATTTTAATTTTAAAGTTTTAGTAATTTTGTTGTGTGTTTTTGTAAGTTTTTAGTAGTTATTGTTTTATTAGTATGTCTATATAGTTTTTATTAATTTTAGTTTAGTTTTTAGTTAAGTACATCAAGTTAAACTAAATGAAAATTTAAAAAAAAAATGTTGATTTAGCAATTAGCTGAAATAAAAATAATTTAAGTTTTTTTAATATTTTATTTTAGTTAACATTAACAAAATGTAGAAAATATTGCTTTTATTCAGCAAAGATGCACTAAACTGATGAAAAGTGACAATAAATACATTTACATTTTCACAAAAAATTCAAATAAATGTTGTTTTGAAATTTCTATTCCTCAAAGTATCCTAAAATGTCTTGATACTTTATTTAAAAACTTGAAAAATCGTATCATAATTGTAAAAAATAATCACACAAACATATATACACACACATACATTTTGCTATGATTGTTTTGTAAGCTGTAATGGATTATAAGAGAACTAACAAACTGGCAAGGTTTAAAACATTTTCGTCTTAATTATTTTATTTCCTTAATTATTTTGTGGTGAAATGTTATGTAATAAGTGGTTTGCCTGCACCCTTTCCCTTAAATGTCCATTTAGTTTGAATCTGCAGCTTGCTCGCAACTGCTGTCTCCATGAAAGCTTTGTGTTCAAATATTTCAACTCAAATCAGTATTTTTGCGTCTAATTATTTATTTATGTGGCAAGTAGCCGTGTAATAAGCGGGATAATGTACATCCAGCCGGTTGTTCTAGCAGAATAAACCCCTTCAGACTGATCAAGACCCCTCTGCTTCGCGGTCCTGATCACCCTGTCGGGGTTTAATCTGCGAGAACAACCGGCTGGATGTACATTATCCCTTACATAATAAATATACACAGTACACACACATATGTAAATAAAAACTTTTATTTTGGATGCAATTAATCGCGAATAATCATTTGACAGCACTAATATTATATATTATATATATATACACACACACACACATTTTGGACAGAATACAGCTATTTTGATTCCCTGTCGATGGAAAAAGATGCTTTTTAGAGCCACCAGCAGGGCCAAACTGAACCGTGCTAACTAGCCTTGACCCTTTATTCAAGACCGCAAACAACTTAATGGATCAGAGTCAAAGACGTCAAAAAATGGGATTTTTTGCTGCCTGTCTGAACAAAACCTTGGTTTACCTTTCCACAAGAAGATTCAATTACTTTTTCAATTTCACACTCTTTCCTACACGTTGTACTTTCCCATTTATCGGCGAGCATCATCACATATTTTCATTTGATCCGCTCTGTGCCTTACATCTCTTTCATCAATACTGGTTTGTCAATCAAGAAAATTCACAGAGCTGCACAAAGGTCAGAGTGAGCCGTGAACGGCACCGCGGCACCTCGGCTCCACTTCTCCACTCCCCTGGGCCTGTATGGTCTCCTCTAGCAGAAAGGACAGCTAATTGTTAGCGATGTATTAAAGAGTGCGACAGGGCATTGTTGAGCTAACAGAAATCAATACTGGTAAGCCTCAATCTCGACGGGCCGAGCGCGGCTGTGAAAGGTGACGGGAGTGGAATGGACAGAGCTGTCCCGACATGCAGAAAAAGCCTGGTTTTTCTTACCGATCCATTTGTCGTTTCCGTACCAGGACAGGTTGCCTTTTGTGCTGTCGTAGTATCCAATCTTCTTGTAGCTCCCACCTGAGGGGAAAAAAATGCAAGAAATTAAATGAAAGATGAGAAAAGCCTGAAAGAAAAGTGCATATGAAACCATCTTCTTCAGCCTTGACCCGAAACAAAGAGACCCTCATCTGTCCGTGAATTCATTTTGCACTATAGACAATGTCATGAACAATGTAATGTTTTTAAAGGCTTGTATTAAAAGTTTTCTTGTGTAAATATAGCATGTAATTAACAGTGTGTCAACTAAAGGTCACATTAAGAAAACTTGCTAGCACAAAACACTGCAATAAAAGCTTCAAAGCCTGACTCGACAAATCTGGAAAAGTAGTCCACTTAGAGCTGCATCAATGGGTCGAGAAAAAAAAACAAAAAGACAAGCCCAACTGCATTGATCAAAGTTAATCTGAAAGGGAACATATTGTAGAAAAACTTTGCTCATGGAAATCAAAGACTTTGATGTAATATGTAGACAAACTTTCGCAACACAAAACTTAGACTCTCTCACCAGTCCAGACCATTCATTGAAACTAAACAGGAAATTTGGGTCATTCAGAAATCTTTAACACTAAAAGACGACCGCAGACACAGTGACGTAATGAGGAGGAAGTAGGATAAATTGACTTTTCTTTAACTACAGGCAGTTTAGGCCCTATGGACTTTTAGAAAGTTTCTTTTAGACATTTTATTTCTAACATAAAGTAACTTTCCACACTTTAACTAGTTTAATTTGTTTATTAACAAACTCCAACAGTAGACACTAATACATCATAGGAGAATTTTGTCAGTTTGTCCCCCATCACAGTATAATTTCTACCACAAATCAAATTATGCATTCAATAACACACTTAGCTGACCTTTTATGATTCATATTATATATATATATATATATATATATATATATATATATACATATACACACACACAGTGCTGGGTAGATTTCATTCAAATTGTAGTCAGTTACTGATTCCAAATAACATGACAAAAATTGTAGTTAGTAATTTAATCCATTATATTATACATTTTAGGTAATATAATCTGATTACTTTTGGATTCCTTTTGACCTAACTCGTTTATCCCATTGATTTAAATAGGAAAATCATGTACCATATTGCTATAAAAATACAAAGAGAAAGCAAATACATCACATTTGTTGTTATTAAGAACATGACGTGCATAAAACGTCTAGGCTTCACAAACAGCTGTGTGAAAGAATTATAGAGGGTTTGTGAGTTTAATGAAAAGCTGATAATTAAATCATAAAAATGTAAAGCAAAAATAAATCAACAATGATAGTCAAAATAAAATGCTTGCTATTTTATTTTTACCTGCATGTCATGTGACCTTTAACCAACTTTAGAAAACAGGGAATATGCAAATGTTCATAAATCCAGTGCTGCGTGGCGTCTTGATTTTCTGTGTAAATATAGCCACCTGACTGGCCTGTGTGAATGACCACAAAACTAGAAGACTTCTGAATAAGTGGTGGTCTATTTTACAAAGGAAAATTTTAAAGATTAAAAAGATCAGTTAAGAACAATCGATAAATTCTTAAACATTTATTGCTATTGTGTGACTAATATGTAATCATATAATCAATAAAAAGCAACTATAGTCTGATTACGAGTATCTTAAAATGTAATATAATCTAATTACAAGTACTTAATTTTTGGAATCTGATTTTGTTATCCAGATTACTTATAATCAGTTAATACCCAGCACTGTATATACATATGTAATATATTTATATATACTATACATATACAAGTATGCACATTCAATACAGTTCAGTGCACTTTTTTTTACAAGGATGGTGGATTTTTTTGTTCTATCCAGCTAAGAAAAACATCACAGCTTAAAAAAACAACATTAATTTGACTGGGAACAATAAAATACTAATTTACAAAAGTAGAACTGTGTGGTAGAAATTATGTCACAGTTATTACAATCATAATCTTTTTTTTTTTCAAAAACAACTTTTACAAAAAATATTTTAAAAATGTGTACTGGTTATTCATTCATAAGTGAACAATTATACAACATCACAAAAATGTAGGATGTGACCCTACAGTTAAGTGCATTATTATGTTATTATCATTTTCAGTTTTAGGGATTTCAGTTTTTTTTGTACCTTGTAGTTGCTCAATGAGAGTCCAGGCCATACGTGAACCTTGAGCATCAAACACGACATGACCCTACGAAACACAAATGCATAAATCTAAAAGGTTGAAGACGTTACGTCAAAACAAAATCATCATTTATGAAATCCATTTGTGACTCATCATGAAAACAGAAGAATAAAAGGCAATAATCTGGGGAACATAAAGGCTGAATCATCCTATAATGAGTTTGAACTTAGATTCATTGTTATCATAAAAATGTGATAATCTGAGACTGATGAGTGTCTCTACGAGTTTAAGATTTAAAAGGCTCTCTGACAGGTCTGGGAAATGTTTTTCAGAAACGTTATTCATCAACTCACAGACACTCCTTCAAACGAGCTGGTGTTGAGGGCTCGGTAAATCTCAGCAGTGATTTCCTTGTTGTTGTAGTTGAAGTCCTCCAGTGCCCAGCCTTTGGCCCTCAGAGGGGCCACCGTTCTATTGAGGGCCAGTGCAAGAGCCCACACAGCATCATACGCCAGCGGAGCTTCCTGAAATCCACCCGTTTCCTCCGGATTCTTCCCCCCGAGACGTGACATCAACTGGGCCAGGAACTCTTGGGAGGTCTGTGGAGGGATTTTTATAGACAGTTTTAACATAAGCATGATCCAATGTAAAAGTCTGAATTAGTCCTAAGATCCACTCACCAGGTTGGAGGCACCGCGGACAGTCTCCGGGTTTAGCATGACGATTTCTGTAGTGACGTGCCCTTCCACGGCTTCCGTCATGTTCTCCACTGTGCAATTGATGGCTGGATCTTTGATCTTAAACCAGTTGTCTGCGTACCAGCCGATGAGGAACCATACGTACTTCTTACCATAGAGTTTCTCTTTGAAGACCTGCCAAAGAAGACACCATGTTTTGAAGGTCTTTGCTTAAGCAATAATCTTATTCAGTATTTTAATCTCAGTTAAGCCACAGTGAGTTAACTCAAACTGAGTAGAAACATCGAACTGAACAGATATAAATAAACTGATGGTTCAAATGTACTTGTGAAAAAGAACTGTAATTGTCACTTGCCTCGCAAAACACCTTTCTGGCTTCAGTCTCGTAAAAGAGGCCGACTATGATTCTAGCATCTTGACGCTGGAAATGTAAAATCAAGACACAGAAACATCTCACAATGTGTCACTAGCCTGATTTACATCCACATATTTTATGCAAACTTGGGCTCATGCATAAAAACCTACTACTAAATATTATAGAAACATAATTTTCTGTAAAGTTGCTTTGCAACGATTTGTATCGTGAAAAGCGCTATACAAATAAACTTGAATTGAATTGAACTGAAAAACACTGGATCAATATTTGAGAATCAATTACAATTTCTTTCTTCATCTTTTTGCCTGGAAGTGATCATTTTGTTCTCTTGAACAAAATGGTAGCAAAGCTTTATGGACGTTGCTTGCATGTTATTCAGATTTTAAAATTAAATTCACAGCATAGGTGTAAATATAGCTATAGACAACAAATAACAAGAATGATTATTAATAATGACTTTACAAAAATTAACAAACTAATACCAAAAATAAATACATATATATATATATATGGAAAAGAAAAATATATATATAATACATAATAAATATATCTAAATAAATTTATATTATATTATTTTTTATTTTGATAACGATGTATTATACATATGACTCTCTATTGAACATTTCTACTTAAAAGCAATAAGCCACTTGAGTATGTGGGTTACGCTGATTTAGTCGTGTAAGAACACTTCTTGTGACTTCCTGCTTTAATTTACTCTGTTCGTGACATGCTTTAAAGGTGAAGAATGCCATTTCTGAAGCATTAGCATTACCAAACAGAATAGCACAAATAATGACATGTTTCAAAAAGCTTTCCTAAACATGTTCAAAAGAAATCATACAGGATTCCTTATAGTTCTCTCTGCATATTAATGTGAAAGGAGAAAATATTGTAGCAGTGAAATTACACACATGACCTTTTTATACTTGGCTGAATTATATAAGGCTAGGCATATGCCAAAATATTTTAAGCTGAGCATTTAAAAAGAGATCTTCATGCAATATAATTTTACAATAAAAAATGCTGTCTAATTATTCAATAATAACTGTCAGCAGTGAACCTTCACTTGATCTGACAGAGGGGACCGATCCTTCAGAGTGTTGATTTATTTCACGTAAGATTTTCATGCGCTCTGCATGCTAGCTACCCGACACGGGCTGAGGAGAGGAAGTGAGCGGCTGGTGAATTTTTCATCAAAGCACCTTCAGGTTTTTGACAGCCACTGCGGGATCCGTGAGGAAGCTCTGTCTAACGCTTATCTCGATGCCGGCCTCCTTCACACGCTCCTCCAGATCATCCAAAGTCTGGAGAGAGAAAGAGAGAGAGAGCGGTGAGACAGCAGGAGTGATGTTTGTGGAGAGCAGAGGACAGGCAGGAAGAGCACACATGAAAAGATCAAGGAGCGAGTGACAGAAGAACAAAAGGAGGCCATGAGATGAATGGTCAAAGTGCACACCAAAGTAAAAAATGACAAAGTTAAGGAAATAGAGAAAAGAAAAAGTTCAGAAAGAAAGGTAGATGGAAAAAATTTGAGGATATGAGTTCTGTTCCAAAACCCTTTTTAAGCCAAGATAAGTGCCCTCCGAAAACAAAATTATTATCTACAAATATTTATGCTTTTTATAATATATAAATAATAAAAAAATACTCATAATTCATTTAATAATAATAATATCCTCAAGTATCATTAAAAAAAAGATCAGGGTTATTATTATTGTTAACTAAAACAAAAACTAACATCAAACACATACATTTTTTTTTTAAATTCCATTAAATAAAGTCAACTTATTTTATTTCAGTTAGTTTCCAAAGCAACATTTCTAAAACTAAAATTCAACAGAAAACTGTATAGACATATTTAAATAATAATAATATTAATGCCAAACACACACAAAAAAAAAATTACGAAAAATTTGAACTAAAATTCTAAATATTAACAACTATAATAGTGTATCAATAACACTAATATAACAGAAAAACTGATATACATAATATAATAAAAACATAATATACTTAGAATTAAAATGTATTAAATTGTTAAAATCTAAATATTATATATAAACAAATTAATAGATGTACTCATGATTCTTTCAATATATAACTATCAATAAAAATAAAAAATAGTTAACTATAATATAAAAATAGCACAAGTGTACATCATTACATTTCATTACATGATGGATACTTTCACTCAGGAGTGCTATATATGATGCCCATGTAGAGCTTTGCAAATCACTCTATGTAGGCAACGGGGCAGTGTATTTTTGAAAAGGTGCCAACGAGACATCCGACATCAATGAAAGCCGGAATATGGAGAAAGAAAGAGGATGAGAACAGGTGAGAAGGACTGGGATGAAAGTAAATGAGAAAAAGAGATGAGCTGGTGAAGAGATGGAGGGGGATCATTAGCCTAGTGGAATTACACTAGCTCAATATTGAATCCATGCACGAGAGATTTATGACTTGGTCAATATTCCTAGCAGCCAACATGAAGAAAAATGACTTTAAGAGTCCTTCATCACTTAAGGAGAAAATAATCAACCATCGTCTTTGCCATTCACTCTGAGGCATTAACCTTAGAGTAAAGGGGCAGCTAAGCTCACTAACAGGAAACCACTTTTCTGGAAAATTACTTCCTTTAAAGGGGTCATACCAATTTTTTTTTACATTTAATTTCCCCCTGAGGTCTACTTATAGCGTTCATCAAAGTTTTTTGCTCAACACAGACATAGTTTAGTTTTTATGACTATTTTCCATTTCCAACCTTTTAGTGACCTTTCACATTTTTATGCCGTTTTTTTGTTGCTATGCATTTAAGACTTTTTTGCATGTGAAATGCATTACAATACTGTGATGCAGCCTCTTTGCAAAGCATGTACTACATTGTACGTGCTGTAAAAACTGTTAAGATCTTTTCTAATGATAGTATACGCTTGGTTGTAGGTGCTCCACACAACCAAGGTTGCATTGATTTTACTACATTTTCCCCTCATTATCATTTCTTCGGGTGGTCAATGAATATTTTGGGTTTTAGTAATAACACTTGCCCATCTAGTCTACTTCCTTCTTCTGAGCATGTCAAGTCTCTAAACACTAAAAAATAACAAGCGTTCTATGTAAATTTATGTGGATTTTTGCGGTTTCTGAGTTTGTTTAAAGGGTTAGTTCACCCAAAAATGAAAGTTCTGTCATTAATTACTCACCCTCATGTCGCTCCAAACCTTTAAGACCTTTGTTCATATTTGGAACACAAATAAAGATATTTTTGATGAAATCAGAGAGCTTTATGACCCTGCATAGACAGTGACGCAACTGAAATATTCAGTGCCCAGAAAAGTAGTAAGGATATCGCTAAAATAGTCAAATAGAACATGTGTCAAAGACTGACAGGGATTGTTGAATAAAGTTTTTATTTTAGTTTTCTTTGCACACAAAAAGTATTCTCGTAACTTCATAAAATTACAACTGAACTACTGATATCACATGGACTATTTTAACAATGTCCTTACTACCTTTCTGGGCCTTGAACGTGGTAGTTGCTTTGCTGTGTATGCAGGGACAGAATGCTCTCGGATTTCATCAAAAATATCTTAATTTGTGTCCCGAAGATGAACGACATGAGGGTGAGTAATTAATCAGTATTTTTATTTTTGAGTGAACTATTCCTTTAAAGTTTCAGGATGTTATTCACACAGTGAGCTGTATTTGTGGTTTCACTAAGAGGACGGTCTCAACCGAAATCTTATTTCTTATTTTAATCTTATTTGTCACCAGAAATCTTCAGAACCTGGTAGCAATTGGAAAAGCACAGCATGAATATACAGAGTATGATAAATAAGAGAGAATGTTTTGGATGTAGGACTGACTGAGGTAAAGACTTCAGTGGTCTGCTGGATGGTGGCAATCTTTGTCCATCCCCACTTCTGGAAGAGCCGCACACGGGTGGGATTATGCAGAGTTGCTGACGGGTGCGTACGGAAGAAAGTGGGAAAGCGCTGGCGGTTGGATAAAGCTGGAGAACTGGAGCCGTATGAAAATTCAGAGAGACAGAGAGCGAGGGAGACAGCAGTTAAAAAGGTGGAAGGGTAGAGAGAGCACACTGGAAAGATTTACTCAGCTATATGGTTGACCTTATTTGATACCCATGAAAAGAACGAAACACAAAGCAAAAGCATAGCAAAAATATGAGTCAGATTTCTGCACACACTGGAAGAAGGGTAAATGTCAACCCAGTGAAGTCAGAAACCTGAATAAATAAGCCAATCTGTTTCTACATTCAATGTTGATTTGTCAGTACTTAGAAAGGCACAACATAGTAATGCTAACTGCTCTCTGCTTCGGAAATAAACCTTTGTATTTCAAGCAATGAACCATGTTGCCTGATGAAAAAGAATTAAATGAGCAGGCTACTTCACATCTTAAAGTATTTTGATAACACTTTATTTTAAGGTGTCCTTGTTACACGTTATACGTACTTGATATTATAATAACAAGAAATTATTATGCGTAATTATATGAAAGTAACCCTAAACCAAACCCTAATCCTAACCGTAACTATATAGTAAGTACATGTAGTTAATTAATATTACTCAGTACTTAAATGTATAAATACACTGTAACAAGGACTCCTTAAAATAACCAATTTTTAAAGTAACTGTACTTATAATGTAATACTTTACTTCTTAAAACACCTCAGTTTTTCTTTTACTTTAAAGTACATTTTAAGGCATCATGTGTTAATAATATTTTCAATCTTTAAAGAAGTACACTTCGTTTGATATGTTGGTGTAACATACTAAAGCAGAATTTGATTATAATTTTAACTGTGTTATGCTATATTACATTTAAATTAAAATATTTTAAATGTAATTAACTGCAACTTCAT
Source organism: Cyprinus carpio (assembly GCF_018340385.1). Taxonomy (NCBI): domain Eukaryota; kingdom Metazoa; phylum Chordata; class Actinopteri; order Cypriniformes; family Cyprinidae; genus Cyprinus; species Cyprinus carpio. The sequence continues at coordinate 22,596,905 of NC_056611.1, forward strand.
ACATTAATGTAATATTACAAATGTGTTATTTTAATATAGCCTATATGTAAATAAATGCTATCAACTTTCAATAGGAATGACAGAAACGCTGCATTACATACTATATAAAGGTCAAAAATTTATAATTTTACCATCTAGTACAATTTAAATAGAATATATTTTCATTTAACTGCAATTAACTCGCATTAAAGTGATGGAAAACATTACATTTAGCTTGCACTTAAGTATACATTTCAAGTATATTATTTCCATAACAAGAACTCTTTTAAAGTTGATTTGCCTACACTGTCACGTATAAACAGCTATTAATTTTTCATGAGCATCTCTGTCATAATCTACTGGAGTACAAACCCATCGGTCAAAAAAGGAACTGAAGTCTTACAGGTTTTCTTGGAGAGTTGATTTGTTAAAAGTAAACTTACAATTCACTTTTTCCAACATTTTCTAAATTACATGCAGCAAACTCAACTTTTCCACATACGTAAACTCATTCGAAAAGAACAAAGTCAGTGTTGAAAACATTACTTTCCAAATTCCTGCAAACCTCGATGGATGCCAGAAGATAGAAAGAGAATAATTGGAAACTTAATTATTTTGTCAAATTGCTAAGAGTATCTTGAGTATTTTATTCACTTTTTTTCACTTTCACACTTTCTCATTCGGTTGTCTGACTTTCTTGAGAGCCTCTTTTGACGGTTTTAATTTGTCAGCTTCTTCAAAAGTGTCAACAAACTACAGAAAGTCAGTAAGATCACAAGTCCAAATTCTTTTTGTTCCTTGACCCAAAAACTGCTTGTTTTATGTAGCACTTCTGCATTGAAATCTCTAATCTAGTTGCAGATAAAGACAGTGAAACTGTTTTATCATTTTACCATTTTGTTTAATCAGGAATGTATGGAGGCCTGTTTCCGTCCCAGAATAAAATATAAAATATAAATGAGTAATTGTGACTTTTCTTGCAAATCTGAGTTTATATCTCACAATGTAAATTCTGAATTTACATACTGATATTCTGTTTTTTTTTTTTTTTTTCACACAATTCTGAGTTTTTATCTGACAACAGACTTTGTTTCTTTTTTAGTTTAAACCTTACAATTCTGACCTGTTTTTTTTTCCAAATCCTAAATTTTTATATTTTAAATTTTTCCCAATTGCAAGTTTACACCTCACAATTCTGAGAAAAGAAAATTTTGTGAGGTAAAAAGTCACAATTACCTTTTTTATGTTTTTAATTCCATGGCGAAAACAAGCATCAGTAGGAATGACAATAAACCAACTTCCCAATATGAAACTCTCTAACATTCTACAGTCAAATCCAGGTGAAAGGAGAAAGCAATGATCAACAATGCAGATGTAAATAGTTCAGACAGAGATGTACACATAGCAAACACACCACTATAAGGTTCCACATGCGTGCTGCCTCAGCCACAAGCGTAGACACAGAGCTGCAACCTGGCATCAAGACGATCTTTATTGGCTCGGTGTACAGCAAGTCGTACAGCAGTTTAGTGGCCTCTCCTGGATCACACTGAAGAGAAAAAAAACATCAAGATTAGCCTACTACCTTTGAAAAAGTTAAGTGAAGCTCACAGGATGTAAAAGCTTCACTTGAGCATGTCATAATCAATAAAGGATCAATGGAATCAGCACAGAAACACAGTATCTCATGGCCCAAAGAAAACAAACTGCAGTGATGCTGTAACCAAAGACCTCTCGTGCTGCAGTTCACTGTGACAAATACAAAAGGAAGTGATTCACAAATGAGGGGGTAACTGCTCGCATACCGCAGATGCAGTCACACTGAAATGGTGCCCTTCGTAACGATCAGCAGAAACACTTAATTAGGAGAGACATGCATGCTTTTATTTTTGTTAAAGTTAGAACTAAATGACACAGTGCTGGTCTCGAAATCGATGACAGTCAGAAAGCAACCACTTTGGTTCCGACTTACCAGCAGTTACTAGGAATATCTAATAATAATAATATTTTGTCAGATATCACTTGTTATATCAATCCAGTAAATTTCTCAAAGAGCCACGTTGTTTCCTTGCTCCACTCTCTCTTGGCGTCTCCAGGGAGCTGAGGCGTTTTCATTCAGTGCACGGCCTCGGAGAAGCAGCCATCGAGAGGAACTGAAGACACTTGACGTGACGGAGGCATCTGTGTTCTTAAAGTCCCCGGGGCGGAAGGTTATGCAGGTCTCTGGACCAGAATACTGAATGCTGACTAAAAAAGGGGCAAGATGCTCCTTCTCTCACTGCTGTTGGACACGAGAACAATTTTGTTTTTGTTGGGTTTGACATAACGGTACAGGGTTTGGCTAAAAAAAAAAAATCAGAATTGAAGAATTGGGTGCATATCAGAATTTGAATAGATTTGACTACACTTCATAAAGAAGTTAAACTACTGTATCTATACTCTATCTACTCTTGTGAAAATAAATGCACTTAACTGCATTGAATGTGCGTAATATAATATTAATGAAATAAAAGGCCACTTACTTGTACTTAAAGAGAGTTATTACTAATTTCTTAACACACTTAAAGGGTTAGTTCACCCAAAAATTAATGAAAATTATGCCCCGAGGCATCCTAGGTGTATATGACTTTCATCTTTACGAGGAATCCAACCGGAGTTATTTTAAAAATTGTCTTTGATCTTTCAAGCTCTGTTGTTGCAGTCAGCGGGTGTTGCAGTGCTTCAGTCCAAAAGATTTTAAATAAAAAGCACCCATCCATAAAAAAAGTGTCTCACATGGCTCCAGGGGGTGAACAAAGGCCTTCTGCAGCAAATCGATGCATTTTTGTAAGAAAAATATCCATATTCAAAATGCAATAATCACTTTAATGTAGCTTGAGCTTACTGTTGTAAACGAAGCAGTTCTGGGCGGATGACGAATGAGGTCAGCTTTGCGCATGCGCCGCTCAGAAGTGATGCACGCGGAAACACAGCGGACAGATCAAAACAACAATGGTCACGAATTAGAAGTACAAAACGAGGATTTGTAAAGAAGAATGTCAGAGGATTTCAATGTAAGCCAAGAGGAGACTGGTTTTTCTTTGCTAAAGTAAGGACACTTTGCTTCCTTTGCTCCTGTAAACAAACATTGGTTTTCACAAGACTCACCAGCGCATGGGCAGCACTAATCTCCTTACATCATGCTCCCGGAACTGCTTCTGTGTACAAATGTTGGTGCAAGCTACATTAAAGTGATTATTACGTTTTGAATATGGATATTTTTCTTACAAAAACGCATCAATTTACTACAGGAGGCCTTTGTTCACCCCCCGGAACAGTGTGAGAGACTTTTTTTTATGGATGGGCGCTTTTTATTTAAAATCTTTTGGACTGAATCAGACCATCAGTGATTCAACGGTAACGTTATGAAGCGACGAGAATACTATTTGTACACGAAAAAAACAACAAAAAATAACGACTTTATTCAACAATTCCACTCCTCTGTATCTCTCCAAATCAGCGTAGCGCCATTTTGTCAAATCTGAGCAGTACGCAGGCGGCGTACGCTCTTCTGTGTCAGCCGCGCTGCGCCGATGCGCTGTTTTCTTTCAAAACAAAGCGTAAATACATGTAAAAAACGTATCCTTGTGGCGCAGCTCAAGTCCCACGTAAGTGAGTCAAAACAAGTTATGCTAATTGCATCTAATATGAATCTAAATTATAATACATTTTTATTTAATTGAAATTACCATGGCATTAAATGTCTAAAAAAGATACATTCAGTTCGTACTTAAATATATTTCTTTGAAAGTATATTATTTGCATAATAAGTACTCTGCTAAAATGAATCTACATTTTTTACACAATCAAACAAGGCTTTGTCAAGCCATTTCAAATGTTATCTTGACATACTTTGCTATTCTAGTTAAAAATTCTGATTCATTTTAATTCTACATAAATGTAAATTTCAATTGCAATTCTGCATCCGGTTTCATTTTTTCAGTTCAAATTTAATGTGGCCTGATCCCATTCCTTATTTCTCACAAATAATTTCCACTACTGATACTTAAAGACTTCTGACTGAGTCATTGAAGGATATTTGGCGAACACAAGCACAGTGTGCGTAAAAATAAAGACATTGTCGCATACAGCACAAGCTGCTAGCCAGATCTGTAGCTTCGACTTTGTTTACTATACAGATTCAAATGCTAAATGTCTCATCCCAATGAATCAAAACACGTCGTCCCGTGACTCAGACCATGAATTAGTTTTTAATCTGCTGTTCTGCCTCACATTAACTTGCAAGTGTTGGTTTGTTATTTCTAAGCTGTGATACTACATCCCTGAACCCAGATGAGAATGAATAAAGCATGCATTTGGATATGGAAATCCTTCTCATTACAATCTGGATACAACAGATGCCAATTAAAACAGGGAAAGCACAAGTGTCTCATCAGGGCATCAGTCTCTTTCTCTCTCTCTCTCTCTCTCTCTACCTCAGTCTTGCTCTATCATAGTTAATAATTGATCAAAGTTTTCAGGCTGAGCTTTGATATAACCATGGCAACCGTATGGAGAGGGAGAGTGTATCTGTGCAAGGGGGCTCCTGTAAATACTTGCTCTAAAACACACAGACAAGATAGACCACAACTTCTGATACCAGAGTCTAAGATTGCGTCTTTTGAAATTTCCATTTATGACCAGTATCATAGCATGAATCAAGATGTGTTATCAAGATGAATCAGATGAGTTTTTATTTATTTTTATGATGAAATGTGCAATTTTGGATCATTCTAAAATAGAGGTGCAGGCTAATGCTGTTAAAGTGTTATTTAGTTTACCATGAATCTTGTCAGTACATATCGCAGTACACTTTCAGCATGTTTCAAATACAAAAGAATGATAAAATTACATATAATATTGCACTTAAGTCCTGTAAGTTAGTCAAAACAAGTTCAGCTAACTGTATTTAATATACCTTTTAATAAAAAAAGCATAATATAATTTCATACTTCAAATAAATTATTTTTTATTTTAATATAAATTTAAATTGTACACTTAAGAATATTCTTTTAAAGTGTATTATTTACACAATATCTTCTCTTTTTTAAAGTATACTATGTAATCATTTTTTTAACTTGCATGCTAATGCTGTTCTCATACTTTTAAACAAGCTAAATATTCAATTTGTTGTGTAATTCCATGCTGTTTGTATTACGGCTGTTTGTATGTACAGTAAATGATGCCTCAAATCATACGGCTTATTAATTAGAGCTTTGATATTACTTGTCTAAGTGATCAGACTAACAAATGGCAGATGATAAAATGTGTGGACAAAAAATAATAAATCCCATAGGCTTACACTAAAGAAAGAACCCAAGTCATATTTAGAAAATCATAGAAACGTAGCGTATAAGATTTGCATGGACAAGCACCCCTTACATTTTCTTCATAAAAAGTAAAAATATATTTAGCCTCAATTTATCATAAAATTTATCATGTCCAAAGTGCCATGACACATAAAAAAAGGAAGGAAAAAATGAAAAGAACAAATGGATTAGAAAAGCATTGATCTGTGTTCAGCTGCCAGAGCATGGCAGGGGTTATTACAACACTCATTTATGAAATAAATATTTATCAAATGTCAAATGAAATTGGAATTTTGAGGAGACTTTCATGTTTCTATGCAAACATTGCTCAGCGTGATAATTGGCTATTTGAGAGAGATTAAAAGAATGCCCCAAACATGCCTGAGATTCTTTGAACAATAATTAAATGCAAAACCCACATCAAATTTGATTTTCTCCCTTTGTAATTACATTTCTGACACCCGAAAGCAATTTTGATTAGGATCTCATCCAGGTATGAAGTGCTCCCCAATCAAGAGGAAATGCTCAAAATATCTGTCGGCTTAAATGTCAACGAGTCTGAGCACTTCACACCTGCTCTTCCATCTCCACGGCATACTAACACATGACATTTATACAATGTCACACTCGGCCCTTCTGATATTGCATTCTTCTACTTGTGCACCTGCAGTATGCCTCAGACTTTTATTAAGACTAATGCTAAATTAAGAGAGACTTGAGTCATAGGTGGAATTGGGGGACATTTCTAGAAAGCAGTTAATAATAACTGGAATGGTACATAGCATTTTTTATTAAATCATGAATTAAGGTGAATTAAATCAAGATTATTGCCTTTTGTATAATAAATTGCTTGTGCTTTTTCTCATTTAAAAGTCACTTTGGATATAAGTATCTGGTAAATGATTAAATATACCCTGATAATTCAAATGTAGTATGAGAAAAGAAAAAACACAATTAAACCCCTTCGTCCTAATTTTTTAATTTTTTTACATTTATTTATTTTTTTATATAGAATACAGTTTCAATACAATAATTACATATCATCATAAAAAATCGTTTATTGTATTTAAAAAAGTTCCAACTGTCAAATTTTACCCCATATTTGACGCCAAAATATTTTACAAAGCCCCTTTATATGTATTTTTTTTCCCAACATAAATTGTGTAACTCAATCAATATCTTTTTTTTAACATAACACGTTTTGGTATCTCATTAGAAGATTAAAAGATATATAGAATACGTATTTGATCTAATTATGACATGAAATAATTATGTTTGCATATGTGCTAATATGATCGCTAAGGAAAATCAACCAAGAGCACTGGTTAATCGAATTTTCATGCAAGACTAAAAACAATACAAATGCATGTGTTTTTCCCACTTTTAATACAATAAACAAGTGTAATTTAAATGTTATTTAGATAAAAAAAAACAATTTTTTTTTTTTTTGTAATGGTTCTATCTTTCAAATTAGAACCCATATTTAAAGAAACAGTCCTAGACTTTATCAATATTTTATATTTACAAAGGCCCTTTAGATGTAGTTTTCTCTTTTCCACACAAATTGTATACTTTTTTTTAATATAACACATTTTGGGATCAGAAAAAGAGCATCTCTCAAACAGCCATCGTCTCCTAAATATTAAGATTTTTAAATGCTTTTCAATGTGGGTCAAATTCAACTCACAGTTTCTCAAGCCAACTGGAGGATTAATGAACTAACTGGGTCTACAGTGATTATCTTGACACATTACAAACTGTTACCATTCATCTCAGTCGTGAGTGGTCAGACAGGTGCTGCAGATACACAGGAGTCTGCAGAAGAACCTCCTTATCCTTACAAGATCTACAGGGATGCAAGTTTGTTTGAACTGTGGTTTCACTGGTGGCTGTTGCCATGCCAACCCTCCTCTCCCTGATTCTTCCTCTATATTGAGTGCGATTGCAATGCAGAGTGCGGTTCACCAATCACAACCATGATACAACACATCTCTGTCCACTTAGAGCACTATTTAACTGTTTCCTCACCTACAGGAGGTCAGAGCCATCATGCCACACCGGTAAACTTAACTCAACTTCTGAAAGTGCTACATATTTATCGGTGGTTTCATTTTTGATATCAAACCAGCACTGACATATTTGAGGAAATAAATGTTTTTTGTGGCTGTTGACTGAACTGAAACTCAGGAGACCCAACTTTCTACAAAAGGCAGAAAAAATCTATCTCCACTTATGCAAACTACACAAAAAATACTATTTAAAAATAAACAGACTGAGGAATCAAACACTTTGTATGCAACGCTACAGGCAAACATAAGCATTTATGGTGCATGAGTATTTGTAGGAAGCCAAATTACTTTATGCAGCTGAAGCCTTACAGGCTTTTGATAACAGCCAAGTGCAGTGACTTGTGAAATATTAATGTACCAACAACTGCAATGTCAACTTGACACCAACTCCTGAATCTCAAGATACGATCACTGCCACAACGTTAATGAAGCACCTGCAAAATGCTGATCATTTCTACCATCTTAAATTAATATCTGCTACTTATCTTTGTTTCAGTCCTTGAATGTGAAATACTTGAATAAATTAACAGAAGTTAAAGAGGGCAATGACATTTCTTCTTTCTTAGCAAAACCTTCTGAAAAGTGTAACATTCATTCCTGCATGGTTGAAAAACACTATTGCTTGCATGATGCAATTAAACTAGTTAAGATGACAGTAGAATTAGGAGATTAAACGGATATAGAATAAATACTTTATCTGCAGGAACTATGGCATGAAATATATTATAAGTATTCAGTAACTTACAGTACTACTGCATAATTAAGTTTGCATATGTGCTAATAGGATTTCCAAGGGAAGTACATGGTGGTAAACTGAATTTCATTGTCATGCAAAATAAAAAAAATTAAAAAACACTACAAATACATATTGCTGAGCAGGGTTATTAGTTAAATAAAACAAAAACTGAAAATAAAACCATAAAAATATATTTGAAATCTTGAAATAAATGTTAACTGAAATAAAATTCACATTAAAAAAACTAGGCGCCAAGTCAACATTTCTCACTTTAATTTAGTTTATCTTGAAGCACAAAAATAACAAAAACTAAAACTCAACTAAAAAATTAATAAATATAGACAGACAAAAAAAGAAAACTAAAAATGACAAAAACAACAAAATTAGAACATATTTTTTACAAAAATTAAAATGAAAACAGTAAATGTAAAAATAAAAACTGGTTCAAAATATAAACTATAATAAAATCTCAAATAATACTAAAATAACACTGGTGATGGAACAGTTTGTTTTTGCTTTAATTTCGGATTAATTTTGCACATTTGTGGGACAAACTTAACTGATGCAAATGTAAGTATTATCTCAAATGCAATTTTGAGAGCAATTATATAATTAAATTCTGAGCAAAACAACATTAATATACAGTATATATATATATATATATATATATATATATATATATATATATATATATATATATATATATATATATATATATATATATGCACAAACCAACACACACACACACACACGCATATATATATATATACATAATTTTATATATACAAATTTATATTACATTACTGTAATATGGACACTGTAAATGTAAAATGTTCAGTGCTCACCATACTGTCGTAATGAATGAGCTCCAGCTCGTAGTCCGGCAGAATATCGGTCCGGTTGTTCACGAGATCTAAAGCCATCTGGGCTGCGGGGAGACACGCTTGACCACCGGGCCATCCTCCACTCATGGGAAACAGAGCTCCGATGTACAGTTTCTTCTTGCCTGCAACCGCACACGGCCAGGAGACAAAGATAAGCAGTGCGTAAAGGAGAGCCACGCTTCTCCAAACTCTCCCCACTGTCCTGATCCTCTCCGTGTATGCCATCAATATCCAATTCAATATTTATGCGTTTTTAGCTTTAATTGTGTGGTTGTGTCCGAAGCTGAAAGTGTCCACACGTGCGACGAGTCCAGTTTAAATTAACAGAACCGTGCACGGAACGCGTAAACAGTGCTGAACACTTAAAGCGCAATATGGAATTGCAGGCGGTTTAACCACAGTCTGGATGCTCGTTGGGATTTATGTTTACAGCAGTTATAATTTCATATCCGATGTCAGTCAGCCATGGCTATGAGCTTTTAGCGTCTTAACAGACAGTTAAGACATCTCATCTTGCGCGCTTTCTTGGAACTTATTTAGTCTTGAGAGCGTCTAGAATAGCTCAGAATCTTCAGACCCCGTCTAATCTTAAGAATCTTTTACAATTTGCATATCTTTCAGAATATTTTAGAGGCTGCAGAACCTTTTGAAATATAATCATCAGAATCTATTAGAATCTTTAGACTCTTTTGAATCTTCTGATGTACTTTTTTAGAACCTCCCATCTTTACAATCTTTGAAATACGCAGAATCTTTAACAATCTTTGAAATATTCTGAATGTTTTATAATCTTCAGAGTCTTTAGAATGTCATCTAATCTCAGAATCTTTAGAATCTTCTTTATATTTAGAGTGTTTAGAATTCTTTGGAATCTTCTCAGCAGTTTCTACTCAGACTCGAAATCACTATGTCCTGTCACAGAATGCGCTACAACACAAACCAGCTGTCCAAACATGTAAAAGCACAAAGCTACAGAAATCACGCTTTGAATAGTTTTTGGGTAAAAACAAACGTGCCATCGGGCAGTTATTGTCTCTTTCCCTCTCACAGTCACAGACGGTGTGTTTGTAGTGCAGCTATGCCAATACTTCACAAAAAAACAGAAAAACATTTCGTACATTCCGACATAACCCGCCAGAACCATATCCGCTGATCCTCTGGCGTTGCTTTATTTACCGCGCCGCTCACGAAACGTGATTAAGTTTTAAGCTCTCGAGCATATTATTCCTGCATCTGATCAGAATATTGGAAAATAACAATTGTGCTGCGGCATAATCCTTTAATCCGCCAGGATGAGAGGGGGAGAGACTGACCACCAAACGCAGTACACAGAGATCCGTACTCAGAGCCGACAGCAAACAACTGATCCACTGACAGACGAACAGTACTGTTGTATAGCGGGAAGGGGGCGGGGTTAAATTAAACGCTCTCTTCTGAATCAGAATCACTTTCACTGAATCAGAATCATTTTTAAAACCCGGCTTTCTGTCTGTCTGTCTATTTGTTTGTCTGTCTGTCTGGCTGGCTTTCTGTCTGTATGTCTGTCCGGCTTTCTGTCTGTCTGTCTGTCTGTACATCTGTCTGGCTTTCTGTCTGTTTGTTTGTCTGTCTGTCCGGCTTTCTGTCTGTCCGTCCATCCAGCTTTTTGTCTGTCTGTCCAGCTTTCTGTCTGTGTGTCCCTCCGGCTTTTTGTCTGTCAGACCGGCTTTCTTTCTGTCTGTCTGTCTGTCTGTCTGTCTGTCTGTCTGTCTGTCCGTCCGTCCGTCCGTCCGTCCGTCCGTCCATCCGTCCATCCGGCTTTTTGTCTGTCTGTCTGTCTGGCTTTCTGTCTGTCTATCCGGCTTTCTGTCTATTTGTCTGTCCGTCAGTCTGCCCAGCTTTCTATCTGTCTGTCCAGCCGGCCGGCTTTCTGTCTGTCCGTCTGCCAGTCTGTCCGGATTTCTGTCTGGCTTTCTGTACCTCCGTCTGTCTGCCAGTCTGTCCGAATTTCTGTCTGTCTGTCTGTACGTCCGTCCGTCTGCCAGTCTGTCCGGCTTTCTGTCTGTCTGTCCGCTTTTTGTCTGTCTGTCTGGCTTTCTGTCTGTCTGTCCGTCCGTCCATCCGGCTTTTTGTCTGTCTGGCTGGCTTTCTGTCTGTTTGTCTGTCCGTCCGTCTGCTTGTCTGTCCGTCCGTCTGCCAGTCTGTCCAGCTTTCTGTCTGTCTGTCTGTACGTCGGCCCGTCTGTCAGTCTGTCTAGCTTTCTGTCTCTCTGTGTCTCTCTCTAAACCCTCTATGGATATATGTAACATATGTATTTTCTTCAATTTGACTTTTTATTTGGTATCCATTTCACATCCTGAAAAAATTAAAATCAAGAAGGATTCCTCTATCCATCCATCCATCGATTGATTCTATCCATGTGATCTCAGGGTGCACTTACATACACTTACATTGCCAATATTGACACCTACACATAATGTAGGTAACTTTTATTGCCTGCACAGCTCTCTGGATTCTACTATTCACTCTAAAACAACAGAGTAGAGCTGAAGTTGATGACCTGAGCCACTGTGAACTTCAGGACCTGAGACGCTCCAGTGACATTTGGAGCTCCCTTTGAATCCGCTCTCTCCATATGCCAGTCATTAATTATTCATCCCTGATCTTTAGTTGTTATTTAATAAAAGAAAGGCCAGAGAAGCCTCCTGTGAGGATATATAATTACCCATTAGTTTACGCGATAACTAAATATGTTTACAAAACAGAATGAAGTTTTATGTACAAGGTCAGTTCTTGTTCATAAGGGGGTTTACAGAGGGCTGGCAATCAAAAGTTCACCTTTATGCTGACTTATCCTTTAACAACCACAGAAAAAGTGATGTAAACACCACCTGGTAAACACAGGCTCAAATATATCCAGACACACACACAAACACACACTGCACTGAGATACACACATAACCTCATACATTCATATACATACAGGGTAGAAATACACACAGTGCTACACACTCTGGCCGAGTGTTAATCTTCAGCCTGCTGAGAGTGCACTAAGTAGGCGGTGATCTCTCGCTGCGAGTTAAAAGAGGAATGAGAGAGAGAGATAGAGAGAGAGAGAGTGCATTTGCGTGTCTTGATAGTCTAAATCAGCAGAGCTGAAAGAAACAAGGGGAAATGAAAGAAAGGACAGAGGGATTGAGAGGAATGGAAGGCAATTAGAGGGAGGGATGGATGAATGAGAGGGTGCTACAGTCGTGCTTGCAGGAGCACTTGTGTTAATGCTGAGAGAAATTATAATAAGGTTCTATAGTGGGGTAGTCAACATGAGCTTGATGTCCTACATTCTATACTGTATCTAAAACAATTTTAAACGCATTTTGCTCATTCTTTATAAGCATGAAGCTTATATGACATCATATAAATGGAATGTTTGTCATATATACATGGAATATTGGTACTTTTCAAAACCCTGTAACATCAAGATGAGTTTTGTAGCTTTTAGACCACGTACAGTATGTTAGATTTGAAGTCATATGTTACTGTACTAAACATTATAAGTACATCTAAATTCTGCAGTGTTCATTTCAGGGAAAAGAGAACAAAAATATTGATGACTCATCCGTTACTAAACAGATTTCCGACCAATCAAATGGTCTCTACAATGAGAATGGCCCTCCATGAGGTCTTACAAATGTATTTGTCACACTTTATAACCAAATCAAAAAACTATAAGGTAAACATTTGTTTAAAAATTGTGGAAAAATATGATGACAAGTTAAAGGATCACTGTCATATAGATTCCTATATATTTTAACAGAAAATCTAGTTGTTGATCAAATAAATAAATAAGATCATGATGTGCATCCACATAACACAACAGTTCACAAATAAATTATTTAATGCATAGTCTGAGGAACAGAAATGGTCTAGATGGTAAAACAAAATGAATTTATAAACATAAAAAAGCAAAAATTATCAATAATATTTAAATCTATTTTTATATATATATCAATCTATATGCTGACACACGCAAATACGTTTTAACTGAGAGAGAGAGAGAGAGAGAGAGAGAGAGAGAGAGAGAGAGAGAGAGAGCACTAAAATATTGGAAATTATTTGATGCATTGAGGGAGCAGATTTCAGACGACTGATGGTAAAATACAGCCCCCTTGTGATTGAACGAAGCATTACAATTTAGACTTTCACAATTGGAATTGTGGTTTACAAATTGGATATACTACTGTATTTTTTTTATAGCTTATTTTTACGGTGTCATTTTAAACTCTGCTATTTGTTTTTACATATTTTAAGAAAAACTAACAAAGTGGACTATCAAGTGATAAACAGATTATCATGGGCTGTAAAACATCAGTATTTTAGGAGATTCTTGGGAAATGTGACCTCTGAAATGAGAAATTAAATAACCATTTTTATGTCTTACCTGTATAGTTACTGTCATCTGATGGTGCACAAAAGAAAACAAGAGACACATAAGGTTAAAATTATTCATATTAGGGAAACGGATACATTTGTGTTTGTGTGATTGACTGTTAAATCATAAACATACTCACAGAAACAGAACGGTTTAGGTGAGTCCCATTTGCCCAGCTTGGTACAGTGTGAGATATTGAACCCCTCCAATAGGAAGCCAGCATGACAGTTGTAGTGAAGAACTGTGCCCTCTACTGGTTGTCCAGGGGGCAGCAGCGCCACCCTCCCGTTCTCCAGAGACATCCAGGAACGTGGGCAAACCAATACTGAGAATTTTAACAAGACTTTTAGCACATCCACATCCTTTTAGCAAATTTATATAAACTTGAAATGACACAGTCTTAAAGTGTAACGCCACTAACACAACAACACACAGACAATTACATTTAAATAAAAAGGTAAAATTTCAATCAAATGATATATATATATATATATATATATATAATATATATATATATATATATATGTTTGTGAACCCCTTGCACAATACGTGAAAATTTGAGTAATTTTAACAAAATAAGAGAGATCATACAAAATGTGTTTTTTTATTTTATTTAGTACTGTCCTGAGTAATATATTTTACATAAAAGATGTTTACATTTAGTCCACAAGACAAAAAAAAAAAAAAAAAAATGCTGAAATTATTAATATAATCCCGTTCAAAAGTTTGTGAACCCTTGATTCCTAATACTGTGTGTGGTTACCTGATGATCCACGACTGGTTTTTTTTTAGTGGTGGTTGTTCACGAGTCCCTTGTTTGTTCTGAACAGTTAAACTGAGCACCGTTCTTCAGAAAAATCATCCATGTCCTGCAGATTCTTCAGTTTTCCAACATCTTTTGCATATTTGGACACTTTCCAGCAGTGACTGTATGATTTTGAGATCCATCTTTTCACACTGAGGACAATTGAGGGACTCAAACTAAACTATTAAAAAAGGTTCAAACATTCACTGATGCTCCAGAAGGAAACACGATGCATTAAGAGCCAGGGGGTGAAAACTTTTGAACAGGATGAAGATGACAAATTTTTTCTTATTTTGTGCAAATATAACTTTTTTCCATTTAGTACTGCCCTTCAGAAGCAACAGAAGATACTTGCATGTTTCCTGGAAAACATATTGCGTACAATTTACCTTGATCTTCAATTTTAAAAAGTTTCCACCCCCGGCTCTTAATGCATCAAATTTCCTTCTGAAGCATCAGTGAATGATTGAACCTTTTTTAATAGTTATGTTTGAGTTCCTCAATTGTCCTCAGTGGGAAAAGATGGATCTCAAAATCATACAGTCACTGCAGGAAAGGGTTCAAATATGCAAAAGATGCAGGACCTGGAGGATTTTTCTGAAGAACAGTTCTCAGTTTAACTGATCAGTAGAAACAAGGGACTCATGAACAACCATCACAAATCAAAAAACAGTCGTGGATCATCCAGGAAACCACACACAGTATTAAGAACGGGGTTATTTTAATAATTGCAGCTATTTTTTTTATTTCTCTCTTATTTTGTTAAAATAAGAATACTCACATTTTCACAGATTGTGCAAGGGGTTCACAAACTTTCAAGCGGCACCATATATATATTTGTATAGTGTGTGTGTGTGTGATGTGTGAGAGTACTGTGGAACAATATAAGAAATATTGGTATATACAGTTCCATACAGTTATACAGTTTAGTTCTTTTGGCATTTGAACTCAGAATGCTGTTATTGACCAGAATCAGAATCCAGATCCAGTATTCTGCAGAGCTGTGTGATAAATATAGATATTAATCAATACAATATACAGTGAGGGCACCTACAGCATCTGCTGATCTGGTTCATGTCAGTCCAGGTGCCATTGTGGAGGCATTTTCGGACCTTGGGCCCCACAATAATTCTGCTTCCTCTACAGATATATTCTATCTCATAGTCTACCGGCAAGATCTGCACACTGCGGATCTACAGAGAGAGAGAAAGAGAGATGTTTTGTAGATTGAATTAGATGTTGCTATGGGTCATAGTCCCTTCAGAACTGACATTGATGTTTATGACTGCCATTTTAATGTGCTGCCGTAAACTTTTACCTGTTCCTGAGTCAGTCCTCTGTAGCGAATCCCTCCGTCTCTGGGGGGACGAATGATTGCACATCCTAAGAGAGTAAGAGAGATGGGGGAGGATGAAACGAACAGAGATGAAATGTTTTCAGCTTAGTCACAATGCACAAACTAACATCAATAAACTAAAATGACAGATGTTCCGGGTAACTTTATATCTGGGACTTTATATCAGAGTGCCCTTGCAAGACTGTAATGCAGTGATGGTTTATAATTGTACTGTCATACAGTTTTCATACCCCTTGGAGAATCTTTAAGATGTTTAGCACTTAAAAAGAGAGATCCTTAAAAATGTATTTAGTTTTTTATTGAGTACAGCTCTGGGAAAACCGATATTTAAGAAATTCTCGTAACCAAATATTCAAAGCAAAAGCAAAATTAAAAGTGATATTTCTCTTATATAAAAAAACAAAAAAAAAAAAAAAAATATAGAAAAACTTTATAAAAAATAATATAAAAAATTATCATCATTCGTCGAAAATTATTTTAAACAAACCCACACTGCGCATTAGGGGTGCACGATAAATATCGGCCGATAATTAATGCGCATTTCGTCAGAAAAGCCGGTTCAATCAGTAAAGCCGGTTACTGATGACTCTAATCAGCGGTTAGAGCATCTATGAACCTGCTTTACTGATGAGATGCACATTAGGGACTGACATTATCCCATACTCCGATTAGTTATTTAACCCATCGTGCACCCCTACTGAGCATCTATTTGAGGTGTTTTGACGGCGCCCGGGAGCAGTTGGGTGTTTTGATTCTGAATTAATTCTTTCTGTGGAACACTTCCTGCTAGACCGCTAAGATCATCTCAGAGTCTTATTTTGAATGTTCCTAAACCAAGATTAAAGACTAAAGGGGATCGTGCCTTCTCTGTGGCAGCTCTACGTCTCTGGAATAGCCTCCCTCCTCATATTAGATCCTGTAACTCGTTGATATGTTTTAAATCCTTGCTGAAAACCCATCTATACTCTGTTGCTTACAACTGCCCTTAGGGTGGAGTCTGAGTAGTGACTTGTATTGGGTGTGTTCTTAATCTGTGTTTGTTTTTGTGGTAATGTTAAGAATGTAAAGCACTTTGGTCAGCGTGTTGTTTTTAAACGTGCTATGGAAATAATGGTTGATTTGATTTTGATATGATTTGAACAAATCGGTTAAATCAATGATTCAATGACTCACTTATAACATCACTTGTTCCTGAATGAATCAGATTTGTTGAACAAATTGGTTGAATCAATGATTCAGTGACTCACTCATAACATCACTTGTTACATCCCTGAATGAATCAGTTTTTTCAACAAATTGGTTAAATCAATGATTCAGTGACTCAATGACTCACTCATAACACACTTGTTACATTCCTGCAATAATCTATTTTGCTGAATGAATTGGTTTAATCAGTGATTCGGTGACTCAATGACTCATTCATAAGATCACTTGTTGGCTGCATCCGAAAACTGAAAAATGCTGCCTTCGGAGGACGCATTCCAAGGTAGGAAGGCATCCAGGCATGTCCGATTATGTTCCTGAATGAATCGGTTTTGTTGAATGAATTGGTTAAAACAATGATTCATTGACTCACTCATTTATAAATACAGTCACTTGTTGCCACCTACTGGCATAACTATGTAACCTGCATATACACAGATAATCCCCTCCACTAACTGCTATAATTAAAAATAATTTAAAGAAAAGTTTAACCAAAGAAATTGTATAAAATAATTGTGTTCAAAACTTCACATTCATTTCGTTTACACATTCATTATTAATTATTTTTTTCTCGTGCAATTTATGATAATCTCTTATGTCAAATTGTTCCCACATCCCAAAATTATAGATTTTTTTTTTTTTTACATCTTACAAGAGGCTGATAAACCTACAAGCTGAACTGTGACACTGAATTGATTTGATTCATCAAGATTGTGTAAGCTATATATTGCTTTCACAATGAAAAAGGAGAACTGACATGGCAATCCATTTTTTTCCTTCTATAGTTCCGGCTGAACATGATCCCATGAGGACTGAGGGCAGATCGCTCTTTGAAATCTATGAAACTCAGTTTACAGAATCTAAACAGAATGCCCTCTAATCTTACAAAGCAACAGAGGTGGGCCACTTTAGACATTCTGTGGTGTTAAATTCAACATGCACGGACCAGACGTCATCCACACACACACACACACACACACACACACACACACACACATTACCTCCAGTCGTTGAATTATGTATGGATGAGATGAGAGTAGGAAGCAAGTAGAAAATCACAAGAAATAATAGCTGCTCCATTACTGCATCTGAACAAGAATGAGAGAGAGACAGAGAAATTACTAATAATATGTTTGATTTCAGCAGGTCACAATTCACGCTCGTTTCAAAGCAATTAAGCTGCACGTGGCACGACGTGACTTTGTTGGCATTCAGATATGTTAAACATAATAATAACCTGCTGTCTGATTTAATTACACCACACATGGTTTTGGAGGAGGAGGATTCGTACGACATGGAGGCAGTTTGCCGTCCCTGCACTGTAAAGATTTTATGAGCTTTCCCTCAACCACGCTTAGAGTGGAAAAGCACATCCAGGGTGGGTCAAACATGAGCATGCAAAATAAACAGAAGTACACGGGTCTAAAACACACATATACAGCTTCCTACAAAGACATTTCAGGAGGACAAAGAATTGAACAGAGAGTGATTTCATCAATATTGACTTCTGTATTGAATACACTTGAACCTAGAGGACAAGGTTACTTGATACATTAGATATAGATAGATAGATAGATAGATAGATAGATAGATAGATAGATAGATAGATAGATAGATAGATAGATAGATAGATAGATAGATAGATAGATAGATGAAAGAGGAAGTGACAGATAGAGAGGGAGGGCTGTAGGGACTGGGATTTTCTCTGGGCTCACAGTAGGGAGCGACAGGAGATGATTCAGGGAGGTGAGGATCAGAGGGATCAGTTAAACTTTAAACACGTCTCTACAGCACTCCACCTCATTAATTCAGTACGGCACAGCAGACGAGTGCAACACTTCACAGATTACAGTAATCCAATCAACAGGATGCACTAATAATGATTGGTTGGCATTGCACTGTTGAGCAAATACATTTTTAGCTTTTTCGATTATCCTAATTGTTCCTGTTTTCGGTGTTAAACAGTAAAAATTGCATGAAAACTTCATACAACTGTGGCAGCTGAGTGAATGTGATCATTTCTAGGGAGTGGATGTGGATGGAGGTTGCAGTCCCTTTTAAACATTTGTTTGTTTTTTTTGTTTATGTTTTGACAAAAAGTTAAAAATTAGCTCAAATGCTGGTGTTTTTATATTGACTCCATTTATGTTTAAATTATTTATTCTTTTTTGGTTATAGTAGCTATTATTTTTGTCTTGTTGAATTTATGAATATCTGTTCAATTTATTAAAAAAAAATCTTCACCAGATAAAAAATACTTAATTTTTTATTTGGGCCCTCTTTTTTTTCTTATAAATTCTAAACAAATCTTGAAAGGTATATTTAAACCTATGAGCGGTACTGAATATGACACCATTAAGAGGCTTTCTTATGTTTAAACAGCTGTTAGGATTTATATTAAGAACATTCTTTTTCTTTTTCCTGATAAAAGGTAAAAATATGCTATTTTATGTTGTTTTATGATTACCTCATTTATGCTTCTGTTTATGGTTTTAATTTTAATTTAACTGACGTGAATCATATTGAGACCCTCTGCTATATTAACAGCTTTTTAATTCTTTTGACATTAAATATTCAATTTTATTACTTAATTGTCTATTTGATTCTATAAAACGATAAATAACTTGCATTGTTACACCAACATAAAATCAGCTTTCTGATTATAGTTTATTGTGACGCTATGTTATAGTTAACAGTAAAATGTGCACCTCTACAAGACAGATACAGCGGTTTGAAAGTGATATTGGCTCGGCTGATGGTTTGTTGAGAGGTTAAGGTCCCGTTTGGGGAACATTTTCAGCAACATGGACAAGGACTTTCCGCGGATCTCCATAAAGATGCATCACTGCTGCTTTAGTCTTAGAATAACGTTCTCTGCTGTATAATATTACATACAATATGACGTTCTCTAGTCTAAAAATATCTGCTGTGGGGGAGATGGTTCCCTAAAGTTCCCATATTAACATGGACGCGTCTGTTGTCAGCGTACTGTAGTTCGTCTGCACCTTTAAGCGCACTGTTTGTGAAGTTTTGTGTCCCGTGCGAAGCATATCACAACGGGCTTGCGTTACACAAACGAGATCTGTCAGATATGCAGAATATAACAGTTGCGCGCTACTTCATCATATAAAACCCATGCAAAACACAAACGAAACTCAAACAAGCGCGTAAAAGTGATTTACTCACAGCAAAGGCCCGGTTCAGCTCCAGCACGACCGACCCGATAAAACAAACACAATATCCGTTCACGCAGAGTTAAAAAATAACATCCACCCGAAATAAGCGCGATGTCGCTTTGATTGTGCAAATCTGTGCATCACATTTGTGGACTGCTTTATGGCTTTTAGAGAAGGATCTGTATTGATTTGCATTAGATCATCGCAGGTGTAAATCACAGGCTACATAGAGAATCATTATCTACATAGCGCTCATCCTTCCTTCCTTCTTTTTTTCCACTCCCTCCTCAAGCTCACTTACTTGTGACGTAACGGGGGAACGCAACCTACGTCTTTTCATCCTTGCATCACGAGTCCTCTTCTGTGCCAAGTGTACAATATAATTATTTATATACTCAATTTGTATTTTTTTTTCTCTTTATATCATTTATATAGCATTTCCCCCCTCTTTCTTATATATTATTTATTTATTGATGTATTTATTTATTTATTTTGAATTTTGTTTAATATTATGTGGATCCCTTAAATATTTATATAGGTTATTTACCGTGTTTTTAATTTGCTCTCATTTGAATTATAACGTGTTATATAACTGATGACAATATGTTGCAATAATTTTAATTACATATATTTATATATAAAGAAAAAATATTGTTCAGGTTTAATAAAAATCTTAAGTGTAGATTTTATTCACAAATCTATGCCATAAAGCACATTATTTTCCTGTTTAGAACAATTTGCCCTCTATTTGACTATCAAACAGTGATATAAGAATATTTATTTATATAACACCTTTAAAAAACACATTGTTTACAAAGTGCATTGCAGAGTGAATATGTATGTGCAAACACATATGCACATAGTTAGATGTATAAATTTTAGATCAGTTTTCCCTTCCGCCAGGATTGTCTCTTCTTCCTCCAAGCTATTCGTTATGTGCACAGTCGTCTATTTATACTTTGCTCTTTAATAATTGAGAAGAGATGAATCCTTTCGAAGAGTCTATTTTCAAGCCATTGCTCACTGTAAAAAACGAGGTGTTAGCAGAATGGAGACAACTTTAAGAAAATGTCTCGACTGAATTTGAAATGTCAAGGAGCCTTGAAAATGTCAAATCTGCCATCATTGTAACAAACAATTAACTTTAAGTCACTATTTAACTTCAGTTCTGTGTAAATTGTTCTCTTTATTTAATATTATGTGCATAATCTCGTGTTCTATGCAGGATATCTGCAGGGTTTTTAAATCAAATTCAAGTCCTTTTAAGACCTTTTTAAGACATACACAAATAAAATCAATAGCTGAGTGGGATAGGGCAATGTGTTAACACACTAAACTGTAAAAACACAATTTAAAAAAACTTTACAGTTCAAATACGGGTTTTGATTGTGACCAAAACAAAGTAAAAAAAGTAACAAACTGTGAGTGTGTTTGTAAATGTATATGTGTATATGTGTGTGTGTGTATATATATATATATATATATCAATTATTTTAATTATATACACATATATAAAGAAAAAATATTGTTCAAGTTTAATAATAAAAATCATAAGTGTAGATTTTATTTATATATACACACACACATATATATATTATATATATATATATATATATATATATATATATATATATATATATATATATATATATTCTTGTACAAATGGCCTTCAATTTTATAAAAACTTAATTTAAGACTTTATTAATTACCTTTATTATTTTAATTATTTTAATATGAGAAACTCATCCTGACACCCCAAGACAAGTTATTACAAATGAAAACAAAATCAGCAAAAACAAATGTATGTTCAATATGGTGAA
Organism: Cyprinus carpio; assembly: GCF_018340385.1. Lineage (NCBI taxonomy): Eukaryota > Metazoa > Chordata > Actinopteri > Cypriniformes > Cyprinidae > Cyprinus > Cyprinus carpio. The sequence continues at coordinate 22,618,693 of NC_056611.1, forward strand.
CAGCTTCTTATTGTTTCCACTTAAATAAATAAAAAAAAAAATTAAAAAAAGTCTGAAATTCTCACTCAGACACATTACTTGTGTTCTTGAAAGTTATTAACTTTAGTAAGGAACAAAAAATATATATATATATATATATTATGAGAATCTATAATATATGGTATAGTTCTCAAGATCCAAAAAGGGAAAGGCTACAATCAGACTGCACACAGACGAGGGCAAGGAAGAGAATTTTGCAACCGCACCATATGAATATTTTTGTCTCACTCTTTTTCAAAATCTAAATAGCTCAGGAGTCAGGAAGGTAGCAGATGCTGTGTAAAATCTGACGGGATGGTACAAGTTGCCAGAGAAAGAGCGCAGGGATGACTTCAGAGAGAATAAATTACAGTCAAAGTGTCTTATTTCAGAGCTTAACTTTCATATCTGTGGAGAGAGCGCTCTGCCCTTGCAGATCTAAGCCTGTTTTGATGGTGGCAGTTTATTAATATCAGGAGCGACATTTGCTGACAGATACATCCTGAATCGAATTTAACACTTGGATAACACAGAGGTACAGGTCAGTGCCTTTGCCCTGGTCTTTTGATTTTTCTGCTTTTAATATCAACCTGGAAGAACAGAGACAAAGCAACATTTTGTTTTAAATTTTGTAATATACAAAATCTAATATATATATATATATATATATATATAGTAATTTTTTTCCCCTTCATGTCAGATCTCCACTCAAGAAATGGACAAAAACAACCAGGTCTTATGTGCTTTTTTTGATGATTGAAAAATATTGTTAAAAATGTTACCTTGGCCTATTTTAGGCACACCAAAAAAATATTGATTAATCATGACCACAAGATTAATGTCTTAAATTGTTTTTAAAAAAAATACTAAAATAATATGAATTTATACATGCATATTTATTGTTCCATCAGACGTCACAAATGTCAAGACTGTGCACATCTTCATACAGAACACTATTAAAAGACGATAATATCAACATCCAATGCTCACACTGAGGGTTAGCAAAGATGTATAAAGCACACTGAATGAACATAGCCTCTCAAAAAATGAGGAAGACAGCATTCAAAAACAGCTGAAAATGCATGAACTGAAAATAAATTCTGAAACTTAGAAAAGTGATTGTCATAAACAGCAAAACATCAAATGTTCAGCGGCAGGTATTTTAAAAAGCCTGCAATTGAGAAACGACGCTTCATCTCTCCAACTACACAAAACCTGTATTTCGGTTGGAATAAATGTTTCTTCTGAGGAAAAGGCCAGAGTGCACTAATGCAAACAAGACTAACATAAAGCAAACCTCATGCATGCATTTGTCACTTGGGCACAAAGCAGTTTTTGTGAACCACTATTTTATAAGTCAGCATGGGACTAATGTAAAAAAAAAAAAAAAATACATTTTAAATTAAGAAAAATAACAGTGGCATTTTTGAACCAAAAATTAGCTAATGATTAAAGGCAAATAGTGTGATTATGTCAGTAAACAAAACTCACCAGTGGTCAGTAGAATTTGAAAAGTATAAAGCAAAACGGCCTTATTTTATCATGTCAGCAATAGAGATTATAATAAGAGTGTGTTTATTAAGACACTTTTTTTTTTTTACATTTGCATAGAAAAACATTAGGTACTGATTAGGATGAAAAAGAAATATTACGATTAGGTTAATCAAACTGCAGGGTTGCTACCCTTACAAATATTGTCAGTCTTTTACCACTTGATTTGAAATACCAAACAATAAAAAAAAAAACTTCTTTCTCTCTCTCTCAAATTAAAAAAAAAAAAAAATTCAGAAATATATACACATTAAGATTTTTCTTTTGGTCTTTCTCCTATTAAAGTACTGATAAAAGCTCAACAATAAATAAAAATTATGAGTTACTCTGTCAGTCAAGAAACAGCATAAAAACGATGAGCATTATTCAAGGACGCACTCATAAACTGACACTCCTCATGTGTTGTTTGAGGAACTCCTCTGAAATGTCTGCGATTTTTTGCCTCACTCGCTTTTTATCATTCTCCAGCCCATCTCTCTCCCCTTCTTCCCCTGAGAGACTGACGTCGCTGCTGAGGTGGCCCAGGTGTTCGACCGAATCACACTTTTGGAGATCAGAGATGATGGTCTGGAGGCTGACGATGGAGAGAGAGTCTGAACCAGATCGTGTCACGTCTGCTCTTCCCATGTCCACCCACCTGGAGTTCTTATGTGTCTCCACCCACTCTCTGGCATTAGCCACGCTCTCTTTTACCTCCACCCAATCGTTTGGTCTTGGGTAGCCTCCGCAGGCTCCGCCTTCGGTGCCTGTGCTGCTGACTGTCTCTGCTCCTACAGGAGGGCTCCGCCCACCGCACGGTTTGATTGGTCCATTCTTTGGTTGGTCCTGCTCTCTCTGGGCATGAATCTCCTCACTGATTTGCTCCAGGTGGCGCAGGGTGCTGGAGTAGTTTAACTTGGCTTTGGAAATACGCTCCTCTAACAGTAAAATTTTTGACTTGTGCTCCTGCAAAAACATGTTTTGACCGTGTTGAGCTCAAGACATTTTAACTGTAAATGAGATTCTTAAAAGAAACAGTTCATCGAAAAATACAAATTTTATCATAATTCACTCATCTTTATATTGAGCTGTGGAAGAAGACAATATTTTCAGTGTATACTTAAAATTTGTTTAAAAAATAAATGTCTGTTCCTCTATATATAATAGAGGAATATAGCCCTAAAGTTATATGGATTCCTTCTGTGGTACTTTATTGATTTATTTATTTATTTATTTTTGGCATTTTCTAGGGTACAAGAAAGTATTTTAACATTCATTTTAAGACTTTTTAAGACATGCACAAATAAAATTGATACCATATCCATTAAAAAAAAATCATGAGAAGTCACAATTTATATTGAATTAATTGCCACATACAGCGTATTATGTATCCAAAATATCAATAATATCCAGAAAAAGAGACTTTTTGCATAAAGCTTGACTTATATACTTCTATATAAACACAAGCAAACCCGAAACGCACTGAAACTCTTATTTTGAAACGTTTACGCTTTTCTAGCACTTCCGGCTGCTCGTTCAAAGAATAAAAATAAAAAAATAAAAAATACAATCATAAAACCATCCAAAACATAAAAAAATTACTTCTTTCAAATAAAATAATTGCATCCAAAATAAGAAAAGTTTTTGTTTACATAATATATGTGTGTGTACTATGTATATTTATTATGTACATATAAATACAAACACGTGCATGTATATATTTAAGAAAAATAAGTTATGTTTATATATTAAATACATTTATATATAATATAAAATATAATTTTCTAAATATATATATATAATTTTTTTTTTTTTTTTTTCAAAATACATACTGAAAGACTGTATATTTACATACATGTGATTATGTAAACAAAAAACAATATTCTGGATGCGATTAATCTTGAATATTCTTTTGACAGCACTAATTATAATATAAATACCATAAAGTAAACAACTCATCAACAGTAGATCATAAGCAATCGCATGCATGGTATTCATAAATTATGAACTGCTCTGAAACCGCAAGCTTATAGAATGCACTAAGGCAATGTGTTTTTACTTTGAGAGTGAAGCTCTCACATTTATTTAATGCAATCACAGCCCTTTGAAGTGTAATAATCACATTAGGCAATATCACAATTTCTGTCCCAAATTTAAGACCTCTTAAAGGGATAATTTTATAGCATTACATTTGATCAAACTGAATTTAAGACTTCTTAAGGACTTGCAGGGACCTGACTTTTGGCGCTTTACACTGTCTGTCTCCATTCATGGTCATTCTATGTAATAAAAATTAATACAAATTCTGCCAAAAATAAAGTAATATGGGTTTAGACGACATGAGGGTTAAGTAAATGATGACAGGATTTTCATTTCTGGTAAAGTCATTCCTTTAATTTTTAGTAAGTGGCCATATTTTTCATACTTGGTATATGAAAAATGCAATTGAAATCTATGCACGTGTAATAACATCTCAACATACCTCTAGAATGTCATTGAACTGAGCCTTGAGCTCAAAGTAAGACTTGGACTTGATGATGGATCTCTTCAGTGATTTCTGCAGCTCCTGCACGCGGGCTTCGGCCTCCTGACACCGCTGGGTGACACGCATGTGCTCCCGTTCGCTCTTCATGCGCTCCTCCTCCGCCTCGTTCACCTGCACAGTTTCAAGTCATTTATGACATGCTTAAAGCAATGCTGTGTGAGCGTCTGTGTATGTGCAAAATATATTCAGTGTAGATACATAAACAGAAAAATCATTTTGAACTGCACAACCTATGGGTCATATGGGGGGGTTAATGGTGTATTATTGTACATAAAAGTCACACAGGCTTTTGTTTGTGCAGCATATACATACATGTACATATTGTTCAGAAGTTTGGGGTCAGTAAGATATATTTTTTAAAAGAAATTAATACTTATTTAGCGAGGATAGATTACATTGTCAGTACCGTCAAAAGTGACTAAAGACATTTATAATGTTACAAAAGTGTTTTCAACACTGATAATAATTAGAAATGTTTCTCAAATTATAATAAGTTTATAATTTATAATAAGTATTTTTACTGTATTTTAATCAATTAGATACAGCCATGGTGGACATAAGAGACTTATTAAACAAAATCTGTTGTATGATTTGATAATGTAGCAAAGGTCGAAGAAAACAAAGTTCAAAGTCAGAGACATTTAACTGCTTGGTATAACTTGATATGATATGCTGGAGAGAAGATCGGCATACCTTTGAGGTAGCGTGATTCAACATCTCTTGCCAGGTTGGATCCAGTGTCTTGACTGCAGTGAGACCCTGTTCGGCCACGTGGACCATCTCTCGAGCAGCCGAGTGCATGGACACAGCTCTCTCAAAGCTGAGTGCAGCTTTCTGGGTCTCCTGCTGGGCCTAAAATGGGTGAAACCAATCATATTGCATTTAAGAGCCAATAGGATTTCATTAGGTGAAGTTTGTGATAGTAGCCTTTGAAAAACAGGCAAAAATACAGTATGATGTTTTGGCATAAAACAGCCATTTTCCACAGCTAATTAATGACTTGAATTGTTTGTGTTAATTAGAACTGTTTTTCTCAATGCTAAAGTACGGATAAGTGTTCTTCCACCTCTTTTGCTTTCCTTCGTGCCTCATAGTATGGCCTGGCCTTCTCAATGCAGGACCCCAGTTCTGAACTTTTCGCCTTGAGTTTAAGCACAGATTCATTCATTATCCTCCTATGGCTGGACCGAACCTCCTGACAACACAGACAGAAAGGTTTTACACAAACTGCGCATGCCATTCAGAATTCAAATTAATAATAAAATAAAGTGTGTGCATCAAGCAAGAAGACCTAAGAGAGAGAGAATCATATAAGTCTTATCTTATCTGCATTATATGGGGTGGCGGTAAGGTTATTATAGTTAACTAAAACTAATTTAATTTATCTTGATGTGCTAAAACTAAAGTCAAAATAACAACTAATAAAATTATATAGACATTATAACATTACAACAAATAACAAACACATTAAAATTACTTCAAACTCCAAAGTACAGTCTACCTAAAACCTAAGATTAGTCCTGTACAATGCATTAAAAGTGTCTATTAAATGACAATAAGTCATAATAATTAGTATATACTTAAAAAAAAAAAAAAAAAAAAAAAAAAGCACAACAGTCCCAAATGTCCTTGAGGTTAGGAAAAAAATTCCAAAAGCATTCTGTACTTTCACATACTTGCAGTTCCAGTTCCATTTTGTTGATCTCCTCACTGGCCTCATTCAGACGCTCCAGTTCCTCCTAGATACAGAAACAGCAGGTCATAGTTGCCTAATGTAAAATGATCTTGACGGCTAACTTAATGTTGCAGGTTCAATCCAAAATAAGGGTGACACAGAAACTGAAGAGTAACTGAGATTATAATAAATTCCATGAAAAAGCCTTTGGTGAAACTTCATCATAACCAACATTATTATTAGTTATATACAATATTATACAATATTATATTATATTCATGGCCAAAGTGCATAGGTTCAGAATTTAGGCAAAGGGTGGTGACTTCAGATTTCAGATTTTTCAAAGAATATAAAATATAATTTACGATTCTGATGACATAATAATGAAAAAAGTAATAGATAAAACACGTAAAGAATAGTAAAGAATAAACATTTATAGCGCACATACAAATATCATCAACATACATTCATAATAATGTTCATGAACTACAAAACTGTTAAAGGGATACTCCACCCCAAAATGAAAATTTTGTCATTAATCACTTACCCCCATGCCGTTCCAAACCCATAAAGGCTCCGTTCGACTTCGGAACCCAATTTAAGATATTCCGGATGAAAACCGTGAGGCTTGTGACCGTCCCATAGACTGCCAAGTAAATAACAGTGTTAAGGTCCATAAAAGGTATGAAAGTCATCGTCAGAATACTTCATCTGCCATCAGACGTGCAATCTGGGTTATATGAAGCAACAGGAACACTTTTTGTAAGCGAAGAAAACAAAAATAATGACTTTATTCAACAAATCCTTTGACAACGATCTCCTCTGTGTCTCTCCATATCACCGTATGCTCTTCTGTGTCATCCGTGCCACAAGGAAGCGCTGTTTCTACGTGTATTTAGCTTTGATTTGAAATAAAACAGCGCATCATTGTGGCACGGATGACACAGAAGAGCATACGGTGATATGGAGAGACACAGAGGAGACCACTGACAAAGGAATTATTGTATAAAGTTGTTATTTTTGTTTTCTTCGCTTACAAAAGTGTTCCCGTCGCTTCATATAACCCAGATTGCACGTCTGATGGCAGATGGAGTATTCTGACGACGACTTTCATACCTTTCCTGGACCTTAACACTGTTATTTACTTGGCAGTCTATGGGACAGTCTCAAGCCTCCAGGTTTTCATCCAAAATATCTTAAATTGGGTTCCGAAGTCGAACGGAGCTTTTACGGGTTTGGAACGACATGGGGGTAAGTGATTAATGACAAAATTTTAATTTTGGGGTGGAGTATCCCTTTAAGCATTCTAAAATATTTGTTAATCATTTATTAATTAGGTTTTTACCAGACATTTAATAGTCTTCTACTTCTATATATATCAAAATAGTTAAAAAAAAAATATTAATAATTTACTTAAACGGTGTCGTGTGAGATCTTACCAAAACGTGTTGACTGAATTTCAGTTTAAGTTACCTGGATTCTTGGATCTAATTCCTCCTCAGTCAGTTTTTCATGAAGCGAGTCTTCATCTTGACTTTTCGATCTCTCAGAGTCTTTACCCATCATCTCGGTCTCCTCGGATTCCCCATCAGCTTCTCTGCTATCATCTGTCACCTCCTCCGGCTGATTTCCTCCGCTCTCCTCCACTGAAGGTGCTCCTGAGCCCGCAGGACTTTCACGCAAAACCGCTGGATCCATTTACAGGCCTCTTCGTATATCCGAGATCAAATGTTGAAGATTAACGAAGCGAAAACGGTCAGATCGGTAGCGAAACAGAGAAGTAACCTTACTTGTCTATATTTTAAAGGTATTTCCCTTCATTTCTTTCCGTGGTAGTGTGTTTGTTAGCTTGCTCGCTACTGCAAATGACTGTTATCAGCAAATAAATAAACCGGTTTGATGAGATAAAAAAAAAGTGCCATGAAACGTAAACTTAATAATATAAAGATTACATGACAAATAATCGCCAAAAGTCCATTGATTTGCTTCAGATTTACCCCATGGCTAACATCGCACCCCCTCCGCTATACGGAATGTGATACACGAGTGAGGTAAATATAAAACGCGAAACACAACCCTTTAGGACTTTCTGAGCTACTGTAGTTGACGTTGTGTGACGTTCGTGCGGGAGCCTTTGGTGACGCACGTTATGACTCGTTTGTGTGGCTAATAATAATAATAATTAGTAAATTTCATACACAAAAGCAAAACGAGCAGCCTATTTCTAAACTATGTTTTAGGGTATTTAGGGTTGAATTTCTCTGTTTATTGACCCTCTTAATTGTGTTGCTAACAAAGCATCTAGATATACAATTTTATTTGCAAAATGGAAAAGTGAAACTAAAAACTGCTGTCTTATTTTTAATTTCTTTCCTAAACCCTCTGTATTAGTATGTTTTCATTTTTTGGATGTCTTTTTATATGTAAATTCTTTATGTTGTGTGTTCAGCACTGAACTGAAACATATTATTAATTTTTTTTTTTTTTGTTAGTATTATTATTGTAAATACTTTTGATTTTCCTCATTTGAAAGCCTGCTAATTGTAAATAATCATAACTATTGTTGATTTATTATAAATTGCATGTTTTCCTCCTGTAATTTTGCTGAATTAATACATCTAAATGATGTGAAGAATAACAATTGTTTTGATAGTGTATTATTTTTATTAGCATTATGATTTCAAAAAGCTAGAAATGAGTCATCAAATTTTACAAAACATTTTATTTTCCTCTTCAAAATATCCCAGTATATAAGTAAACCACAAAACATAAGTGTCAAATGATTTTTCCTAACATATTCCAAACACTATGCCATGAACCATACACACAATTTAATAGACAATACACAGAGGTGAATCAAAAAAATCTACATTTATAGGCACTTAGAGCGGTATTCACAGTATTAAAAAATAAGTGTTATTTTTTTAAACATATTTACTCTCATTTGTAGCTCCTGAACAATTATACTTGGTTTAAAAAACATGTATAGCTGGTCAGCATAAGATTTAGGTTTTATCTGTCAGTTTAATGATGCATCCAACGTGACAAAGTTCTCACATATATCCTAGTTAACTTTGTACTGACGAATAATGAAACCTGAGGCAAAAATCTGAGTGATCAATTAATGGTATTATCTTTGGTATCATCCTGAAACCCCAACTAGAGGTTTTTCCATCATAAAGCAGCACAATGGAATTTTAAGACAGTTTCTCTCTGTGAAGGGAATGATGGTAACAGATTATATGCAATATAATTTTCATATGCTTTGCACCTTAAAAGAAATTCCTGTGATGTAGGCACAGCCCACCTCAACTCCAGCTCGGATCATACTGACTCCAACCAGTAGGTGGAGCTAAATAGACCCTCCTTCCACGTGAAAGGAAACTAACTGCACCTCTATACCCTGCTCGTGGGACTCCTGACTTCAGGTCATCCATCACACCGAGATTGCGAGCCAATGTTTTAAAACTGTCAGGACTGGAATACTGCACCCGAAACGGACCAGACCCCGTGAGTTTCCCACTATTCAAGTCCTCCACAGGGACAACTGGAGCACCGTAAACCTCCTTCTCAAAGCTCTCATCATATTTCTTCTTTTCTAAATAAGAAAGGTCCATTTTCGTAAAAGGCACAAATTCGGAATTCAGCTTAATAAAGCGGAGGTACTTGTCGTAAAACTGCCCCAAACTCACACCCTTCCGACCGAACGTTAAAGTTCTGGAAATTTCTGGTCTGATGCAGGACCGGTCTCTGCGCTGATCAGGGTGGCGCATCCAGTCGTCCCAAAACGAGGCTGGCCACTTTGGCTCAATCTCTGCCCAGAGGTCCTTTGTGAGCATCCAGCCCAAGCCTGGGAAAAAATCTGTCCTGTACAACAGGCTCGCTTTTCCAGGGTCCACAAATCCTTCCCTGCCATTGTCATTCCAGGCAGACACGCACCACAGAGTCGAGTCCGATTTTAAAATTGGATGAAGTGCTCTGAAGTACTCAAAAAAATCAGGGGCCACCTGGTGAAAGAGATCAAACATCCCATCAACAAAATATAATTCACATAAAAATTTGTGACATCTTTAAATGAATAATTCACCCGAAAATAATCAGTCTGTCTATCTTTTTTACTTTTTTATTGTCAATTGTACATCTTAATCATCTGTTATACACACATAAAACCACACAAAGTGATGATGATCATAGGAACCATTTTTACTTTTCTTAGTATAGAAAATAGTTTTAAAAATCATATTTTGAAATCAATTTTTTATTGTTTCATATTTTACATAAGTATCATATTTGGATTAACTTTTTTATTATATTTTAAATAATTTGTTTTTGTGTTTAAAGTTTCCTTTACTTTTTTTGTTAATTTTATTTCTTAATCATCTGTTATGATTATTTTTAAATCCTTTTTTATTCAAAGCACAAAATGCATAAAATGTGTGCGTGTATATATATATATATATATATATATATATATATATATACATACACACAACACTAGACACATATAAATATAGATAAAAAAAAACATACATAAAAATATAATAGATAGATAGATAGATAGATAGATAGATAGATAGATAGATAGATATTTTCATGAACATTTTATGATACTCTGTATAGAAAAGAAAAAACAGTCTTAAAAATTTCAGTAGCACTTTAATTTCCAGTCCTGTAACTCATGTACATACTATGTACTTATTAAAGTAATTACAATTATTAGGTTATAACTAGGTACTACCACTAAACCTAACCCTACCCCATGTAGTTACCTTATATTATATTACCAGAACTTTCTTAGGTAAGTACACCATAAGTACACTGTAAGTACATGTAAGTTCACATACTGTAAAATAAAGTGCAACCAAAATTTATCCTTGTGTATCTTGGATTAACCTTTCTTATAATGTATTAAAATGAAGTTACCTCCAAATCATCCTCCACAACAACAACCGAGGAGTATGAAAAGGTGTTGAAAACCTGGTTGAGTGCCCACCGGTAATGCCGGGAGATTTTGTAGTAACCTTGGAACTTCTTATGCTGTGGAGGTACTGAGATGTCAGAGAGATCGGGCTGTTTGATATGGGTCAGCTGACTGCCATACGAGGCGATCACGTCAGATGTTTCTGCGTGTCCACAGTCCTGGCTCACTATGATTGGATAAAGTTCAGTCGACGGTCGGTGCTCAATGAGTTTGTCAAGGCAGCGTTTCACCGTCACACGATTACAGGCAATGACCAAAATAGGGATGACCGCCGGGGCTGAATGTTCGGCTTGTGATTTTGGCTTAGCAGCTGTCACACCGCCTTTGTTCTCCCAAACCGCCCAATGGTTCTGGATTTGCAATAGGATCTTCTTCTGCGATTCAAGTTCAGCTTCAAATGCATTAGCTACACGCACCACCTCGTTCATAATATTTCCAAACTGGCCTCCTCCTGCTCCGTCTCCCACTTTACCAGGTTCATCCGGGCTGTCAAGAGCCCCTTGGGTGGAAGGGCGTCTCATGAGGACCAAAATAAGAATAAAGTTCCAGGCTACAAATATGAAAGCACCACAAATGATAAGAGGACTTCTCTTGCGTAGCATGGCCTGATGTGTGATAGGACAGAGGATTCAGGAAGGAAGAAATGGACATGAAGTGGGCTTGTAGCACAGGAAGGTTTGACAGAAGGATGAGCGAGAAAGTTCTGTGGTTTTTTTCAATATTTTTTTCACATGCTTTGCATGATATTTTTCAGTCAGCATTCACAACAGTAGAAGCAATATGTAAAATTAAACCAACAGAAGGTGAAAATAAGACATACTCCAGGTTTCAGGATTCTGATATAGACATTACTGTCCAAAGTGGCACAGTGACTTTCAGCAGAGCCTGTAAAATAAACAAGATTACCAGATATTAAGCTGAGAAAAAGCTCACATTTATGAAGCCTACAGTACTGAATTAAAATTAAATTCAAAGGTTTTATAATCAAACAGCTGAGAAGGCTTCAATGTTTATCACGTTTGAATCACATTCCCATTCAAATTGATAAAAATTAGGATGGAAAACAAATCCACTTCTTTTGCATTTAACTGGTGCACAATTTGAGTGGATTTGTACTTTTTAATGTCTAATGCAAAACACTTGAAGGTGGAATGCACTTAATTTAGATAACCATGTCTATCTTGTATACAGTGTAGCAAGGAGTACACATCAGTGTTATTTAAGTATAATTGAGATAGTATTGCAGTTGTTATTAATTTTCATTTTAAAGTTTTCGGAAATTTGTTGTGTATTCCTGTGTCTATATAGTTTTTAATCATTTTTTATTTAAGTTTCAGTTTTAGTTCTTTTAGTGCCTCAAGTGAAACTAACAGAATATGAGAACTGTTGCCTTGGCAAATGGCGAAAATGAAATACTTGAAAAATTTCAGTTAACATTATTTTATTTCAAGTAACTATTTTTTGGTTTTTAGTTTTATTAACTATAAGAACACTGGTACAGAGGAAATTGTTCCTTACTTTCCTAAAAGAAAACTGACTTCGTCCCTTATTTTCCTCTGATGAAGTTGACAGCCCTACAAAAAAAAATATATATCTCCCTGAGATTCTTGTGTATGATAATCCA